>NC_081293.1:201548545-201888045 GCF_030435805.1 Mustela lutreola | reverse complement strand
GTGCCCCAGCCCCCATGTTTTTCAAGAGTCATCTGCCTATACACAATAATGAAGTGGAGAAGTCCACAGCAAACATGGTACTCAATGGTGAAAAGCTGAAAGATTTTCCTTTAAGATCAGGAGCAAGGCAGGGATGCCCATTTCTATCACTTCTGTCTGCTATCGCACTAGAGCAGTTAAGCAAAAAGGGAGATAAAATGCGTCCAAATTGAAAAAGAAGTTAAATTATCTGGTTTGCAGAGGATATGATCTTATCTGTAGCAGATCCCTCTCTCACACAATAAAAGGCTGTTAGATCTAATAAATGAGTTCAACAAAGTAGTTGGATATAAAAAACATACAAAATTTAGTTTCATTTCTATACATAAGCAATGAACAATCTGAAAAGGAAGTTTAAAAAGCAATCCCATTTACAGTAGCATCGGAAAGAAGGAATACTTAGGAATCAGCTTAATCAAGGAGGTGAAGACTTGTGCAATGAAAACTACAAAACATTGCTGCGCGAAATCAAAGGAGACTTGAATGAGCGCCCGCGTACCCACATTCCTGAATCGGAGACAGTATTAGAATGCCGGTTACCCAAAGTGATCTACAGATTCAGTCTAATTCCTATCAATCCCAATGATATTTTTTGCAGATATAGAAAAATTTAGCCTAAAATTCATATGAAATCTCAAGGTACTCTGAGTAACTAAACAGTCCTAAAGAAGAGGACTGAGACTTGAGGACTCCTGCTTGCTGATTTCAAACGTTTGCATTAATCGAGACAGTTGTAATATTGGCATAAAGATAGACGTATCACAGAGACCAATGGAACAGAGTAGGGAGCCCCAAAGTACACCTTCACATGTATGGTGAAATAATTTTGGACAAGGGTGCCGAGAACATTCAATAGGGGAAAGGGCAGACTTTTCAACAAATGAAATCTGACAACTCCCCACATGCAGAAGAATGGAGCCACAGCTTTATTTCGTGCCAAGCGAGAATCAGACTGACTGGTCACCAGGGCCGTCTCTTGCAAAGAGGCGACCCTTCCCGGCCTCAGGTAGTTTAGTGGGGCTCTACACAGGTGGCCAATGAGATTCGGTACACAGAGATTAAAAGATTTTATTCATTTATTTGACAGAGATCACAAGCAGGCAGGGAGGCAGGCAGAGACGGGGGGGGGGGGGAGGCAGGCTCCCCACCGAGCAGAAAACCCGATGCAGGGCTCAATCCCAGGACCCTGAGATCATGACCTGAGCCGAGGGCAGAGGCTTCACCCACTGAGTCCCCCAGGCGCGCCGACCATTTTGCAGTTTTGAAAGAAAATATATACTGTAACCTTATCTCAACACACTTTTGTTCTTTGTTAAGCTGCTTTTCTGAAAATGCTCAAAGTGCCTTCGCCACTGACGGTGGGAGAACCAGCGCGGTGGGGACCAGAGTCTTTCCCGCAGGACGGGCCCTCAGCCCTGTGGGCCCTGGTGACTTGCCACAAGTCCTGAAGCAGGACAGGGCTGTCCCTGGAGCGGTGCTCCCGGGCTGTCCCCAGGCTGTCTAGGCTCATCACTCAGCCTCCTATTCTGACTGAGAACTTGGGGGCCCTTTGGTCCCGTGTGTGGAGGTCACAGCCAGCCTGAGCGTGACGGGGGTCTGGGAGGGAGTTGCCTGCCATGGGGCTCACCTTGGACTTGCAGGAACCACCTGGGTAGCTTGAGACTGTCCCCTCCCAGGGCCTTCAGCAGAGGGTCTCTGCGGGTCTGGGAGGGCCAGGGATGGGCACCTTCCCTCCCGCTCATCACTCCCACCCCGCGCCCCGTGGAGGGCAAGAGAGGAGCTGCGTTCTTTTCGGCCTGTAGCCCTGTGGCTGGGCCCTGTGGTCCCACAACCTCTGTCCCTCCCCGCTCCCAGGGAGAGGGGACCCGTGGGAGTGGGCCCAAACCTGGGGTTTGGGGCAAAGGCCTCTCCATGGTGCCATCTTGTGGCAACTCTCTGGTATTGCGACCTCCGGCCAGTCGTGCCTCCCAGAGTGGTGGGGAGAACTAATTCTACCTGAGCTGTGGGACCACGGGGTAGAAATAGAAGGGGACAGGAGCTCCTGTGCTGGCTGAGGCGGGCAGGAGGGATGCTTCATGGCGGCAAAGGGGAGGCGCCGTGGGCCTGGTGGGGGTGGCTGGCAAACCCGGAGCAGCGGCCTGGGTGATGGGTTAGGGCAGCACCAGATCCTGCCTTGGAAGAAGGACGTGACTTAGGAAGCGTCCGTCCACGAGCAGGTCTGGCCGCTCGGAGCGGGTGGCCTGCGTGCCACGCTCAGCACGGTCGGTCAGCGGGCCTGCCGCACGGGCTGCTGTGCAGGCCTGTGCTGGATGCTGCGGCTTTAGGAGGTCTCGGCGAGAGCTGCCCGCAGCCTGCCCACCGCAGTGCCTGTGTGTCCTCTGCAGGCTGGGCTGCCCTTTCTGGGAAGTTAGAAGCTTGGACGCTTACTCTGCATTCCCCGTAGGAAAAGTTGCTCTCTTCCCCCTGCTCGGCCTGGGTCGTGTTCCTCCCTGCGCTGTGGTTGGGGGGCACGTGGGGGGCCTCGGCCGTGTGTGGGGGGAGGCCCGGCACGGTGGCTGCCGTGGGGTGGAGAGCCCAGGGTCGCTCACCCACCTGGGGGAGAGCCCGGCACGGCCTCTCTCACCTGCCTCGGGGTGGGGGTGACCGTCACACCTGGTGCCACCCTGCGCGCAGGGTTCGGTTCTGTCTGGAACAATGGGCCTTGTCTTCAGGTCCCCTCTGAAATGCTTCCTCCCTCAGAAACCCTCTCCCTCTTCTCTGGACTTGGGGGTCTTGTGTTCCCAGACTAAACTGGAGCTTGTGCCCGGTAGGCTGGGAACCCAGCAGGCGGCCAGGTCCAGGAGCCACTGGAGGGGCTGACAGTGGGGAAGGGCTTCAGAGGGAGATGGATGGGGAAGAGCACTCCCAGACCTGTCGGAACCCCTGGTTTGAACTGGGGTTCAGCGGGAGGGGCACTGTGAGCTGAGCCCACACTGCCTCACGCGGCTGGAGATGCCAGGAAACGGTGTCCTGCCACGAGGGGCCACAGCGTCCCGTCTCCGCACGGCTGTCAGGCTACGATTCCGGCTTCACAAGCTCCGAGTGACTGGGTATTATGAACACCGTTGTGGCAGTCATAGGGTTTGGAGGAATCACCCAGCAAGCCATGATGTTTGTTGCTTCGAGACACAAGAAACTGTATCTGATGAAAATTACACTTGAATTTTAGTTCCAAGGTCCTGATCCACCAGAGTGAGAAAAGCACAGCCTGCGTCTAACTCTTTGCAGGCACCCATACCAGGAGCTGGGGTGTTGGGGCCTCAGGGACATACCTCAGTGCCCCGGATTTTGTGACCCGTGTCCCCTGTTCTGCTGGGACCCGCTTCTGCCTCACTGTAGAGGAGGGTGGCTCCCCTGGGCAGCCCTGGGCGGTTCTGCTGGAGATGCTGGGCCAAGCTTTCTGGGAGTGCGTGGGGGAGAGGACAGCAGGTGCCCTGGGCCTTCCTCAGCTGATGGCCACAGCCTCTGGGCTCTGGGATGTCTGCGGGAGTTTCAGACTCCGGATTGGGGGCGGAAGGAGCCTCGGGGTGAGGGAGGGACTGAGAGCTGTGGGGGGTTTCTGAGCGGTCTCTGCTCCTCCGTCCAAACCAGGGGGCATAACCAGGGCTCCTCTTAGGGACACCATCGCCTGTCCTTCCCAGGGGCCCGGTGGGGGTGGGCAGACAGAAGTAGCATGGTTCGGTGGCTCTAGGTGACTTTCTCCTGCCTGGTGCCTGGCGGGGCAGGGTTTCTGTGCCATTACAGAGGGAGGACGGAAGGTAGAGACAGGTCGAGTGTTTAGCCCGAGGCCACACACCTGGGAAGTCACAGAAAGAGTGTCCAGATCTGTGCCCAGATCCCAGTCACTCTTTCTGCCTTAATGGAAAAAAGCCACTCTCTAAATTCCGCGCAGGGGGTCGCACTGGCTGGTGGGGCAGGGTGGAGAGAGAGACGGGTCCCGGGGCGTCTGAGGCGGCTTGGGAGCGTGGAGAGGAGGCGGGGCAGAGGTCCCTTTCGCAGGGTCCCTGGGCTGGAGGAGGGACTCGGGAAGCCCGTGGGACGGAGGCTGGTAAGGGAAGCACCGGCGGGTTCTCGGGCTCAGCTCCCTTCGTGGCAGTTTCCAGAGCGTATCAGTCTGTGTTTCTGTGGCGTCTCCCGTGATGGGGTCCGACTGAGCGGAGTCCCATCGGCCGCAGGACGGGTGCGCCTCGGCTGCCGGGTGGGTGCTGGGGCTGTTCTCGTCCCCACACGGGTGCTTCCTGGGACTCTACCGGGTGTGTGTCCCTGACCTGGCAGCAGCAGCAGGAGTGGTGTCGGTACAGCTGACCCTCCCCGCGCGGTGCCCGACACGTGGCGGCGCCGCGCTTCCCTCCCGTCCCGCGGGCTGACGTGCCGCCCGGCGAGTTGGCTTTGCCGTTTTCTTCAGCCGCGGATTCCAGGGTGAGGCTGGCCTTGTTTTGTGGAGCGTAGGTCCTCCTTCTGCTTCCCCTTCCCCAGCCCTCCGTGGTGCTGGGATGGGCCCTGAGGAGCTTGTGGCCCCCAGATGGCCCCCCCCGTGACCCCTCCAGGGTCTGCCTCCCCCTTCCCTCCCCGTGGGGTACCCCAGCCCCTTAGTCAAAGGTCAGCCTGGTCCGCACAGCCTCCCCTTCTAGGGTGTGGTCCCTGGCCGCCTGCCAGCCCGGTGTGGCATTGCTCCTGTGAGGCCTCCCCAGCCCTGCCCCGGCCCTGGTGGTCCCCGTTAGCCTCCGCGACGCCTGAGCGGCGGGCGTCTTTCTCCCCTGCCCGTCCCGCGGGGCTGTGAAGGGCGGGAGCCCTGCCCTGGGCCTGGCGCCTGAGTCCGCTCCTGCCCCCAGCCCATTCCTGGGGCCCGGCTCGGAGCGGCATTGGCCTCCGCAGTGTGTGTCCCAGTGGGAAGTGTCAGAAGGTCCCTTGTCCTTCGGCGGGATCGGCTGTGTATCCCCATTACAGTGATTTTAAGCTCGAGGAAGAGCTGGAGGGGGGTGTCCCGTGGGGCTCCCTTCCCAGAGCCAGACCACCTTCCCGCGGGGCCCCCACAGTCAGGGGCCCAGGAGAGCGAGGCCGGCCCAGAGATCAGAGCCAGGAGGGCTTTCCAGACCCGGATTTCAGGCCTGGCTGAAGCACGAGTTTGAGGATCAGCCAGAAGAGCGAGCGTTTCTCCAGAAACCGGAAGTGCGGCCGCAGGAGGGACGGGGCGGAGGGGCCCTGCCAGGAGCTGTTCTCCGCGGCCAGAAGTTAGGGTAGCAGCCGACGGATTGGGACACTTGGAATAAGTATTGTTTCTGCGTCTTTTGCCTTATAGTTGGCACTTTCCCGTCTGAGTTCGGGAGTGTGACAGCTGCGTGGAAACTCACAAGAGGAGGGAACAGCTCGTCCGTAGTTAGAAGAGGTTCGAACGCACCCGATGGGTGTTCCTCGAAGGGAGGGGGCAGGCCGATGGCACAGACGGGTGAGGGGACCGTGCATCGCGCCGGCAGTTTTCCAGCTGCCTTTCCTCCTCTCCTTTCTCCCCCTCCTTTGGCTGGGACGTTATCACACGCGCCTCGCATGTGGTCCTGGTGTCACATCTGGGGAGAACGTCTGTAACAGGGCCGGTGTCGGGCAGGGGCGGGGGTGAGGCGGATAGGCGAGGCCGGGGGCCCGTCCGCTCTCGTGTGTGTGGGCTGTCCCTGGGGAGAAGGGCAGGTCACCTGGCCTGTGGAAGCAGCGATGCGCCGAGACCTGGGGGTGTCCTCTGGGACCTGCAGGGGCCACTCCTCTTGGACGAGGGCTGCTGTGGGGCCTGGAGTGCCGTGGAGCCCCGGCTCCCAGTTTCGGGTGATTTAAGTCAAATCACAAGGCTGTGGTGAGGGGCTCCTCCCATCCCACTGTCCCCTCCACGTGCCCCCCCCCACCCCTGAGAGGTCAGTTTCCTTCGTGTCGACTTGGAAAGCTCGTGTGCTTCCACCAGGTAAGTCGGCGGGACCCGGCTCCTCCCCGGCTCACCACCTGGGAACACCTTCTCGGAGACGTTTCCAGCGGCTCGGGGCTGAGGACGCTTGGGGGCCACAGAGCTGACCTGCAGGCTCTGCCCGAGCGGGGCCGCCGGGGGGGGGGCGGGCAGAGCACGCTCACAGGCCTTGGCCGCCGGCCGGTCGGTGGGAGGGAGGCCCGGCTGGGACCAGGAGCAGCAGGGCTGAAGGAAGGTGGCTGAAAGCCGAGTGGCCTTGCCGAGTCTCGGTCCCGCGGGCTTCCGGCCCCTCACACAGGGATCGGGCACGCCTTTCCCAGAGGCCTTCCAGTGGGAGAGGCAGGAGGCCTGCCTCTGCGGGAGAAACGCCCGGCCCTCAGGAGGGGCCCCTTGTGGGCATCCCAGACACACCCAGTCCCTCCTCCCGTTGCGGATGTAACTGCAGGAATCCCAGTTCGCCGAAGATCGCTGGTTCCTAGGTGCGTTCCCTCCAGTGCCCCTCCCCCCCGTGAGAACTAAGAAGAGGTGGCGGGAGGGAACGTGGGAAGGCCTGGTTCTCCCCGAGCCCAGCCTCTCTCCATCTGGGAACTCTGAGGCCTGGTGCATCCAGACCACGGGCCGCACGCAAGTCATGGACGTGTCCTCCGCCGCGGCGGAGACGCAGATGCCCGGCCCTGGGAGCCAGAGCCAGAGCGGACGAGTGACCGCCTTCTCCCTATCGCGCGTTTATTTGTCGCTCTCCCAGAGACGGTTATTTTTAATGTGCTGTAGAAAAGGGCTGGGTGTTCTCATGACTCAGAGTGATCTGGGGTGGTTCACGTGGGCCCCGTACCGTGGAGGGGACCTGTGGGTTGGCGTTTGCCGTGGTTCAAAGACCAGAGCAGCAGCTGGGACACCGCCGCGAACAGGAGCCACAGACCGTCTCGCCTCTGCTGAGCCGCTTCAGGCCTCGGTCGCAGACGGGCGCACCCGGGGCCGGCTCGGGGCCGGCTCGGGGCCGGGTGCGCTTGACTTCACCGGGTCAGCAAATACGGAGCCCTCGGCTCTGTGTTCTCTGGCACGTGGGTCAACTCTGAGCATGACGCTACAAAACACGGGTGTGCTGCCTGTGACTTGTTCAGGGCCTACTCGGGCGGGAAAGCCTTGGCTGTCGGCGGGAGGTCCCTGTCCCCGCCTGCCCTTCAGTCACCCCGCGTCCCCGCGTCTCCTCTCTGAAAGCGTCGTGTCCCTCGGGCTGCCGGCCCATGGAGGGGAAGCTGACCTCATCACTGTTTCTTCCCCGTGTTGGGTTTAAGTCCACTCCTTGCCGGCGACAGTCACCCGTGCGGGGAGCCCGTTCCTTCAGATCCATCACGGTGGGCTCAGTGCCAAGGGCACAGGGTGAGACACGGTTAACGGGACCTGTGTGCAGCGCCATCAGAAGAAAGAGATTTGGTCTTTCTTTTTGAGGAACAGACTTCAGTGTTTCGAGCAGGTTTAGGTTCACGGCAAAACCAAACAGACGGTGCCCGGTTCTCAGTGCGCCTCCCACAACGCTCACCCGTGTGGACACACGTCACGAGGCATTTGTTGAAAACCCCAGAACGAACAAGCAGTGATCCGGATGTCGTCCCGGGGCTTGTGCCTTCGGTCTTTGTTCCAGCTCCTGGGATCCTGGGGATCTCTGAGGGTTCGGTGTCTCTTGCATGCCAGTGCGATGGCCTGGGGGGGTCAGATGGCTTCAGGATGGGGCTGTCCCCAGAGCGACCAGGGATGGTTAGAGGACAGGGGCTCCGAGCACCACCCTGGCCTGCAGGAAGGCGGGGGCCTGGAGGTTGAATCAATTACCAGTAGCTCATGACTGACTCATTCAGGCGGTTGTCAGTGGAGCCTCTGAAAACCCTTCAGGAACCCCTGAACGGGGGGTTCAGAGAGCTTTCAGGTGCAAGCTCACGGGGTGCCGGGAGGCTGGTGCACCTGGAGAGAGCACAGGAGTTCTGAGGGCACCCCCTTCCCTGGCTCTGTGCGTCTCCTCCCTCTGGGGTTCCTGAGGTGCAGCCTCTGTAGTAAACAGGTCATCGTGTAAGGAAACCGTGTCCCGGGCTCCCAGGAGCTGCTCCGGCACATCGCGGAACCGGAAGATGTGGTGGGAACCCCTGAGCTAGATAGAGCTGGTTGTCAGACGTGTGGGGGCCGTGGGCCTTGGGACCGGTGTCTGAAGTTGGGGGTGGGCTTGCGGGACTGAGCCTGTGAACTCTGACCCCAAGGCCTTCCCGGGCGCCCCACTTTAAAGCCTCTGATTGGAATATCCGAGTGTACGAGTGACAGCAGTTTCCGGGCTGGGTAAGGTCGAGGAGGCAGGCCAGGGAACGGCCTCAGAACGGAGCGCCCTGTTCACCCGGAGCCCTGGCGCTGCTTTGGAGGAGAGGGAGGGGGCGGCTGGTGGGAGAGCACGGGGTGGCCCACACCCGCTGAGTCTTCCGGACTCACGGGCGCACAGCCGAAGGGGGTTTGGCCGGGTGAAGGTGCTTTAGCGACGTTTCCCTGAGCCCTGGAGAAGGGGCTTTGCTCACGAGACCTGAGGAGCAGCGGCGAGACACTGCGTTCCCTGGAGGGAAAGCGGATGGCAGAGAGGCTTCCGCAGAGAAAGGATTTATTAAGTCCAGTAACGGCCCCCGGAAGGCGGGTGGGCTCTGGGCCTCCTCCTGGTCGACCCCTGCGAGATGCGCCCTCATGACGCCTGTGAGGTCTCGGTCCTTCTGGACTGGGGCTCGCGCGGCTGCTGGCAGCGTGTGCGGCGGGGCGAGCCCCAGCTGCGGCGGCGGCCGGAGGCGGAGGGGTGAGGGCAGAGGAGAAGGCGGCCGTGTCCTCGCGACGCACACGGAGTCTGGGTACGGCTGGCCGCTCTCAAGGGCACGTTCTTTACTTGTAGGAGTACTTCTCATCCCCTTTCCTTGGTTTGGGGAGTACTCCAGACAAGCGGGAAAACACGTTCCCGGCTTACAGCCGGTCTGCCATGGGTCTGCGCCAACTGCCAGCAAGAAGGGCAGGGTGGGGGCGGCCGGCGGTCCCGGAGAACCCTTCAGCCGGGCGTTGGTGAGAAGTCAGTAATAGGTGTTGCCAGAGGAAGGGAAACACTCGTACAACCGTAACGAGGCACCACCAACTGTGGAAGTAGGATCAGCTGAGAGGGCTCCGAGTCACGTGCGAGGGGTGCTTCGGGTCCCCCAAGTCTCATCTAATTACCCTGAAGTACTCCCACTCTAGAAACAGGAGGAACAAGGAAACACAACGGTAAGCAGTTGCTCGTGGGACAGTCTTTGTCCCAGACAGGAGCTGTGGCTGTGGACGTGGCGGTCGGCACGGAGAGGCAGGACCAGAGCAGGGCTGGCGCTCGTCTCTCCCCTCCCTGTGACCATCTTCAGGTTGTGAGTTTGCATTTGGGGGTGCGGTTGTTTCTCTTCGAGGTCAGCTGGGGGCTTGAGGGGTTGTTTAAATCAAGGGCCAGGGCGGGATTGCTTCTCCTAAGACCTCCCTGAGCAGGTTCTCGGGAGCCAATGCCTTCTGGAGCATCGGTCGGCCGTGGGTCTCTCAGAGGAGAAGGATGAGAGGAATGCAGGGCCGCCCCTACAAAACTGGGGGGTCACCATGTCCTGACGGAGCTCTGGGGAGGACCAGCCACCCCTCTGCCCCCATCCTCAGCCCAGCAGGTGCACACCAAAGGGAGAGATGGAAATTTGTCCATCACATTTGGAGGAGGAAATCCGTTTTATGGATACTTGGAAGCACACTTAATTTGGGGAGAAGACTTTGGTAAGAAATGGGAGATCTCAGTTTTTAGGAGAATGGCCTCAAGTTTCTATTCCCTTCAGGTGGTGCTTTCATTCTGGTCCGTCCCGTCCTACGTGTGTGCCGATGAAGTGGGGGACGGAGTTCTCTCGGGTCCGATGGTCCGAGGTCTCTGGGGCCTCAGGAGTGGGGGTGCCTCTAGACCCCACCACTAACCAGTATGGTAGGGTTCGTCACTTTGGGCCACTGTTAGCTGGAAAAGGTCATTTTCTGAAACTAGAAATTAAAGAAGGAATGATTTGGCCTTCTCATCACCGACTGTTAATGTTATCTTGACAGGAGCGACTCCGGTGTTTTGCTGGCGAGGGTGTTCTGTGCTTGGCTAGGCAGAGTAGGATTTTCCCTCGGATTACCCGCCAGCCGTGGTCTGTGGTTGCCGCACAAAGAGGTGTTGCCATGGAAATAAAAATAGAAGTTGACTCTGTTTTGATGGTTTTGTGTTTATTTTAGTGTTTTTACAAATCTCTGGAAAGCTGAAATTTCATCAGAGTAAATTTTCATGGGTGCAATTAAAACAACTTCTCTGTGATGCTTTGCTTTAGCCAATGGGGCAAAGCCTGGTCCCTGGAGCTGCCCCCAGGACTTTATATTAAAGCGACTTTTTGTTATTGTGGGACTCGGACAGCATTGGCCTACGTGCAGAAAGTTCAGGTTCTTCTTGTGACGTCAGAAGAGAACATATGGTCTAATCATCACCATTCAGCATTTTGGAGGCATTACGGGAGCAGGAACAGAAAACCCCGAATTGAGAAATCCCCATTCGAGAACATGAGTCCGGAGTGGGGCTGCTCCAGTGAACCCCACGATGTTAAAGACGTGGAGGTGATACGTTCGAGAAGCCAGACCCACCGGTGCTGAGGTTGCGACCATCCGCCGTGCTGGGCCGGGCTCGGACTCCTGAATGTGCCTTCTGGGCATTTGTCCACCAGGGTCCGCACTTTGGTTGCTTTTACAATGAAGGCAGATTCAAGACTTAAATACAATCGTTGGTGGTAGGTTAAAGTTCTTCAAACATACAGATGGGCCTTCCTTGTGAGTATAGAGCTTGTGATTTTTGGTAAAAGGAAGGTTCATTGTGTCCCACAAATAGGCCTCCGGCTGGCTCTTTCCTCCGAAGTGGGCTTTGCTCCCAGTGCTCCGCGTCCACTCAAGCTGTGCTTTCCGTGCGGCTTTTGTTCTGTGCTTTGCTTTGTGTTGTGGACATCCTGGTCAGGAGACCCTCTCCCTTCACTGTAGGGAACACGCCAGCTTTGACTCCTCTTGGTAGGAAAACCCCTTGGCCTGGGGATCATCACTTCTGTGGTCCTGAACTAATGGAAGTTACGGCCCGTGGTCCCAGCGACTTGGGTTCTTGCTCCCACTGCTGTTTGTCTCATGGCGCGGAGAGACCTGTGAGGGCTGGTCTCTAGTGGTCCCTCGTAGCTGCATCTTCCTCCGCTCCGAGCGTTTGGGACAGTGCAGACTCTTGGCCAGAACTTTGTCCTCCACGGTGACTTTCAAATGCGGGTGATGTCCGCAGATACACACATCAAGCAGCATCGGCTGCATACGGCAGAAGGCATGGCGGCAGGTGCGCCTAGCCTGGTATAGGTGGTGTGCACCGTCGGCGATAGAGAAGGGGGTCCTTGGAGTGGTTCCAGCAGAATTTAGCGTTTGCTGTGATCTCTTATCTGTAAAACCGCTTATGTTCTTAATTTAAAGTGTTCCTTATTCAGAAAATGTTTGGGGCCAGAGTTCTCAACAGAAGTGATGATGCATACTGGGGGCATTTCAGACCAAGGGTTTGGGTGGAGAGGACGCCCTCGGTGCACTCAGACTTCTGGATGACAGGAAGTCCTGCACATCAGGACTGAGAAATACTCCTGACCACTGCATGTTGGTGTGTGGGCGTCTCGTAGGGGCTCCCGCGGGACAGGAAAGAAGGTTTTCCTCGAGAGAGCGCCATGCTGCTACCGCCCACCCGGTCCACGTTGGTGACTTCGTAAATTCTTGTGCTCCTGGCGTGGATCAGCGATGCCTTTCTTCGTTCACCGTCTACAGTTCTTCCTGTCCCTTCTGTATTGACGACACCATGTAGAGCGTTGCCTTGACTCTTGAACTTCAAACTGAATTTTTGACACTGGCTGCTTCGCTTTCAAAAATCATTTCCGGGATTCCCCAAGGATGTTTAGCTTTCGATGCCGTGTAATTAATAAGAAACGAGGGTGTGCTGCCAAGAGCTGTGCCTCAAACGGGCCACCCCAGGGGCCCGTCTTCAGAATTTCAAGTACATGGTCCTTTCTGGGCCGATGGCAGCGATACTATTTACGTCATTGCCATGTCCTGAAGCAAATTCTGGCTCCGCAGATCAAATCAAAAAGATCCACTAACAGAGGGGCGCCTGGGTGGCTCAGTGGGTTAAGCCGCTGCCTTCGGCTCAGGTCATGATCTCAGGGTCCTAGGATCGAGTCCCACATCGGGCTCTCTGCTCAGCAGGGAGCCTGCTTCCCACTCTCTCTCTCTCTGCCTGCCTCTCCATCTACTTGTGATTTCTCGCTGTCAAATGAATAAATAAAATCTTTAAAAAAAACAAGATCCACTAACAGAAAAGAAATACCTTAATCCTTCTGGCACTTTGCCTGTGATCTCTTCTTTTGAATGAGTTACCACGGTAGTTCTTCAGAGCTGTTTAGTAAGAATTTGACGTTAGGTCTGTCTTTCAGCTGGATGTTGGGTCAGTGCGTGTGTCCTCCAGAGTGGCCTGATCTGGTCACAGGCATGTCACGGCTCCACCTAGTGCGTCTTGGTGAACACCGATACACGTGAGGACATTCACCGGAGCATGCACCATTGGTTACCGTACTGTAAGAGGACAGAACGAGAGAGAAAAAAGTTGTTCTCTAGGTAGAAAAGAAGGTGTAAGCATTTCTTCTCTTCCGTCGTGATCTCCTGGGGAGACAGGAAGAGAGTGGACTGGGTGCAGAAGACCAGCATTTGCAGAGACTCTGTGGCTCTCTGGGGTCCCATCAACTTGCTATTAACATTGGGTCCGGTGAGGAGGCTTGCCCAGGGCTCTGACTCCTGGGAGCAGGGGAGCTGGTTTTCACCCACGGGTGTCTGTGATCATAGCGGGGCACTATCAACCCTGGGGGACAATCCCGAGCCCTTGCCCTCCTCTGTGTGCCCCTCACGCCTGCTCTTAGTGGGGACTCTGGAGGCGTGAGGCCGTGTCCCACTGTCTACAAACGTTCCCTCCCAGGGGCCAGAGATTGGGCTCAGCCCACTGTTCCTCCTCTGGGGGCTCCGTAGGGCATCTTGTGAGGGGCAGAGTTGGCGTCCCTCAAAGTCAGCATCTGTCCCCACACGATCCATGTTCCCTGGTGACCCTGCTGTGAATATGTTAATTTTGTTACTGAAACCTGTGTTGGAAGCCATTTTTCTCTCCGGGCCATTTCTCGTGACTCCGTCCCCATTGTCGCAGTGGCTTTCAGTCTAGACCGGCTTTCCCTTTCGAAACATCAGCTTCTCTCAGAGGCTGCAGTGCACAAAGCTGCTGTTTCTCCTGGGTAAACCGCTCAGGGTGCTGTTGCTGTCACGTGGAGAGAGAGCCGGCTTCGGCGTGTCCCAGCGCAGCTCTGCCATTCGGTGTCCCCAGCAGTCCGGGGGAGAATACCGACTGCCGTAACCCCGCACACCGTACTGAGCTTTCTGTGCCACGCTGGCGGTCCTAGCAGTGTCCCGTGGCAGTGCTGGCTTTCTTGCGAGTAATGGCACTGACCGTCCTTTCTGGGGCTTATCGGTCTTCCCTGTCCCTTCTTTGGTGAAGGCCAAGGCATTTTAAATTTCACTATTTCCCTATGTTGCATTTGAGAACACGTGCCTGTTTTTAACACGGATGACCCTAATTGTTGTCGGATTCATGATACTTTTCTGAGGGAAAATTGTAGTTTTTAGTGGATTTGATGTTTGTGGGATTTAGGAACACAAGAGATTGTGTCTGATCCCTGATACTGTTGGGTCTGACTTCCCGCTGGTTTGTGCCTGGCTGCTGCCCACCTTCTGCTGGAATGTCTGCCGTGAGTGTGGAGACGGGGCCCACACTCACCTGCCTGCCTCCCAGATGCTCCGTACGAGTTGAGTGAAGGGACAAACCAGCAGAGTCCGTCCCAGGAGCAAGACCCCCGCTGGAATGCTGGCCCCCGAGGGCGCCTGCCGGGAGCAAGGGGGTCCTGAGGTGCCACCGCAGGGGCATCGTGGAAGCTGGTGTGGGTCTCGTGGGTCAGGAGGACAAGGGAGTCCCATGTCGCAACCCCTGGTGCCTCTCTGGGTGTCTGCTGCTTTTCTGACCTGTGTGCCTTGACTGTCGCATAGCCTCACTGCCGGAGGGATCTCACCGTACTCACCCGCTTCAGCCTGGAGGGCGAGTTCTTATGCAGCAGCGGGGCTCTGCTGGGAGCCTGGTCCGTCCACGCCACTGAGGTTTCCTGTCCTGCCGTTCTTGTGCGTCTGGGTGCTGCCAGGCACTGGCTGTTGGCACCCTCGTTTTTAAGCTGGAAGGGCAGACTCTTCTCCCTACCCTGTAGTTTATTATTTGTTGTTTACATTTTTCCAGTTAAAATTTTCACATAGTAGAATCCTACCACCTTCAGGCAGATAGTCCTGTGAATTTTTGCAAATACACGCACCACATTGTCCCCTCAACTATGAAGCCACAGAACACTTACATCATCTGGAAGATTCCTTGTCCCTCTTTCCTGTCAGCACCACAACCAGGCAACGGCTCCTCTGATCTGTTCTGCCGCACACTTAGTTGTGCCACTGCTACCACTGCTACCACATCCTGCAGGTCGCTTCTTCTGTGTGCACATTTCCAGCCCAGGGAGCTGTGCCGCCGTGTGCCGCCCTGGCCTGTTCACGGCTGAGTGGCACTGCATTGTGATTTAGGAACCCATTTTCCTGTTGGACATTTTCTTTTTTTCCGTTTGGCTCTTGTGGGTAAAGTTCCTCTGAAGGTTCTCACACCGTTCTCTTTGTGGACACGTTTCATTTCTCCCGGGCAGATATCTAGGAGTGGAATTGCTGGGTCACTGAGCAGGTGTATATGTCTGTGTTAGGAATGGCAGACCATTCCCCGGGGCGGGAGCTCTCTGCTTTTGTCAGGAATGCGTGTAGGTCAGCTGCTCCTCCCCACTGGCAAGCTCGTCTGTCTTCGTAGTTTTTGCCGCTCTGGCTGGTAGCAGTGGGATCACGCTGTGGTAGTCATTTCCATTCCCAATGGTCTGTTGCAGGTGTGGCCCCTTTTGTCAGCCAAGGAGCTTGGGAATCAGGTAGATCAGCCTTTGAAACCCAGACACCTGGGGCCTTGAGTGAATAGCTCAGGTTCAGCCTCCATTTTCCCCTCTGTGAGGCAGGGACAGGGATGGGGCCAGCTCCGAGATGGAAGGATGAGCGGCGGGCGTGGCCGTGTGCATGAATGTGGGTGTTGACCTCCCTCTCTCCTGGGGTGTAGCCAGCTGTGTACTGCTGGTTTGCTCAGTGTCCAGCTCTGCACCACGTTCTTGTTCTTCCTCGCTTGCTCCTGATGACTGCATGCCACCCGGGGCAAGACAGAAGGTCAGCTTGCTTGAGCCGTGAGCCCCAGAACGGTGGGTATGTTCCTCCCCATGCTCTGGATTCTGCGGGACCTGGCCTATACCTAGTAGGCAGGGCCAGCCGAGTCTCTGCTCCTCGGGTGTCTGGTCTGGGACGTGACTGTGTCCGAATCCTGTTTCTTCTGCTGCTCTCCTTTGCTGGAAGTTGGCTACACACAGTCTGCTTCTCTGTTTCCAAGATGGAGGAATCACATTAATTCAGGAGGAAATAACAATCTCCAAACCAAAAAACAACCAAGTATCTGGGCCATAAGAGAGAGACTTTGTTCGATGAGGGGGTGGCTGGTGTATTTTTTACTCTGAAGAGATTAAGGAACTCTCAGTGAATATGTGGTTGTTGCAGAAACAGTCTCGCAGCCTTCGGGTCAACTAGTTTACTAAAAAGAAATATATTTTTCTTTAAATCAATATAACTTTACTTGCTGAAGATAAATGTATTTAAGAATATGGCGGGTAATGCTGTGAAATTAATGTTATTCATACTCAGTTGGAATAGAAATGCCTTCAACCTTTTAGCAAAAGCAAGAGCAAATTATAGCAAAAATTTCATTTCAGAAGTCATCTTCATCTAGAATAGGCTGGGCCCCGAGGTCAAGTCATCAATTTCGGGATTCTGTTTCCATAATGCAGTTCTGCAGTGCACATGCCTCACGATGGAAGCCACATTTGCTTCCACATTAGCTTTATAAATGGCTGTGTTAATAGTCTCTTACAGACAAAGCTGCCTTTGGTTCACATCAGCAGAAGTTTCTCCTGCGTGAAAATACTTGCTTTAAGATGCCACTGGGTCTGACTCTTGGAGGCTCTGCCTTTGTCAAATGCTGGGCCCTGACTGCCCGCCTGTCTGTGGTCTTGGTCCAGCTCTTGCTTTGATTTCAGTGGGGCTGCCTGTACTGGCCATGGGTGTCCTGAGCCAACAGAAAGGTACTCAGACACCATCATGCTCAGGGACTTGGGGCAGCTCCCACCACCTGACCATTGACTGAGCACTTGAAGGGGTTATTTTTGGACACGTTGTGTCATAATTCAGCTGTTCCTGCATCTAAATAGTCGGCAAGTCTCCCAGATTGGTTCCTGTCTCTTCATCCTTTGTACACAGAGTTCTTGTCCTGAGATTATTGTTTCTCCAGGAACAACAGAGAGGACTGAGGGACCAAGCACCGGGAACAACCCCAGCCACTCAGTTTGGGTCGTGCGGCCTCTGGGGGAGGCTGAACCCTGTCTTCCTCCTCCTGGGGAAGCTGTGCCTCGCTGCTTCTCTGGGCTTAGCTCGCGGGACAGGCTTCCCGGCTCCCAGGGTTGCCATCCCTCTCGGGTCCTGAGCGAGGAAGGGGGAGTCAGGAGCCTTTCCAGGTGGTGCCTACCGCCTGACCTCTGCCTTGGACAGAATTTTGCCAACGTGACAATAATTACATGATAATTTATCAGCCCAAGGCATAATACTGGCAGGAATAACACGTTTTTCTCAAGAGGGTTTGAGACAAAACAAGAGCTGTGATGTTTCTAGTAAAAATCAAGATCTGCTCATTTAAAGTCCGCTCGTCAGTGGGTGCCGCCTGGGGAAGCTGCCGTGGCAGTTGAGGGCCCACGGTCTGTCTCCGCCAGAGACTGAGACGGTCTCAGAGACCGGGTATCAGGGAGGTCAGTGACGCCCCGGCCTCTTGAATCAACATCCCCACTGGAAGCGTGTCCCGTTACGATGACGGATACATTGTGTTCCCCAGACAAGGAGCAATCCTGACCGTGGGTTTTCCCACACCCGCGCCCGCCGACATCTGGCAGTCCTGTTTGCCCCTCGGTGCGCCGTCTTCGTGTCCGTTCCCCGGGGCACCCGTAGGAGGGAAAGTCTGACTAAGGCCTTCAGCTTCGGACGACGAGAAGACGGTCCTGAGTCAAGGTTCAGCCAGGTGGCCGTTTGGCTTGTGCTAATGCCGTGGTTGAAATTTTAATCGTTCTGGAGAAGTTGTTCATGGAACTGAGCCTTTTCCCGATGGATTCCAGCTGTGGGAAGCTGCATTTCCGGTGGGTACCCGAGTATCCAGAGGGCTCCTGCGTGGAAGGGAGCCTGTTCCGATCCCCATGAACGTGCTGATGAGGCTGTTTTCCACTCTCTGGACGAATCCTTCGTAGACTCCCCTCCGACTCTGTGGTGCTGTGGTCACGCAAACCGCGTTCCCCCGTCCTCACGCGGGGCAGCTGTGATGCCATGGTGGGCGCTGGGGCTGCCTGCCGAGGCCTCCGCAGAACGAGCTGACAAGCAAGCGTGCAGACCGCAAGTTTGAGGTCCTAACCCGTCAGCCTCTCGTTGTCGACAGTGTTGCTGCTGGGTGCCCCTGAAGGCCCCGGCGGCCTCCGCTTCTGGCCTTGGAGCCCCTGTGCAGGCCCAGCCCCGCGGATGCGCGGGGAGCGTCATCAGTGCAGCCATCGTTTTCTGAGTGTCTGGGGCTCGCCGGTGGCTGCCTGCGCAGCCACGCCTGGGCCTGGACCGGAGCCCTGACCCGGAGCCCTGACCCAGAGCCCTGACCCGGAGCCCTGACCCGGAGCCCTGACCCGCTTCTCGCGTCCTCGCCCCCTGTGTGTGCCCAGCTCAGCTGCCGGCATGTGCAGGCGGGGATTTGCCTGCGGTGTCAGCCCCGGAGCGCCAGGGCCGCCTTCCATGAGAGAAGTTGGATCTCGGTTCCCTGCTCCTGGCAGGAGCTCGTCTCCCTGACGCCCAGCGAGCTGGCCTCTCGTGGTGGCCTACCAGGACAGTCCCTTTTCCCTGAAGCTTTCGGAGCTGCCCTTTCCTGCCCTGAGTGGAGGAAGACAACATCCCAGCAGCGCTGTGCTCCCGGCTGGAGAGACCCCCACCAGACATCACTCGGGCCGCTTCCACTCTTCGCTCTCCTGTGACACTTCTGGTCACTGTGCAGGTTTACTCCCACTTGCAAAGCCCCTGGGAATGGGGTCTGCGGAAGGGCGACCAGCGGCTGAGAGGTGCAGCTGCATGAGCCGTGGCTGCAAACGATGACTGATTCTAAAGGGAAAGTGTCCTTGAGAGCAGTCCCCCCAAACGTGGCAGAAGAAACCCTCCGGGGTGGCGTGGCCTCCCGTCCATCACACCGCGTGTGGCGGGCAGTGGAGACGCTGCCCTGGCGCCGTGTGCGGAGAGACGAGCGAGCACTCGCTGCAGGGTCACCGTGGGTCTCCTCGTTGCTGCCACGTGGCCACGTCTCGCGTGAGTCTTGTCGCCTCCCCCGGCAGTGAGGGCGCGTGTGATGTGCACTGGGCAAGGCCACATGCGCTCCCACCTGTGCTTCGTTCGTCAAGGACATGGTCCGCACGTGCCGCCTGTGACGGCTGCTGGCCACAGGCGCTCCGCCGAGGCTGGCCGCAGCTGCCAGAGCGGGCGAGCTCCTGCCGTTGGCTGATCAGAACCCCGATCGGAGCCCCGGATGCCAGGGAGTAGAGCAACCGCGGTTCCTGACGTCAGAGACAGGGAAGGAGGGGAGGAGAGAAACGGGAAGTCGGGCTCTTTCGGTTAGAAGGAGCTTAAGACGTCTCACGTTTCAGGCATGCTGACTCTGTCTGCTTGTAGCTGGTTGGCCTCGTGGCGCCCTGACACATTCCCAGTGATGGTCCCGGCAGCGGGACACTTCTCCTTCTGGCCACGTGTCTCACGGTGCCACCAGTTGCTGTTCTGCACGGACATGCTCTCCAGTGCCTTCTCTTTGCTGCTACCTGACCTCAGACCTGCAGTGTGTAGGCGGTGTCACAGGACGGAGGAAGGGGCTCCTGGGAGGAGATCCCCCTGGGCTCCTGTTACTGTCTGATTCGTGCAGAGAAGCACGGGCTCCGCGATTCCTGTCCCGAACCTCAGCTGGGACTCCTTTCCTCTCCTTCATCGATGTCAGACCCGTGAATCTTCAGACAGGAGCTCGTGGCCACGGTGTGTGCCACTACATCTACCCACGTCGTGTGGCCTGTGTGTGTGGAAAACACAGACTGCGGGTGTTGGAGGCGGCCCGCGTATGTCACACAGCAAAGCTTGCGTGACTGGATGCCGGAGCAGAGAATTCTGCACGGTGAGCCTTACGCACCGGCTTTCGGTGTGAAGTTTGATGTTTAGTGGAACCTCTACCGCTTTAATATGAGCTTCTTCATCGGACTCACACGTGAGTCTCTGCCGCTTCACTTCTATTCTCAGATCTTGGGCAATATTTAAAAGTTGATTTACCACAACCCGGAAGAATGGATAAATTTCTAGAAACACGCAACCTTCTAAGAGTGAACTGTGAAGAAATAGAAAATCTGAATGGACTGATTGTAAGTAATGACATTGAAGCATTGATTTAAAAACTCCGCAAAATAAAAGTCCAGGACCAGAGTGAATTCTATCAAATGTTTAAAGAAATGTTAGTACCTTCTCGTCTCAAATTTTTCTGAAAAGCTGAAGGGGAAGGAAGACTTCCAAACTCATTGTTTGAGGCCAGCATTGCTCTAATTATGAAAGTAGACAAAGGTAACACGAAAATTGAGAAGCACAGGCCAATATCTCCGATGAACATCAGAGGTAAAAATCCTGAACAAAATATCACCAAACTGAACTCAACAATAAATCTCTTACACAATCAGTGGAATTTATTGCAAGAATGCAGGCATGGCTCAACGCCCATCAAGATGATGTGCCACGCTGGTAAAATGAAGGGTAAAAATCCTTTGATCATCTCAACAGACACAGAAAAAGCATGGACAAAATTCAATATCCATTAATGATTAAAAACTCTTAACAAAGAGGGTTTAAAGGAGCATATTTAAGTATAACAGAGTCCACATACGACCATCCACAGCTAACATCAAACTCGATGGAAAGCCCGTGGCTTCCCTGTAAGATCGGAGACAAGACAGGGATGCCCACTCTTGCCACTGTTATTCGACATAGCGTGGGAAGGCCCAGCCACAGCAATTAGGAAAGAAGAAGAAATCCAAGGCTTCCACATTGGAAAAGGAGAAGTAAAACCATCAGTCTTTGCAGACGGTGTGATTCTGTATACGCCCCACCAGAGAAAGGAAAAACAACTATTAGAATGAGTATGTGAATTCAGTAAAGTTGCAGGATACGAAATTAAGGCAGAGAAATTGGTTGTGTTTCTACACATGATAGTGAGCTATCAGAAAGAGGAATTAAGAAAACAGTCGCATTTATGATTGTACCAAGAATAGCAAAACACCCAGGAATGAGCGTCAGTGAGGAAGTGAAAGCCCCACATTCTGAGAACTGCGGGACGCTGAAGAAAGAAGACAGAAATAACGGGACGATACTCTGCTCTCACAGGTTGGAATAATTAACCTTAAGTCTCAAATCTTATATCATGACAGTAAAACTGAAATGAGTAACCACTACATAAAGAGATGCTCACCTTCATTAGTAGCCATCGCAAATCCATAGCCAGTGCAGATTAGAATGAGTTATCAGCTCACACACATCCGTTCGGAAGAAGGAGGACATCTGACCACAGGACGGCGGCAGGGACGTGGGAAGGGGAGTGTGTCCGGCTACTGCTGGGCGGAGCAGGTGCTCCCTCCCAGGCAGCACCCCAGCCGTGCTCGGGGGCTTTCTGAATGTGCTGGTGGTGCCGCAGCCGTCCTCCAGCAGGACACGCGCCTGAGAGCTTGTGCTCAAGGGGTACCAGCTCTTGGGGCTCTCTTAAGCCCTCGCTGTGCATAGGACGTGTTCTCACAGCACTGTGGTAGCGGAGAGAAGGGACAGTCCACAGCTCTTCTAATGAAGCATCAAGCCGGCCGGCCCCCGAGTGTGACGAGACCTGCCTCTCCTCTCCACCAGCCTTCCGAACAGCGCGCTCCCCGGCCCCGTCCACGCTGCAGCGTGCCTGCAACCCGGAGCACAGAGCGAAAACATTGCCTCACACTTGCAAGTGGGCATGATTTTCCTGCAGATTTAAAAGCGATTTTTCTTAAACAACTGGATACTTTCTACAAACCCAGACACTAAATATCTGTCTTTATATTATTATTTGGATGTGATAGCAATGTACTTTGAAACATTATTTAAGAAGTTTAGAATAATTTGTTCAAACCACAAACCTCAGCCTGTTATTGTAGCTCGATGTGATGACCGCAGGACGACAGGGAGCTTTCCCCTCGGCTGTATGTGTCCTTTGGGGACGGTTAACCACTGAACCCTGCCGTTGCCGCCTCACACTGCCCCGATACGTGAGTCACTGGCTCCCCAGACTCTGAGCACGTAAATGCCCTAAGTTCAACCAGGTAGGACGCTCTGCGAACTCGAAGCGCCTTCAAGAAAGGTTTGAATGTTGTAAAACTTTCTGGCAATGATGTGGACGTGGCTTTCAGAAGGGTGTGTCTCATCGGCACACCTTCCCACAGTAACTGTTCGGTTTTAAAGTGGACGAGCCTGTCGTGCTCACTACACAGCAGCTGCCCAGATCGTTGTCTGAGGTGCAAAATGCCGCGTTGCTCTGGTTGGCAGCTCTGTAGCGACAGACAGAGTCAGAGCGTCGCTCCCCGTGTGCAGACGCCGAGGCCTTTTCTCCGCGTGCGTACGGAGCAGCGTCACACCAGGAGCGTCTGCGGCAGGGGTCTTTGCCCCGTCTGTTTTCCAGTTCCGTGGAACACACTGGCGTTTAGGAAGGGCTGGGTGGCTCTCAGCGGCCTGGGCATCTGGGTGTCACTGGCAGGTCCATAGAGCTCCAGGCCACAGTGGGGCCCAGGAGAGGCTGCTCACGCTGGGCTGTGGCGTTCAGCCCTCTCCTGTCTGCAGCTGGACCATGCTTTGATCCGGAGCTTGGTGGTGTTGCAGACGAAGGGGGGCCCCCACACAGCGAGGAGGGAGGGGAACCGAACCCTGGTGAGAGGGGAGGAGCCCGAGCGTCCAGCCGTGACGTGCGGACAGAGCTGGGATCACTGGGAGGAGGTCGGGTGGGCTCGGCACAGGAGGGACGTGTTCTGTGTTGTTACACGGTGAGCACGGGACAGAGCCGGCTAGAGAGGCCCAGGAGGGCCTGAGCCTGTCCCTGACTCCGGCAGCAAACACAGAGCGACCTCCCCCATCTGAGGGAGCCACCTCCTGAAGGCCCTTGTGGGTCATCTTTGGGCTTGTGGGGACACCGGGTCCAGGTTCTTGGTGCCATGCCCTCCACATCTGCCTCTGGACCTGCCCGGAGGGCAGCCTGCTCCGACCGTCCTTGGGAGGGGTCGAGGTGGGGGGCGCTGTGTCTGCATGAACAAAAGGCGAGCTCCAGATTGGACCCGTCTCGCGAGAAGCTGCTCCTCCGTGTGGCTGCTTTGGTCCCAGAGTCTGAAATTAGACCCCAGACCTTGGAGAATCCTACTGGAGGCCTCCCTGGCATCCTGGCAATGAGCGAACACTTGGCACCCACATTGCCAGCTGTAGTTCATGGCCCCCGGGACAGGGACGCTTGGGGAGGGCTATGTTGGCGAGCCTCCCCGTGCACGGGGCTGCCCTCGGAGGCCCTGCTTCTGAGAGGATGTACCCATCCGTTAGCGAAGTCACTTTATGTTAAAGACTGTCAGAGAAGGGAAAACAATTCCTCCAGGCTCCTTTGGGTCACGAGAGCTGGTGGCGCATCAGGCACTTTCCTTAGACATCTGGGCTCCTCCACGGGCCGTCATTCTTAATCATATTTTAATTTTCAAATAAATTGCTTTCATTATCCTTCCATTTACGATGCTGTGTGTGCGTCATTGCTCGTTAATGTGTGTCAGCACTTGGCCGTGGCTGGTTTTCACACAGCCGTGACGGCGGAGTGGTAATTAAGGGCGATCCGTGTTGATTTACAGGAATTATTTTTCGTAGTCTTTGAGAAAACAACCTGAGAAGGTTGCTGAATTGGACCTTTCAATGGACACCCTTGAAGGCCGTGTGAGGACTAGGACTGTCCTTGACGGTGATCTGGAGAAGGTTCCCGTGGCCCAGCCGGCCCCTTTGTCAGAGTTCATCTGGCGCGTCTGACAGGGGCGGAAGGCGTCCTCTGCGTCCGGCTTGTTAGGCCGAAGATTTCTTTGCCAGCAGGAAACCAAATTGGGTTGTTCTCGTGGCCCATTATTCACTCATATGCCCCCAAGCGCTGATCTGTCCGGATTGGAAGCCAAGATGCTTTCAAAGTGAAGTGAAGAGCTCTTCGAACAGACATGCTCGTTTCTAATGACGTTTTGGGAATCGATAATGTATTTCAACCTGTGCTTGGGTCCCTTTGGCTTGTTGGGGTTCTGCAGCGCAGAGAGAACCTTCCTCTCACGCCCCCTGAAGTGGGGAACACGTCTCTTCCTTTCAGTTTCCCATTCATTCACTAATTTCTTTGTCATTTTAAAGAACTCCGATCAAGTGTACATAGTGCAGTTTACCCCCTAACCACTTCTGAGCACATGGTTCAGGGCACGACGCACATGCGCGTCCTCGCGTGGCCGTCACCGCCTCCGCGTCCTCGCGTGGCCGTCACCGCCTCTGCGTCCTCGCGTGGCCGTCACCGCCTCCGTCTCCGTCTCCGTCTCGTCCTTCCCCGCTGAGTCCCTCTCCCCGGATCCCGGGCACACCGTCTGCTCGCTGTCCCTGTGGATCTGACGGCTCCGGGGACCCCCGATGCTGGGCTCACGCGGCATTTGTCCTTCCGTGACGGGCTGCTTCCACGGAGCACGGTGTCCTCGGGGTTCAGCCAGGCCGTGGCCGGGGCAGGACTGCCCTCCTTTGCGAGGCCTAAGGACACTGTCGTACGTCTTGGCCACACGTCGCTTCTGCATCCGGCCGCTGACGGCCGCTTGCTTGTTTCCGGGCCGCTGTGAACGCCGCGGTGGTGAGCATGGGTTGTAAGCATTTCTTCCCACTCCTGCTTTTGATTTGGTGAGTTCCTGTTCAGTCATTTCCACTGGCCAGTCATTGTGGTGCGTGGGACCCACCCTTCCCTACGGGGGAGGACAGCTGGGTGATTCCAGGACGCAGGGCTCACCGGGCGCAGGGAGAGCAGGTGATGCTGAGGTCCGGTGACCGGAGAGTGAGTCTTGTGAGAGGGCCGTGCAGAGCCCACCGCGTTCCCGGCCGGCACAGACTGAGAGGGATGGCTCGGGGCCCCGGGTGTGGTGGTCATCCCAGGGGCAGCTGAAAACCACGTAGATGCCAGAGAGCGGTATCTTTCCCTCGTAGTTAAAATTTATTTTAAATGCAGAAATGTACTTTGTACAGAATGGACTTTCCTATTAAATAAGTTACTGTTTTGAATACTAAAACTTCTAACTTCCCACCTCTGGACGATCTCTCTGCGATTTCCATTTTCCCAACAAATAACCTTGTGACAGGGGAAGGAGAGCAGGGCTGCCTAGATGGCATCCCGGGGAAGGACAGCAGAAGTGCTGGCCATGGAGCTGGTGGGGACGTGGAGGAGGTTCAGGGGTGTGGTGGGGTCTTCCACACACCCGCTGCCCTCTCTGCCCCCGGGGGGTTCATGCGGCGCCGAGGAGATGGGGGAGCTCCAGGCCCCGCGTGTTAGTGGTCAGGGGAGTGCTCCCGCGTCTCCTGGACTCAGTGGGCTGTGTTTCCTTGGTGCTGGCAGGCACACAGGGGTCTCTGGGTCACAGAGGCCGTTCCAAGCATGTGTGGCGGCTGCTGACCCCTGAGAGCACGTGGCTCTCAGGCCACGATGGGTTTGGGGGGACAGGGGTGGCCCGCGCGTGCATCCCCGCCCTCTGACCAGCACTGGCAGAAGACCAGGCTCCCTGTGGGCCCGACGGCAGGTCTCTGATGCGGGGTTCAGGCCAGGGGCTGCTCCGTTGGGCAGGCTGGTGGCCGCCTCGGCCGTGTTGAGGGAAGAGGCACCTCTACTTTCCCCCAGGACCTGAGCTGCTTCTTGCACTTCACCAGCCCTCTCAGGCCCTGGGGCTTCTCTTCCTGCCAGCTTGAGAACAGAGCTGGGCATGAGGGGGCGGGAGGGTGTTGGGTTTGTTGACGAGCGGTTGGGGACATTCTTCAGAGGCTCATGCTGGGAGCAGGCCCTGCAGGTCACGGAGCCTCCCGGCTCTGGGTGTGCCCAGCCTGCTGTGGACTCCGCCGTGTCCGCCCTGGGCTGGGGTCGCAGGTTTGGATAATTCAGAAGGTGGGGCCTTCATTCCGAGGAGCCCCTCAAGCTTGTGGGGGTGGAGGGGCTGGGGCAGGGGCAGGGGCAGAGCAGAAGGGGGAGGACGGGTCCCGCACCGGCAGGCGGGCTGATGAGCAGGTGCCCCGGCTCTCTCTCTCCCGCCCGCCTCTCGTCCCCCCACCCGCCCCCCCCCCCCCGCGGCGGGACGTGGGCAGCAGCTCTCCAGTTGCCGGAGTAAGAATGGGTGCAGAGGCGCGTGATGGACAGCGGTTTGAGTAACTGTCACCGCCCAGATAAGACGAGGGCTAACACATTCCCTTTTTCCTCATCCCACATAATGTGCCATTTTCGTTCGGAGCTGCTTACGGCTCTCACTGCCAGGCCTTTCTGTTCTCGTCTGAATAGTCCGTGGAACGTTCCGGGCTGATAAGAGGAGCGGCCTCGGTTACTCGGCAACGGGCTGGAGCAGAGGCTGCTGATGGGGAGATTAGCTGCCGCAGATAAACCGCCTTTTCCCTTGCGCGCGGCTTATCTTTGGACCCACAGCAGGCCGCAGGAACACGACAGCCCTGGAGATTTGGGTGGGACCTGAGCTCTCGACAGTGAGGGCCGCCGAGCACCCTTGGGCCAGCCTCGGTGGGGTGGGGGTGGGGGGTCTCCCGCCCCAGCCAGGGCCCTGCCCGGGTGAGCCTGGACCTCCTGGGGACGCTCGGGTGTGGCTAGCACCTGGAGGTCAGGGCCGGCCATCCCTCCCCTGAATGGAGCAAGGAGCTCACTCAGCTCATTCACGGTGGCCGGGTCCCCCCCCCCCCCCCCCCCGGTCGCCTCCAGGAGAAGAACACGGCTGATGTTGTGGGAGCCGAGCTACTGTGTCCATCCAGCTTGGATCCCGGGCAGGAAACCAGAACGGGCTCTTGTTGCCACGGCAGAGTCACCCAAGTGGGAACACTGCCCGCTGGCAGCAAAGGCCTGCAAACGGGGTTCACCTCGGTGGTTTGGGGTTTGCTTTGTCCGTCTTTCCCCAAGTCCGGCTCTCAGTAAACACCCATTCGTGTCGATGAAACTCCTCACGGCCCCGCAGCTTGGGGAGTGCGTCTCCCTACCAGCTGGACGAGGTGTTCAGATCATTCCCGTCTGTTCTTTTCAGACATAAGCAAACAAAACAACGCCAACCCCCAAAGATCAGAGAGGCTCGGTCCAGGCTCCGGAAGGCACTCGGGGCTGTGGGAGTGAGCTCCGGAGTGACGGGCCCAGACGGTCTGCGCTGTGGCTGCAGCACGGTGCTGACCGCCGGCCCTGGGGAGCACAGCAGCTGCCTCTGCTTAGCTCTGCGTGGGCACGAGGGGACGGACAGGCACCGTGTAGGCAGCGGGGCCTTGCCTGGCATGAGGTGAACACTGGCCGTTGCTTTGGATCTGGCCAGTCCTGCTTGTGCCCGGCGTGTTTTCTACAGAGAGAGCATTTGAGCTAGAAGAAAGGATCTTAGAAAAGATCTCATTCGACTGCTGCCTTGGAGGGACCTGGGGCCAGGGAGAAAAGCAGTTCGCTGGAGGTGGCCCAGCAGACGGGTGACAAGGCCGGCCCGCCTCAGTGTCCCTGCTGTTACTCACGGTGCTCAGAGGGCCTCCGGGGACAGCGGGGCTAGTAGGTGCGGCAAGCATGTCCTCTAGGTAGAACCTGTGGTTCAGCTCGTACTCCACACGGGTAGGACGTCACCCATGTCTTCAAGACCGTTTGCACGGCCCAGCGTATGTGTTATCTTCCGACTCTGACCTTACATTTCCTTTATTTGAGTTTTCCTGCCGAAGGAAGACTGTGGCTGCTCAAGTGTCTGAGCAGGGCCAGGGTGAGGAGGGGGGCTGCTGGCGGAGTCTTGGGGGAGTGGAGGGACCGGGGTGACCCCTGGCAGCCCCCGTCCCTCAGGTCCTCCGTTTTCTTGTCCCTAAGGCACAAGGGCCTGACTAAAATACACACCTCCATTTTCGTCAGCTCTCAGCAAACCCCCTGCTTTTTTCTAAAATTGCGCAGCAAGATGTTGACCTGCTCTCGGGGGCTGTGGGATGAGTGCCGGGAGGGTCGGTCTGTTTAGGAGCAGAGCAGGCGACGGCAGAGCCGCGCTGGTCGCGCAGGTCGGCGGCTATTCCGGGACGTGTGCCTGCGCGCTCCTTCCTGCCGATGACGTTCCGGGGTGGGTTTTCTTTGCAGGAGGGCCGAGCCTCACAAGGCCGCATGGGACTCCTTTCTGCGGATCGGATCGACGTTGTGCTTGGCGTTACCAGCCCCATCCCGCCGCCACCCCTCCCTGGAGCGTTCTGAGGCCCAGAACTTTCTATTCCAGACCTTCCGGCCCTGCAGGGCCAGACCTCCTCTTCCGGGGTCAGAGGTCAGCGAGACGGGAACAGGCCGCGGTGCGGATGGCGGCGTGGCGTAGACCTCATCCTGTCCCGGTTTTCCGTAATCACCTGCGGGAGCAGAAGGTTCTGGGGCTGCGTAGGCGGCTCCGGAAGTCAGCACCGCGACGCCGGCTGTGGGGTCCGGGGAGACGCGCTCTGCCACACGGGTGCGGGGGGAGCAGCCCCGGGGGGAAGCCGCGCACCTGCTCTAACCCGCACGGGGCCTTCCGCCCGGGCCGTCCGCGGGCCTCCCGGGCCTGACTGTGAAGCGCTGGAAACGGACGTGGTTGGGTCGTGCGCGCCCCTCCCCGAGATCCACGTCGCTCTGGAAGCTGGTTCCCCGGTGACCTGGTGGTTCTCGGAGCGGTTTGCAGGACCACGTCCCGCCGTTCGCACCGGCGACAGGCACCGGCGGCCTCGTGGCCAGGAAGAGGCCGCAGGTAGACGCACCGTGTGGAGCTGAGAGAAGTCTGCGTCTGCCGTCGGCCTCCCTGCGTCCGGGCTGTCCCGGGAGCCGCACCGTTCTGGCACCGGCAGGGAGGCCCAGGACACCGGCTCCTTGGTGGACAGGGTCCGGGGCTTTCCCGTGACCTTCGGCAGCGGACGGGAGCGGGTGAGGCACAGCCCGCCCGAGGCCTGAGAGCTGAGCCCCCCGGCCTGGGAGACGGCGTGTCCCGTGGGCGCCTCGCGGCCGGCGTCTGGCTGCCCAGAGACGGCGAACGGAGAGGGCGCGCGGGGCACGAGCCCGGCGAGACCCTGGCACGGAGCGGGCCTGGGACGTCTGGTCAGAGGAGGCCGGGTCGCTGGCGTTTCACACTCTCCGGCCTTCCCGATGCCGCCGGCGTCTGCTCCGTGCGCGTCGCGGCCCTGAAGCTGCGGGAGGAGGGAGACGCCGCAGCCTCCGCCCCGCTCTGGGGGCCGGTCCCCCCGGGGCCTCTCCGGTCTTTACCTCGGCTTGTCCTGGAGCCACGCCGGTCCGGTTTCCCACGTGTGGATGCGCTTCTGGTCCTGGCGTGACCTTGCCACCAGCTCTCTGAGGAGCTTCTCGCCTCGGGTTGCACGTGTGTAATTCGTGCTCAGACCCCAGATGCAAAGCGTCGGCTCTTTGACAACGTGACGGGTGACCATTTTGACGAGGGAGGGCCTTGCCACAGGGTGCACAGGAAGCGGCCTTCCCTCACCGTGACTGGGGCCATGGCTCCCCTGCTGAGTTCCCAGTCCCTGTAGCCAAGCGGCACCCCCAGGCTCTCGGGGACTTGAGGCGTTCGGACGGTCTTGTGGCTGCCAGATGCCAGCCCCGTCCCGGCGGGAGGCGTCTCCCACGCCGTGCGGAGGAGCAGTCAGGAGATCAAGGCCTGTCCACCACCCCCGGGGGGCGGCAGTCCTCCAGCCCTCTGGCCTCGCCTCTTCCAGAAAGCCCTCCCTGATCGGCCCTGACTTTCCCCAGCAAACCAGGCCCGTCTCTGGACCTTGGCTTCCAGGCACGCAGGTCCTGGTGTCATCTCGAGGCTCACACGTGTCTCATCAGATGCGAGGGGCTGGTGTTTCTGAACTCAAAAGGCTGGACCTCGCTTCTGGACAAGGTAGGCGCCAAATGTGTGCTCGCCGGTCTGAGCTGATCAAAGTGTGAGCTCATCCTGGCGACTGGAAGTGCACGTGTGTCCGTGAAAACCTGTCGGCCGGCCCCGCTTGTGGCTGGGCCCACAGCCGCCGTGGCTGGTCCTGGACTGCACACGTCTCCTCGCCCGCTCCCAGCGGGGGTGGCCCTGGCGGCGGACACAGTGACGTCTATTAAGCACATGCTCCGTCCTCTCCAAGAGGAGGCTGCTTTGTTCTACTCTTTTATTCTGATTGGCTTTTTGTTAAATTTTTAAATTGTGCGGAAATACTTGTAACTTAAATTTACGACGTTACCCCTTTTTAAAGGCACGATTCTGCGTCGCTAAGGTCATTCCCACCACGTGTAGCCGTCACCCCCCTTCCTCGGCAGACCCCCTTCCCCCCACAAAGCTGACACTCGGTCCTCATTGAACACGAACCCCCTCCCCCTCCCCAGGTCTCTCCACTCTCCGTCTGTGAGTCTCACTCCTCCAGGCCCCTCGTGGCCGCGCTCACACAGCACCCCTCCTCTTGGGCCGGCCTGTCTCACCCCGCGCGACGCGCTCCACGCTCATGAGGAGCAGGTGCCAGGATTTCCTCCTCTCGCAGCCCGAGGAACAACACTCCCTTTTGTGGATGTACCACGTTTGGTTTTTCTTTCGTCTGTTGGTGGGACATTTGGGTTGTCTCCAGCTCTTGGCGGCTCTGAATCGTGCTGTGGTGGGAGGAACTCAGTCCCTGCTCTTACTTCTGAGCGTGAACTCGGTGGCGGAGCCGCCAGTTCGTGTGGTCGTTCTGGGTTTCTTCTGTTAGGAGCTGCTGTCCTTTCCCACCACAGTGCACAACAGACGCCGGTTCTTTAATGTTGTTTTTACTTTTATTTTTTTAAGATTCATTCATGTATTTTGGAGGGAAGACACACACGTGTGCGAGTTGGGGGAGGGGCAGAGGGAGAGGGTCCCACTGACTCTCCGCTGAGCAGGAGCCCGTAACCCACGAGATCATGACCCGACCCGAAACCAGGAGTCGGACGGTCAGCCGATGGGGCCACCCAGGCGCCCCGTGTTTGCTTTTTAAAGGAAAGTCACGTCTATCTGGGTATTTGGCCTAGATGGTTCGTTTCTTAAACTCTGGGGTCCCTCATAGCTCTTGGTTCTCACTGAGGGGTTAGGGTTAGGGTTAGGTTTGTGACGCGTGGCCGCCGTCCGGAGGGGATCTCACTGGGAAAGCTGAAGGCAGCGGAGCACGCAGAGTGCCCATCCCTCGCCTGTTCTCAGCCTGGAGCGCAGCTGGGCGTGTCCAGGCCGTGCATGGGTTGGCCCAGCTGTCTGAGCAAGCAGGCCCGGCCTGACTTCTGCAGGGCCGGCCCCCGTGTGGGCTGTGGGTCACCGTTTCATCAGGGGGCTCACAGCTGCCACAGCAGCTCGGGGTCTCCTGCTCATACCCAGCCCCGTCGTGCGTGTGGGCTCCAGGTGCCAGAAGGAGCTCTGGGGGGCACGTGGGCGCCAACCTCGGGCCCACTGCAGGGGTGGGATGATCTTGGGAAGGGCCCTGGCCCACCTGGTCACGGGTGACTTGTCGCGTGCAGAAGTCCACTCAAAACTGTTGCTGGTATCAGTTGGCTCAAGACAGCCACGTACTGGTCCTTCTCCTCCTCACGTCGTCCGTGGTTTATCTTTTCCTGATGTGGGCTTCGGTGATCAAGATGACGAGGTATCCTGTCTTGCTTCCCACCCTGGCCAGGAGCCGGCTGTCGCAGCAGCACCAGAGAGACGTCGTGTTAGCAATATTGAGTGTGCGCCAGCCTGCCTCCTATGTGTGCCCTTAGCCAGTCCCTCAGGCTCTCTGGGCCCTAGTGTTCCCAATGGGGAGAGGAGACCATGACCGTTCGGACCCCCAAGAATTGTGCCAGGCTCGACTGAGCCCACAGTGTCGGAATGGTGCGGGCGCGGGGTAGCTGTATGTAAACACATCGGCTCTTGTTCTGGGAGTGGACAGACACGAGGCCAAGGGGATTGTGTAATTGGTTTTGGAACAAGACATCCCCTTGCTGTGGCTTGACGAGGATGGCCACGTTTTCTGTGTCAAACGTGGGGACACGTGTTTGGAAAGGAAGGCTGATGCTCAGGGTGATCGTGGCCAGGGCTGAAGTGGACGGTTCCGGAAGGTCCTGGGCAGGGGTCCCGGGCATCTCCACACACGGTGGTGAGTTGGAGACCTTGGGCAAGCCCCTGACCCTCTCTGTGCCTCGGTTTCCGGGTGGTGTAAACGGGAAGGGGCTCTCCCTGCTAACAGCTTCGTGGGAGTGGGACATGGCTTAGAGTCAGTGTGTGGAGGAGACTTAGAGAAGTGGCCAGAGTGTGAGCCCTCAGTGAGCAAGGACGGACTTCCTGCCGCCTGCGCCTTTGCCCTGCATGGCAGCACCTGACGCCCACTCTCCAGCCTGATGCCTGGCCTGGGGCTTAGGAGCCACATTTACCTTCCCAGACCTCCTCGTGCCCCTTGGGGGATGGGAGACGTCGATCCCCAGTATCACACAAGGGGCGGCAGGACATCATTGACTCCTGAGCCCGAGGACCGAAGCGAACTTGCCGCTTCTGGACAGCTTGCATCTGTGCCGGCCCCTGGCCACGCTCTGCACAGAGGTGCCCCGGGGTCTCCTGAAGTGGGTCTTTCCTAGGTGGCCATAGTGTGCGAGGCCTTGTGGGTGCCCTGGGCAGCACAGTGGGGAAGGCAGCTTCCCCGCCGGAGAGGGGAGAAGGACCGGAGGAACAGCAGGACATTGGTGACGGGTCTTCCAGCTGGTCTGAAGCTGGCCTGCAGGTTGGGCTCGGGTGTCTGTCTGCAGATGAGGGGGTCCCTCGGCCTGGTGGCGAACCCTGCATGCGTGTACATAGATGGGAATAGGAGTGTGTGCACCTTGTGAGTGTGCAAGCACGTGAGCCTCTGTGGGTGTGTGCACGTGTGTGTACACACGTATGAGCTTGTGTGCACCCATGCACGTGTGCGTGTCCTGTACTCTGCCTGCCTCGCAGGGAGAACCACCAGCATCTCTCAGCTAGGGTCCAGCCAGCGCATGGGGCCACCCGGCTGGTCGGTGCTGTGTCTGGCCCGCCCGGCTTCCCTGGAGCCCTGGCCGCCTGTCCCCGAGGAGGATCCAGTGATGCAGGGAGGCGGCCACGAGGGGTCGCTGTTGCCCTCCAGCCTCGCGGCCGCTGAGGTTCCAAGCTGAATGTGGACGGGGTGGGGCCGCGAGTGCTTCCTGGAGGGCGGCTGACGCGAGCTCAGACCACAGGTGCAGCCACGGGGTCAAGTGATTCCTTTCTCTCAGCCCGTGTGCTGTTTCTGAGCCCGGAGTTAGATTCCTGGGATGTCCCCAGAGGCCCCGTGGGCAGACCCCTTCTTACTTCCCGGGCTGCCCCGTGCGCTCCCAGAGCTGTTTCCGACGGACGCTGTTCCTTTTGTCCCACGGGGTGGCTGGCCGCTTCCCCAGGGGAATGACTGCATCTGGTGTCTACGGGATGCAGGATTTTGAGAACTTTCATGCACGACGCAGGCCTTTGTTTCTGCGAAGCAAGGCCAGTCCCTGCATTAGGCCTCGCGAGAGGTCTTGTCTTTACTTCTGCAAGGAATTCTGCGGACGGGAGACGGGGGTTCCGTTTCTCTCCCCCCAGTCTCAGTTCTTTCCGGCAGCTGCACACCCAGCGTGGAGCCCAACAGGGGGCTTGACCGCAGGATCCTGAGGTAAGACCCGAGCGGAGACCAGGAGCCGGAAGCCACCCCGGCGCCCTTGCCCCGTAATTACTTGAAAACCATCCCTGGTTCACCCTCGTTTGCAAAGACTTTATGATCGTGACACCTTTTCTGCCTGTCCCTTCTTATTCCAAAATCCAGTCATCGTTCTGAAGGTTTCCAGAGAGCAAGTTAATACGTTTACAAGTTAATACGTTTATTGCTTGTTACTTACACGGATAAACTACGTCTGCACGTTATAGAACAGGTACCTACGCTGCAGTCATTTCTAAATGTGCCCTAAACTAATCATCCCGCCCCGAACACCTAAGTAGTGTGATTACATTGTGTTTGTGAATTACCTGGTCTCATTATTTCTTCCTGAAGAAACACTGAAGAAATGTATGAGAAATCGAAACCAACAGGCTCAGTGAGTTAAGCGTCTGCCTTTGGCTTGGGTTGTGATCCCAGGGTCCCTGGGTCGAGCCCAGCTTTGGGCTCCCTGCTCGGTGGGAGCTGCTTCTCCCTCCCTCTGCTGTGCCCCTGCTTGTGCTCTCTTGTTGTCTGTCAAATACATAAATAAAATCTTAAAAAAAAAAAAAAGCAAAGACATTAGAAAAAGAAGGAGAGAGAAGTAAAATGGGTGCAAAGAACGTGGTTAATTCCTTGAAAAAAATATCACCCGAGCCGCACAACAAAGATGCGTCGTGTGATGACGGCTGCCCCGTGACCCGCAGAGAGGGCGCTGGAAGGTAGAAGGTGGTCGGTCCTGGCCCCGGGGTCTGGGGGTCCCTCCCCTGGGTGGTCTTTTTGGGAGAGATGCTGATGACACTGCAGGGTGTTGCTCAGTAGGTGAACAGTTTGCCTCCATAGGCTTTTCCTTTCTTTTTTTTTGGAAACAACTGGGCCACCCAGGCCGTCCCCACCCCCCCACCCCCCCGCAAAGGATGTCCTTTAATGCAGGTCTGAGGCGAGTTGCATGAGGTAGACTGAACAGAAATGGTTTCTCCTGGAGAGACTTAAACCAACCTCTTAAGGCCCGTGGCTGCCTGGTAGTCTGACCCGCTGGTTCGGGCCGTCCCCCGGGAGGCCTGGCACTCAGCAGTCCCCGAAACAACAGCATCCCACGAAGGAAGGCTGGTGTCTCCGAGCACAGAGTCCCTTTCCCAGAGCAGGGGTCCACTCGGGCCTCTTCCTGCACGTGTGAGGCCGAGAGCGGCCCCTCCTTCGCCGGCCCTGCCACGAGCCCCGTGGGTTTGGTCTCGGCGATCCCTGGGCCTTCAGCGAGGTCGTTTGCTGGGAGTCGAAGACTTCCAAACCGTGTGATGCTAGCTAACGGTGTTAGAAGTTTCTGTGGGCATCACAGCTTTTCTTCAGGCAAATGGAAAAACGCCGGTGAGTCACAAGTATTTACTGAGCCACGATGGGTGCCGAGTGGGTGTCGACGTGGGGGTCTAAGAGGCGGAGCCGACACCTGCCGTCCAGGAGCCCGCGGGGCCCTGAGGTGAGAGGACCATGTCTGTGCCAGAGGGACGTGGAGAGGCGTGTGCGCTCACGTGTATGCCGCGCAGCCTGGGGCCACGCACGGCCCCACAGAGCTAGGGAGAAGGGGTCCAGGAGGAGGGCATTGCTGCTGGCCTCCAGCAGTCATGAAGGGACAGTGACGTTTATGAGTCAAAATGACTTCTGCCTGCGGGAGTAACGCTTCAGGGATCGCTGGTTACAGCCAACACACAGACAATAAACAGGCTCTTTCTCACGTTCTTCTGGAAATCCAGCAAAAAAAATTATCCAGGCTTCTCTTTCTAATGGAAGAAACCAGCTGCCGGCTAGTGGTGATTGCCCGGTGAGGCTCCGGTGGAGATCGTCTTTCTCAGGACCACAAACATCCCTCCGTTTTCTGTGTTTAAAGCCGTGTGCTCTCTGGTTTCCAGGAGCCATGGGGGCCCGGTCTTCTGCTCTGCTTCTGCAGTACCGATCCAGAAATTCGGGATTTGGGGACAGCCTAAGAATCCCACCGAGGTCAGCACACTTGGGAACGTACGGTCTGTGCCGTGATGCTGGGGTCGCTGGGGTCGCTGCCCGTGGATGCCTGCGAGGCGACCTCCCTGAGGAGGGCGCGGTCCCCCCCAGGGCCCTTGGGTCATCCTTTTCTCACCTCCCAGCCGGCGGCAAGGCGGCTGCGTCACTGCCTCGGAAAGCCACACGTTCTCTGGGCCATCTCTCTGAATATGCCCTCCAACCCCAGAACCTCTGTGTGCCGGGGGACTCCTGAGGGGCTCCTGGCACTGGGCAGCGGGGGCGTCCAGGGGTTCCCCTCTGGAAAGGCCGCAGACCCGTTCTGCTCTCGTTTCCAGGGTGGCCGTCCTTCCGGACCATCCTCCCCTGGACACGGAGCCCTTTCAGCTCGTGGCTCCTGGCCGGATGCAGAACAGCTGGTAAGGGCCTGGCGGCCCCTGGGAAGAAGGCTGACACCCCCTACACCCTTGGGTTTTGCCTGGCATGCTTCACGTCCTGGCACTCAGTCCCTAGGCCCCCGAGCTCTGGGGATGGGGTGCTTCCTGCCCTCCGCAGAGCCCGCTCCCCTGCCTGGATGTGCTTCTAGCCCCGTGTAGGCAGCCCCATTCGTACGTGTCGGAGCCCAAGTGGATGCCACTTTCCTGATGCATTTGTGGGCCGAGGCCGGTGCTCCTCCTTCCCGCCGCCCGTGGGGTGTCCCTCTGCGGCCCGCATCACAGCGCTGCGTGGTCAGTGAACGTGTCCTCCTGTGGCCCAGATGTGTGTCCTGTGGCTCTTCCATCTGTCCAGCCGGCGGGACCTAAGGGCAGGGCCATGCCTTTCCTGAGGTTGGGGTGCAAGGCAGAGCCCTGGGGGCAGGGATGGAGTCAGACACACAGCGGGTGTGGGACGGGAAGTAGTGAGCAGTGAGCTGTGAGCGCGCACACCGTCCTCCAGAGACACACAGAGAAAGCTCGAGCAGCTGACATGCAGCAGGAGTCCGGAAGTCGGGCTTCTGCGGTGCTGGTGCCGCGTGTTTCCTGGACGGATGCTCCACGTTGGAAGAGTGGTACCCTTGGGTTCTCGCATGAGTTTGGTGGTTAAACAGTGGTCGGGGCTGTCAGTGCGTGTCCACACACATGCAGACATGCACGTCACCTGTGCACAGCACAAACATGCTGCACTTATGTAGAGACACGTGTGCACACACCAGACACGTGGACACAAACACATGCATTTGTGAAAACGGTGCACACAGGCGCGCCTACACACGTGCGTCTGCACAGTCCTCTCCTGTAAAGAATCTGTGTGTAAAAGTGGACCCAGAGAGTTCCAGGACTTTCTGGAGAAGACACAGCTGTGGAGAACAGAGAGGGGCCGGTGGTCACAGGGTGGGGTACTCGGATGGATGGGGGAGCACAGAGGGTTTTCAGGACAGGGAAGCTGCTCTGCACGTCACCCTGCGGGCGGACACAGGCCCGGCCCCGAGCGGCTGCGGACTTCGGGCGACACGATGTACTGGCGTGGGCTTGACACTTGTGGCAAAGGTGCCCCCTGCGGGTCTGCGGGCCGTGGGGTGGGCCGTGGGGCGGGTCTGCGGGCCGTGGGGTGGGCCCTGGGGCGGGTCTGCATGTGGGAGGGTAAGCTCCGCACCCTCCCTCCAGTTTTGCTGTGAATCTAAAACTGCTTTAAAAAAGAAAAAAGTTGATTTGGGCACCGGGGGTCTCCATCGGTGGAGCGTCCGACTCCTGCTACTGGCTCAGGTTGTGATCTCAGGGTCATGAGTTCGAGGTCCACGTCAGGCTCCCTGTCCCTCTGCCCTCCCTGTGCTCACTCACGCACGCACTCTCTCTCTCTAATAAATTAATTAAAAAGTTTATTTAAAAATAAAGGTTAAAAGAGCTGGGGAAAGTATGTGGCACCTCATCGGCAAGGCGGTAGTCTGGGGGCGGAGAGAATCAGGGTAGTTTAGTCTCGACTTTCAAATCATTAAAACCAAGTTATCAACTAAAACTAATTTTAAAAGCACAAGTATTATGTTGTATATGTGTGTTTTAAATGCATGTTTAAGAGAGGGATTTCAAGAAAATGCCATAAATATTTTTCCGAAAGTGTATTCACGACAGTGTGCCCCATAAACCAGATTTGAAGAGGGACGCCGCTGCGCTTCAGGAGGGAAGAGCTCACTCGGGGTGTTCCAACGTACGTCGGCTGTTCTCTGGTGAGGGCTCCAGCGGGAGTCGGGAACCTGGCTTCTCCTCCTCCTGTGGCCTTGGTCTCGAAGCTCGTCCGTAAAATGTGGGGTCGGACCGACTTAATGCTCCTTCTAGTCCCTGCGTGGTGAGAGTTTGCTTTCGAGATACGCCATTTGTGAGGAGAGTGGACGTTCTAGGACACTCTAAAGAGTTCTCGGTTTTTCTCTTGGCCCCTCCCCCCGCCCCTGCCACAAAACACCCCGTGCACAGGCACGGAGTTCTTTGCACAAAATAAAAAGACCAGGGACGCTTACTGTCCGTGTTTGTGGAGCAGATTGCCTGTCTCCTGGCGGCAGGGGGACGGGCCCCTCCCTCCAGGAGCACTGCCGCCGGGAATCCCTCTGGACCAGTGTGGTGGAGGTGGCCTGCAGAGGGCTTGACTTCTCCCCATGGCCATTGTCTGCAGCACTGAGCAGCTGTGCAGGTCGCCTACCCGGGTTCTGGGACCTTTGCAGAGGCCCATACAAATTCACGGTGTGCTTTCGACACTTAAGATGATTTTCTGCTGATCACACAGCACCGTCCGTCTTAAGCCCATATGTAGTATCAGACCAGTAATTACTGAGTTAGCCTGGCATCGGGCAAATGTGTTTCTGCTAATTAAACTTGTTGCATTTGAATGGCTTTCTTCAGCGACACTTCGTGCGGTGAGACCGTCGTGGACAATGAAGAAGCGTCTCCCCTGATCCGGGCCTGAAACTGCAGATGGCCGCCCCGGGGACGACGCACTGGCCCTTGAATTAGTCTTTTGTGTGCACAAAAGACAGTAATTTGGGTGTTTGAACCCCCTACAGGAAGCTTATTTCAAAGTGAACAGTTTGCCAGATAAAGACTAATTGGGGCCTAAATTAATTAGAAGGTGTGGTTGAAAACATGAGCAGAGCCCATCATTTTAGACAAACGGGCAACAGAGCTGGACGACGGGCGCCCGCCACTGTCCCCCGCTCTGGGAACCCCTCTCCTCGGCCACGCTGCAGAAAGCTCCCCTCGAAACTGGCCGCGTCGCCGTCCCCGGGGCTGCCCGGTCCCCCCACACGGCACCCCTGCGGCAGACGCGGCCACTGTCCTCATGGCTTCTGCAAATTAGTATTTATATTTCCTGGGTGTTCTGTTTCTCATCTGGAAAACTGGCCCTGAACGATATTGATTTTTTGGTCACGGGACTGTCAGAAGCAAAGCTTCGCGTCAGAGGTGAAGGCCTGCGGCAGGAATCAGGAGAAGTGAGAGCCGGGGAGGGGAGGAAGGAGCGCGGGGCAGAGTAGAAAGTGCGAACGACTCTGCCTTCACGGCGCTTCTCCAGACCTTTGCAGCTGTGTTTTCCGTGATGTTCTTTGGTTTAAATAAACTGTGACTTTCCAACTGCTCTGAATTCTGAGAGCGTTGTGATGACTTTCTACAGCCGCGTTCCAAAGCCTCCGCGTGCGGCGTAGTTAGAGTGTCTCGCGAGGGTGGGTCTAATACCTTCTCCCTGAAAATGAACGTCCCATTCTCTCTCTTCCCTGTCCCCTCTTCTGCAGACGGAGTGTTTGGAAGGTGCCAGAAGGTTCCAGCGATGGACACACACCGCTACGAGGTGTCGCCAGGAGCTCTGCAGCACCTGACGGCCACCTTGCAGAAGCTGTCGCGGACAGGTAGGCTGTCGCGGACAGGTAGGCGGGCGCGGGCCCCACCGTGTCCTGGGCCTGGGCACACTTGTGGGGGCCGTGAGGCACGGAGTGCTGGGGCCTCGCAGGTCGTGAGGACGTAGCACAGGATGGCGTTTGCCAGGGTTGCCAGAGAGAGGAGCAGGCTGGGCACAGGCGGGCTAGCTTCTGGAAGGTCCTGGCGGGAGTCTCCTTCGTGCGTTGGACGTGGCCGTGGATTGCTGCTGCGTGTGCAGGAGCACAGCCACGTCCGGGCTTCAGGGAGTCCGGCAGGGTGCAGCGTGGCCGACGGGCCCCAGGCGGCTGTGGGGCCTGAGCACATGTAGCCCAGTGGCCGGTCAGCCTCCAGGCCATCAGCTGGCCTCCAGATACTGTCATTGTGCAAGTTCCTGTCCCATGGTTTGGCCACAGGAGTCGGTTGTAACCTGTTTACTTCACACGGTTGCTGAGATGATAACTAAAAATTACCATAATTTAGACATCATCATATATGGGATTCATCGTGTGTGTAGACATCATCATATATGGGATTCATCGTGTGTGTCTACTTTTTAAATGGAGGGGAAGCTTCCCGAGTGTTCATCTGGTTCATCCTGCCGGGGTGGGGGGGCTGCTTCCTGTGCTCGGAGCCTGGACTGAGGCCGATCCGCACACACGGTGCCCTGGTGTCGGGGAGGGTCGGGGTGATGTTCCTGGAGTGAACCTGCAGGCCTTGGGGTCAACACCTGAGTGGCCCCGCTGGGGGCCCAGCCCGGGAGGGAGGGGCCAGGAGAGCCCCGACATTCTTTCTCCATCAGATCCTACAGGGCTTCTCCGTGGTTCCGTAAGGAGCGTCTGTGGCCCTGTCAGTTTGGGAAACGCTTCTCGCTCTGTTCCTCCTTCAGAACGCTCATAGTGTGCACTGCTGCGCGGGACACCGGGAAGCTCTACAGGAAGGGGTTGGGCTGATTCAGGGGCATCTGGGGGCTCAGTTGGCTTCAGCTCAGGTCGTGGTCCTGGGGTCCTGGGGTCGAGCCCCGCATCGGGCTTCCTGCTCAGTGGGAAGCCTGCTTCTCCTCTGCACCCACACCCCGCCTGTGTTCCATCTCTGTCTTTCTCTGTCCCTCTCAAATAAAATGGTTTTAAAGACAGAATTAATTCACTCATTCACCTGCAGTCACTTGTGGTGGCACCCTTTCTCCCTGGGACTCCAGCCGTGCCAGGGTTCAGTCAGGGAAGCGGGGGGACTACGTACACGGTCCGTTGCAGGGGCTCGGCCGCGCACAGCTGGGGGAGATGACAGAGCGTCTCGGCCAGGCTGCTGCTCTCAGTCTGGGGCCTGGGTCTGCACGTGGGCCGTGGGGAGGGACTGTGGCTGTGAGGTAAGAGGTCAAGGACAGGGTTGGACAGGAGTCCGTGACTGTTCCTGTGGCCTTGACCTTGGTGATGAGGTGTCCTGCAGAAGGTGGCCCCTCACCAGGGAGCTGAACGCACAGTCCCCAGAGGCAGGGGAGGCTGGGCGGGGCCCCGGGGAGCAGGGCAGCTGCCGCAGAGGCAGTGAGTGGGCAGAGGGGCAGTGACGTGTGCTCTGCCACATGCCCGTGGCCCTCCGGCATCTGGCTCACAGCAGCCACGCCACGGGTACCTCGCAGGACCAGGGTTGGGGGCTGCGTTTTTCACTAAGGATTCATGGCCCAGAGCAGTTTCTTAAAAGGAGAGTCGTTACCTGCAGAGGATGTCACGTGTTTGCTCCAAGATCCCGAGGGTCTGCTTGCCCATTGGGGCCTTTGGGAGTCTGCAGCCGGCATCCGTGGCCGCCACTGACTGCCCTTGGTGTGCAAACGTCCTACTCATACATGTGGCTGGGCACGACGTCCTGCTCTTTGGGTCCAACAGGATGAGCACAGCGGGTCCCCTTCTGACGGGCGGGGCACAGTGAGGCTCCGGGTGCCCCGGTACTGGGGTCCGTCGTAGTCCGTGTTTGATAAGCCCTGGAGGAGTCCTCATTCCTTGTTCCCTGGCACACAGTCGCCCCAGCAGAGGCCGCAGGTCTGCGTGCGGACGGCCAGAAGAGAGAGTAACTGCGTAAATTTCTGGCTTCTGTGGCCTGCAGGGGACCTGCTGCCACCCTCTGCTTTTGTTCCTGGGGCTCTGCTGCATGAGGCAGGAACGGCCGAGTCTGGGGATGGTTTGCCGAGCTGTAACTCTGTTTTGGTGATTCAAGCCAGTCCTCAATTCGGTAGATCTCAAACTTCCCTGCGTACGCGGGTCCCTGAGACTCTGGGAGGCTTTCTGTGCAGCCCTGTGGGAGGGGCGCTCTGGGCATCTAATCACTAACCAAGTTCTCCGTGGCCAGAAGCTTCTGGTTTCTGCTTCCTGGTAACCACACCCACCAGGTGCCAAGACGTGAAGTGCCACGTCTTGGCCGCTGCTGCCCCAGACGCCGGCCTCTCCGCTGCACTTGGCGAGCAGGCTGGCGGCTGTGCTCCCTCTGTGGTTTCGGACCTGCCGGGGGCTTCCCCACCGAGCTCCTTTGGAATCCTGGGGCACTCTGGTGAGCTCACGTCTCACAGTCGAGGGGAAACACGTGTCGTCTGGACCCCCCTGAGGTCATTAGCAGGTCTCACATTTTGACCCGCTCCTGTGTCCCCGTCCCCTAAACCTTTGGACGCTTGTCTCTGTGACAGAGCGAGAAGTTCTGGCGTGTCCACCTCATTTCGTGGAGACGCCCTCTTCGGGAACCGGGTCATGTCAACTGCTGGTGGCACCGTCCATGCTCTTCCCAGCCCTTCGATGTAAGGCGTGGCTGGGAGCATCGGTGCTCCGTGGCCGCATCTGTGTCCAGCCTTGGTCATTTCCTTTCATTCCGGCTTGACCTCGTCTCCTTAAGAAGGGTTCCTGTGCGTGTTCCCCAAGTTTCTGGCCGGGTCCTGCTGCTCCTCGAGGGCGTTGCACTCTCTCTTTCTGTGTCTCCCCACCCCCGGGCCTGCTGGGACTTGAGTCCAGAAGCAGCTCGAGATGCAGTGAGAGGTGGCAAAGCGGGGGTGGTCCTAGAGGGTCCGCGGGGCCACGGAGGGCAACCGCCTGGTGGCCGTACATGCTTTTCAGACGGGGTTAGTCTCTTCAGCAAGGAAGGTTGTGAAATGTAGGGGTTCGGTGTCTCCTCCCTTTTAGGCAACGCATGAAGGACCCCGCGGAGCTTGGGACCTGGTGGGCGGCGCAGCTCAGTCACACGCGGGCTAGATGGTGGCTCTGGTGTGCTCACTGGGTGTGGGACACACAGACGGCACTTGGTGGAGGGGGTCCTACGTAAGGCCAATAAGGTTTTTAATTAATAGGTTTTGTTTCTTAGAGCAGTTTCAGATTCGCAGAAAGGCCGAGCGGCTGTGTGGCGTCAGAGTCTACTCCGTCACTCCCCATCTCTGCAGAGATGGCCCCGTCGCTGACCCTCCCGCTGACACGGTGATTCCGTCAGTGAGTTGGTGCTGCCGCCGTACCCTTGAGTGGGGTCTGTCGCTTACGTCAACGTCCGCTTTTGTTTCTAACCCTGCGTGTCTGCACAGACCCACATGGACACGGGTCCCTCACGAAAGGGTCACACGGAGGAGTTCCACTGCTCTGACAGGCCCCGGAGCCTCCCCTCACCCCTCCCGCAGGCCTCCGGCCCGGTCTTCTCACCGTCTGTGGTCCTGCTCTCCCCGAGCGTCGTAACGGGGTCCGGCAGCGGACGGCGGCTGCTCTCCCTGAGGCCGTCAAGACCCTCCGCATACCGCCCTGTCCGTGGCTTCAAGCGCATTTCTTTTTAGGACCGAACACTCTTCCAGGTCTGGGGCCACCCTCCGCGTCCACGTTCGCCGGCTGGACGGCGTCTTCTTGCTCCCGAGATCTGGCAGTTACGAGCAAAGCTGCGGCCAACATCTCAGTGACTGCTCCTGTTTTTAGCTCCTGTGGGTAAACACAAAGAGCACACTTGTGGTTCAGATGATAAGAGCAGCTTTACTTTCGTAAGAAACCTCCAAACCGTCTTCCAGAGATGGGTGTGGAGGGGAAGGGGTCACTACCATCTTTGAGACTCTATTTCTTCCTTCAGTAGATGTGGACAGACTTGGTCCCCCGGCCCCGCCAGTGACATCTGACTTGCCCTAGAACTTCAGCCTGCCCTTTCCCCAGTTCTAAGTTGACTCCCTCTCTCTGGTCCTGATGCAGACCACACGGGTCTCTTGGGAGCCCCCCGGCACGTCCCACAGAAGGTGGGAGATGTCTGGCGCGTGTGGGGTTCTGTCTCGGAGATGGTGGTTGCTTCTGCTGCTGTTGGCTGTTTGCTGCTTCGTTACCGATGGCACGTCACAGTGACGAATTAGCACTTGTGACGGCAAATTGCATTTCTTTCTTTCTGTTAGTGGCTCGGAAGTCACGCCCCAGGAAGGCTGGAGGTGGTAGGAAGTGGGTTTTATCGTCTAGTTTGACAAGAAACTTCCTGGGGAGAATTGTGCTTTTCTGAACAACACTGTTCTGAAGGTTTCTGCAAATGATTTTTGGACTTTCCCTCAGGCCCTCTCGATGGCTCGTGCCGGCCAGTTCCCCGCTGCTCGGCCTCCAGGCAGCCGAGGCTGGGGCGTCTCTGCTTCCCGCCTCCACCCGTCAGTGTGCTGGGGATGCATGGGCCACCGGGCTTAGGGGTGGACTCGCCTCCAGACATCCCACGGTCTGTGCAAGGGTCCAGTTCTTGGGGCCAGGCCTGCGGGCATTACACAGTCGCGTGCTTCTTCTCTGGGAAGTGATCTTCTGGCTCCAGAACGTGAAGTGTGGGCATCCGTCTGGCTCCTCGCGAGGGGCTGGGCCCTGCTCGGAGCGGGACAGGGCAGGGACTGTGGCCGTGCTTGCCCTCAGCCCTGCAGACGGACTCTCGCAGGGGCCTGCCACCCCCGCCCCACCCCTTACACCGAGTCCTGGTCTTTCTTTCAGGGGATCTGGGGGAGAGAGAAACAGAGGAAGAGTTTCCAGGTGGCAAAACAATGACTATTTTTGACTTTGATGTTGCCCCGTGCTGAGTCCCCTTCTGGGCCGTGTGCCCAGGCGTTCCTGGCTCCGTCTGGGCCCCATCCCGGCTGTGGCCGGACTCTGGAAGGACAAGGGCAGCAGCCCCGAGAGGCAGAGATGGCCCGTTCTCTGGACTGAGGTGCACCTCGCAGACCATCGGATCTTCCCGCTGGCTTCTAAACCTTGAGATTTGCTTTTGCCGCTCCTGTGTTTCTGGTGCTCTTGGAGCTGGGAAGTCCCCGTAGCCAAACGGTGTGCAGAGCTTCCCCTTGCTGAGTCCCCAGGCACCTGCCGGCTTTGGCTGAAGGGCTCTGTGCACCCCAGACGATGGGACACACGTGCCGTGGCTGCACAGCTCAGCCTTCTAGCTGGACTCTGCCCTTGGCCTGCATTCCCACTGCCATCTGCCTCCTGACGCGTTACCTCTCCTTCCTGGGGCCACAGGTTTCCTCAGATTGGGAGAACCCCGCCTGCAGCTTGGAAAATGCAGACCCATGGCCACCCTCGTGGCTCTGACAAGGGCCGTGGAGCAGGGCCTGGCGTCTGTGTCTTCAGTAAGCGTGGGAGACAACCCAGGCCTAGAGGGGCTGGTCCTCTTTGGCCCTCTGCGGTGTCCCTGCCCTCCTCCCCGTAAGTGTGTCCGAGGGCTCCCGCGGCTGGCCCGCGCCCGTGTGTGGGGAGAGTCTGGGTAGAAATCTGAAGGTGGGTGATTTTGATTCTGGACCGCCTCGCCCCGTGTTTGTCCTGCAGCAAGCCTTAGGGTGGATGCGTGTGACTGCCACTCACGTCCACTCCCATCAACACACGCACACCCCCATGCACACCTCCGTGTACACACACGTGGGCACACACAGACCCACACATCTGCGTGCACACACACCACACAGAACACCAGCATGTGCACGCTTGGCCACATACGTGTGCACACATGCACAACACGCGCACTCACGCATGGGCCTGCATCCCTTGGGAGTCCCTCATCTAACGCTTGTCTCCAACAGCGCCGTGTAATCCGCAGCTCTTCCTCTGATTTTTGTCCAATCGGTGCTATCTATCCTATTTCTCGAGTTTTGTTTGGGTGTGTTAGGTTTTTCCCTCTGGTCACGAAAAGCTCAGTACTGAAGAACACCCTGGAGGGTTGGGGAGTTTGTGTCTTACCCTAAGGAAGCAGCCCCTAACCCTGCTGTTTCCCTGGACTTGGTTGTCCTGATAGGAGATGGATTTTGGGAAGGGGGCTTATTCCGAATTCCTTAAAATCATCCCAGCTCGGTAGGCACACTGGGAGTGGAGTGGGTCGCGTGCGTATCCGTGAACACCGCCGTCTGGCTGTGCGGCTGCGGGCCTCACTGTCGGCTGCTTCACGGCCGTTGGGGAGCCTTCCTCATGAAGAAGGAAAGGAAAATGGGGTTTAATTGTGCAATTTTCTCTTTTGATGTAAATATATACATCAAGGAGAAAATATGTTCCGTTCTGTTCACCACTCTTGTGTCCTACAAGAAGAAGTCTTCTCATTGTTCGCTCATGGATTAAATGTTTTAAAAATACATTTCACTTCTTCTGACAAGCCATTAAATTCAGCATTTAAATGTCACTCGTTGGCACGTAATTTGCTGTCATGAAAACAACTATGGATTTGTTTCCTGGCAGGAATCTCCAGGATTGAGCTATATGTCAAAACCAAAAGGGAAAAAGGAAAATTAAAGAAAAAATCTAACAGTTTTATAATTCCTTAAAAGAGAAGGAAAAGAAATCATCTAATAGTCTGGAATACGGGGACCGCCAGGGTAGTCTCCAGGCACAATGGCCCGGAGAGGGGCCAGCTGCTGGCTAAGCGTTCTGGGCACATTTTGGCACGTTCTGGCACGTTCTGGCACATTCTGACACACTCTGGGCAGATTCTAGTACATTCTAGCACATTCTGGCACGTTCTACACGGAGTCGATTGGTATAGCAGGTTGGGCTGAGCTTCGGCCTTCTTCCTTTTCCTGCCGCTTCGGTCTCTCTGCTCGCATTCAGCCTCCGCCCACTAAGCTGCCCTCTCTTGTCCGCCATCCCGCGCTGTGCTGGGAAGCTGGAGTCATTCCTTTCTGAGGCCCCGCCGCGGCCCAGCCCCGAGGTGCAGGCAGACGCACGCTGGGGGTGGGGAGACGGGGGCGTGGGCGCGCAGAGCGCGGAGACTCAGAGTGGAGACTCGTCTTTGCAGGGATTTCATGACGGTGCGTCGGACACTCGCATGTGGTGGGAGCCAGTGGAGCGGGCTCTGAGAGTGAGCAATGTTGGGGGTGTGGAGAGGCTGTGAGGGGCCCGTGGGACCAGGTGGCTGCGGGGGCACGAGGCCCAGAACGGAGAGAGAACTCGTAGATCAGCAGAAATCAAGTCAGGAAAGTGGAAGTTAATACCGTAAGAGATTACTTCGTTAATGATAAGATGGCAAAACCGAAAGACTCTGACAATCGCACGTACTGGCTAGAACCTAGGGCGAGCTGGACATTCTCAGACACAGCGGATGCAGCCATTTTTGAAGCTGTTTTGGCGACAAACGTAATTAAGTGAACGTCGAACGTCGCAGCTCTGACTTCGAGGTCCGTCCTCCGGCTTCTCTGGGCTCCGGGCGTCCGAGCTCCGTCGGTAGCAGCCGTCGCCGCCTCTGCGGCCTTGGAAACCAGCGGGAATGACGTCCGCGTGTGTCGGGCAGGACGCAGGCGGCATTTGTGTCACCAGGGCTAGCTGACGGGCGGCGTGGGCCAGCGCGTCTGCCTCTTGCGCGTGTCGAGCAAACACGGTGAGGTCCCGGCGCGCGCGTGGGCTCTGAGGCCGGGAGGGGGCGACGGGACAGCAGCACCGCGGCTGCGGGGGAGCCCGCACAGTCCGCGTGGGGGGCGCGGGCGCGGCGTGAGGACACTGTGTCCTCTGGGCCGAGGCGGGGAGAGACGCGGCAGGAGCGTCCCCGAGGCCACCGTTTGCGTCTCCACACAGCGTGGCCGAGCGCGGTGTGGATGGGGCGGGTTCGTTCCCGTGTGCGGAGCACGTCCAGGCCTGGGAATGGAGGGAGGGCTGATGGCCCAGCGGGACTCACGGAGGAGCGAGGGGCAGACACGCAGGTAGAGACGAACGAAGACCGTGACGGAGCAGGAGGCCGGTCCCGGGGAGGCCCGTCGCGCAGGCCTGCTGCTGACCACGGCCGGAGGTGTGGCCGTGTGGCGGGGAAGGAGGCCCGCGGGCAGGTGAGCGCGTGGGCCGCTGCGCTGGGAGGAGCGCGGAAGGGTGACCGTGGGGCGTGTGGCGCACACAGGGGACTCCGGACGGTGCGGGCCACGCGGATGAGCCTCCTCACGTAACGAGTCATGTACCTGCGTTTCCAGAGATCGGCTTTGTGCATGCGGGGGCAGGCGTGACGTCCCAGCGGGGAGTCCCCGCTGTCCACACACTGGCCCCGAGACGCTGCCCTGGACAGGGAAGCAGCCCCCGAGCGGGTGAGTCACCGCCCTCCTCAGCCCTGCAAACGCACGGTCCTGGGGCGCCGGTTGCCTCCTGCGCTGGCGTGGCTGCTGCGTTTACACGGCCGCCCGACTCTGCAACGCCCGTGTGGCTCAGCGTTGACCATCGTCTCCTCTTTGGTAAGAACCTTCCGGAACCACACTTTCTTGCAAGTCCGTGTTTGCCTGCAACCCCGCCTGGCGCTCGAGCCCCCGCCTCCCTGAACGGTTCTGGCGTCGACGCGAAACGAGTCCCGGATTAAGTGAAAACCTCTCCCGCGACCAGCATTTCCTCAGAAGGGGTAGGAAGAGCATCCGCGGGGCTGCGGGCTGCAGGCTGCCCAGCCAAGGGCGCTGCCGTGTCTAGCCGCTGGCCTGGTGCCGTCCTCTCCTGCAGGGGCCACGCTGCCCCCTGAGGCGTCCTTCGGGCTCCCTTTGAACACCCGGTTCCCGGCACGGTTCGGAGCTGGTTTCCAGACGGTCGACAGCAGGACACATGGGGAAAGACGAAGTGTGAGCGGCTGCTGCTGACTGTTGGTCAGTCTTCGAGGAAGACACAACAGTCCTGCGGTTAGCGGAGTACATACGATCGATTCTTAAAGCTTAATTTTTCCTTAGCCCTTCAGGGCTGTGGTACCAGAAACTGCTGAGTTCGTGCCTGTCCCTCTAAGAGCTCGGTTCTGAGAGAACCCGTCTCCCTGCGGGCTGGAGCTCGCCGTCGCCTCTGAGGGGCACAGTAGCTAGGAAATACACGTCTTCGGGGTGAAGAGCTCCTATTTTCTGGGATTTTCCAGGACTTCTGGAACATTGCTCCTGGCCACACGCAAGGGCCCTCCTGCTGTCCCCCTGCCCATGCCTCCTGCTCAGTGTTGTGTCCAGGAAGCTGCCAGTCCTCTGTTCTGGTTCCTGAGCTGGCCACTTGTGTCATCTCGACACCAGAATATCTTCCCACGTAAGCGTTTATCTCAGCTTTACCCACATGGCCAGCGGGCCTTGGGACGTCGTCATCCTACACTGCCCAAAGCTTTTGTCTCTATTCCCTGAGATTTTGTGCTCTCTCAAAAGCCCCGTGTTGTAAACTCAAAGATTCTGCTTCACCCCGGATTTCAAACACAAAATGTACCTTTTTCCTCTTACTTTAGGCAAGCAAGTCACTTTTCCCAAGACATTAGAAAAAGATTCCTCTGGTTTTAGGATTATGTGCTTAGGATGGTGGGTGCGGATTTGTTTAGAAATATCAGAAAATGGATCCTAAAGCTTTCTTGGGGGGATGTCTGATTTCTTCTGTTTCACGCTCTGAACAATGATGGAGCCTGTCCTGAGGGCAGTTGGTTTGTTAATGGTGAGGACCCTAGCCACAGGCTCAACCAGACCTTACTCACAGCTTCTCAGGGAAGAATCCTGACGCCTCCCTAATCAAAGGCCAGAGCTACTTCTTAGAACGCAGCCCCCCCCCCTTAGCCTCATCCACAGAGGAAACCGTCACCCTAGACAGGTTTCTTACAAGAGGGGCGTTTGCACGAGGCCACAGAATCTGGGTGACGGGGGCTGGGTTTTGACCTGGGAGCGCCCGTGTCCCGTTCTCCTCCTAACAGGGATCAGGGCTGCCTGAGACCTTTAAAGTCCCAAGAGAAGTAGGGTTTATCTGGTTTTATATGTCACTGATTCAAAGTCTTTATGGAGAACCACCGTTGTCGGAGCCTCATCTGGGGACATGGCCCCCGACGGACACGCTGCCGGATGCAGGTCATTTTGGTGTCCGTGTTCTTCAGGGGCATGTGGTGGAATGAAGGGCCAGCCCTGCCAGGTCAGGGCTCCGTGAGGCCCTTCACTCCCCGGGCCCCCTCCCCAGTCTGGATCTGCTCCTTCCTCTGTCCAATCAGGAGAACTGAAAATCAAGCTTTCGTGGTTGCTGGGAGGGCTGTGGGAGTTGGGGCGCTGTTTCTGGTGCATGTGGCTCTGCCCCACCACCAGGATCCCGGTGGCTCCGTTCTCAGGGGAAGAGCCTCAGGCATGTTCTCCAGTCTTCCGCCCGGACGCCCGTGCTCAGGCGCGTGAACCACTAGCGGTCCGTGTGCTTCCGAAGCAGACACATGTCCACGCAAGACCGGAGGAGCACGTGTCCTTCCACTTGCGTGTGCCGGGCGCAGGGCAGCCCTCGGGGGTCGGGCAGGGACTCCCCGTGGGGCGGCCGGGACGGCGGCTAATCCCGGCTTGCGGTCTGCCCGCTTCCCCTCTCGCCCCCGGGAGAATTCTAGTTCTCTGCTTTGAACTCGGGAGTTAAACCTCTCTGCAAAGAACACGTCTTCCGTTGCTCAGCGTCTAGGGACGTCTGAGGTTTGATGAGATGGTCCTCGGGAAGGAAGAGGTTTGTGATTCTTCTCTTGTGCAGGGAACGACCCGGCTCGGGGAGTCGAGCGGGTGCAGAAAGCCAAGGCCCGGCTCCCCTCCGCCGCCGCCCGTGCCCCTCATCTCCTGCTTCCCTTCCCGTGCTCTTTGTTCTCGCCGAAAACCTGCTCTTTCTCCCTTTATCTCGATACCGTAGTGAAAGGCCTTCAGAGACCGAGTTTCAAAAAACATCCCCCAGAGAGGGCCAGTTACACACGTGGAGATGGTTTGTGTGCAAAGACTGGGTGTTCGGGGCGACGAGATTATCTTGAATTTCCAGGTGGAGGGCGGAAGCTGGGGCTGCCGCTCCCTCTTGCCCTCTCCTTCCTGTCTCGTGCCCAACCGCTTGTCAGCACGGGGAGGGCCCGTGGGGTCCCTACTCCACGTGAGGCAGGGACAGCGGTGCTCTTCAGCTGTCCCTCGGCAAACCGTGGGGTCGCACGGCCTCCCTGAGCTTGGGCGTCTGCGTGCGGGGTGCTCGGCCGCGGGCTGGGTCCCTGCGCCGGAAACGAATCCGTGCGGTTAGGGTTAAGGGTCTGTGGTGTCCGGCTGTGGAACGGCACGTGCATGTTCAGCAGAGAAGGGACCGGACAGCAGAGCCTTGCACACGTCTGGCTGTCAGGAATGGCCGGGGAGCAGCCAGGTTACACGCAGGTCTGCACAACGGGTGTGCTCGCAAGGTCCTGTTGGCCTGGCCGTGTGGCTCGGGAAGTGGGTGACAGGGGTTATTGGTCACACTGGTTATTTTTCGGGGCTGTGACTTGACCTTCACAGCCTCTCTTCAAGGGAGATCACCCTGTAGGAGGCAAGTGGTTCCTGCATTCAGTTTCCAGGTTTATTTGTGAGAAATGGCATTCTGGAAGGACACTCCCGTGTCCTGCTGGAATTGTCAGCTGGGGAGGTCAGAGGGCAGTTCCCTCCCAAGGCAGCACCACTGGGGAGAGGCTTCTGAGTCCGGCGCGCGTCTCTCTCCCGGGAACAGCCAGGATAAGACGCTGACCTCCTTTCAGTGTGCTGAGCCTTTACGGAAAGCACAAGAGCGAAACCTGTTCCCCTCACGCGGGGGATTCTCCCTCCGTGGGAACCTGTCCCGGGCCTGCTCTGTGCTGCAGGTCAGAGACTGGAGGGGAGGGGAGGTGACAGCACTTCTTTCCAGCCCGCTCCGCAGGGCACAGTCACGGTGCTCCTGGGACGTGCGTGCCCCTTGTTAGGGCCTGAACGGGATGCGTGGTGGCCGTGGACGGGCCTTTCCCCACAGGCCAGTGAGGAGAGGACGTATGGGTGCCAGGAAAGTCAAGACTTTGAGAAGGGGATGGAGGAGGGAACATTTTTTTCTTTTTTTCCAATTCGGCTTCAGAGACAGGACATTGGGACAGTTGGGGCTGTTGGAATACTGCATGGGGACAGGGCTGTTTGCCAGGGTGCCTCTGGCTTCGGTGCTGGCCATCTCCATCACGACAGGTGACCACAGGGCAGTGGTTTGACCCGTCCATGGGCCTGCTCTGTTGAGGTGGGACCCGGGACAGCCCATATCACATCCCTGTCACGCTCTCCCCCGCACTCCTCTTGCTGGTGTCCTGGGTGATATTTGCCAGAACGACCCCCTCAGATAGCGGGTGCACGGCCTGCAGATCCCAGACCCCCTCAGATAGCGGGTGCACGGCCTGCAGATCCCAGACCCCCTCAGATAGCGGGTGCACGGCCTGCAGATCCCAGACCCCCTCAGATAGCGGGTGCACGGCCTGCAGATCCCAGACCCCCTCAGATAGCGGGTGCACGGCCTGCAGATCCCGGACCCCCTCAGATAGCGGGTGCACGGCCTGCAGATTCCGGGTGCTCCTGGAGGACAGAATGCAAGTCCAGCCCAGCTGTGTCTCTCGACCCAGGACATGGTCACTGTGAGGTGTGAGAGCTCTGGCTTCTCACCGCTCCGGGCTCTCCCTGCACAGCTGAGGTCCCCAGGAGCCCAGTGGGGCCCCGAGGTGGGGAGTGGGGCACTTTTCCTCCTTGACACTTTGTCTTTAAAGTGAACAGATCAGATCACCGCGTGCAGAGATGCACCTTCCCCGTCCCCCAGTGCCTGTAGGGGGTTTCGGTTTGGGACCGGAGAGTGTCTTCCTGGGTCATGTGTGCGTCCACGAGGAGGAGGGAGCCAGCAGACGGGTCTGCATGGAGCCGGGCTTTGATACTCACTTGTGGGGACCCTGAAGGGTCGAGCTGGGCAGCAGGCAGGGGGAGGCTCCCAGTGCCAGTGCTCCACGCAGTCCCTGGTCTCGCGGAAAGACTCTGTGGCCAAGGGCATCTCAACTCCCAGACCAAAACATTTCATGCAGCAGGTCCCTGCAGCTCTGGATGTGGCCTTGTGGGGGACTCTGGAAGCTTCCCTGTGGCCAGAGGGGCCACGGCACTACGGAGGACAGGTCCTGGAATGGCTGTGCAGTTGCGGCCAGCATGGAAGGGACACGGGCCTCGGGCAGAGTCTCCTGGGGCCCGTCAGTCAGGGAGGCATTAGAGGGAGCTGTGCCTTCGAGGAAGCCGAGGGAAGGCAGAAAGCCCTGGATGGAGAGGGAAGAGGGGAGGTGCCTGGGGGACAGGCCATCGGCACCCACTGGACTTGGCCGAAGTGGCAGCAGGTACAGTGGGAGGAAGACGAGACCTGAAGGCGGTGCTAGGGTTAAAGGGAGGGAGGCTGGCGGCAGGGTAGGGTCTTCTGGATTTCACTGAAAACCCAGATTTACTCCTCTCTAGCAGCAGATGGACCTGCGCCCTGTGCCCTCTTCTGCATGGAAGGTCCTGTCTCTCAGGGCAGCGTGAGGCTGTCCCTCCACCTGCCGAGCCCAGGGCTGTCTCCTCTCCTGGGTGGTCTAGCCTGGAGGCTGTGCACAGGGCATGGCTGAGGCCTGGGACCAGCCCTGGCAAAGCAGCACCTTGCCTCTCACCAAAGAACCAAAATTACTCACAATTACATGCAATTAGCAATTTTAAATTATTAATGGTGGTGAAAGAATGTGTCTATTCAACAAGTAATTTGTCGTAATTTTTAGTAATTGAAAGTAATTTCTAGCAATTAAACCCTAATTTAGTGCATTTTCTGGGTGACGCCCTTATTCAAGGGGTGCCTCTGATCGACTCTCGGTGCTTTTCCTGGGCACTTTGTTCAGTAAAATTTGCGGGGTGGGGTATCGGGGGAGCAAAAGAGAATGCAGGGAGAAAGAGGAGCTGATCCAGGCTGACCCCACAGAGCTGGGATTCAGCCGAGGGGTGGGCGGCGCTGGCCTTCCCCGCAGAGACCCCTGGGCTCGCTCGGAGTCACATGCAGGAGCTGGTCTTGTGAGAGGCCGGCGTCCAGGAAGGGCGTCCGGCCGTGCCCCTGCGCTGGGTCGCTGGGTCGCAGGGTCGCAGTAGGCTGGCCGAGGTGGCAGGTGGCCCCCGCTGGCGGCCGGGCCTGGAGCGGCCGTGGGAGGGGTGGACAGTGGCTAGACAGCGGTGCTGTGGGGAGATCTGATTCTCCTCGGTGACTTCCTTCCTGAGCTTTCCGAAGCCCCTCCCCGGGGGAGGTGTGCGGGTGGCACGACGGAGGGGGACTCTGGAGGCTCTGAGGAGTTAACCTAATCACGGCGGATTTGCATGTGAAAAGCAGCCTGGAGCGGGTCTTTGTCTATGGAGGAGGGATCTCACCCCTGATGAAATCTGTCATCTCTTTTGTCAAGTAGCAAATAAATATTCTGACTAAATTCTTCAGAAATGAAATGACTTGGTATATCTGGGAATGTGCTTTATTCCCCTTGCAAATTAGTCATTTTGACTATGCATGACTTCCTCCTGGAGCCTGGGTAGTCGCAGAACTCGAGTGGTCCCTGCCTTTCCGTGGGTGTTTTCTGTGGCAACCGCGGATCCCAGCAGACCCAGAGGTGTCTGTGACGCAGAGACGAAGGGCTGGCCGTGGTTACACATGTTTCTGGCTTTCTTGGGGGGCCGATTCGGCAGCCCCCTTGTCTTTGTGGACGGGGTCTGAGCCCTGCCCTCCCAGTGGTGCAGGCCAGTGTGGGCGGAGTCTGGGCCCCTGGCGGTTGGTGTCCCGTGGATCTCAGGGCATCTTGCTCCATCGTCCTTCTGTTGCCTGATCCGAGGGTCCCACCTTGCCCCTCGGCCTGGGCTCTCCGAGGCTCAGGCCCACAGCTGCTTTGGTGTCGCTGACCCTGTCGCCTGGGCTCCTGCGGGGAGCCTCTACCTTCTCCGACCTTGGATCCTGTTCCAGGCAAACATTTAGTCATGCTTCCTCCTACGACACTAAGAACGTAATCCCCAACACGTGAGAATTTTAAACAAATGAATGTAGCGCTGTGATATACAGACAGACGGAGGAAAATGGATAAACCAGCATTTGTGGCATGTCCGTGCCCTGTCCAGGCTCAGCCGAGGGCCAGAGGAGCTGCCTGGAGTCGGATCTCAGGGAACCATGAAACCGAAGTCGGGACAGTTCCTCCACAAGCTGCGGGGCCCGGCACCATGTCCGAGTGGTGATATGTGCTCAGTAGATGATGGGAAGAAGGGGGGACTGCCTTCCGGAGGTTGCCCTTCTGCCCTGAGCCTCCAAACAAGGCCTGGGGCTCTGGAGTGCACGCTTCTTTGGGTCTGTTTGTGTCTTTCTGGGCCCCTGCGACGACCAGAGACAGGACAGCGTGACGCTTTATGCTTCCTTCTGCTCACTAGTCTAATGCCAGGAGCCCTTGCTTGGTTGACTTCTCCGGCTCCGGGCAGTGCTGGTGAGGCCACGAGGGCACAGGGAAGCTGGGCCTGGGTTTACAGAGCAGCTCCGTGTGGGCGGTGACACCAGCAAGCGGGTGCTCCCCTCACGGAGAAGCCGAGGTGCCGGCGCCCTTTCCCGGGTCGTGTGTTAAGGGCAGTTCTGCATGGCAGCCCGGGGGCTCTGGCGAGCTCTGACCTTTTCAGCGTATGTTGATCTGGTCTTTCTGAGCGGATACAGCAGTTGTACCTGCCGGCAGCTCTTCGGGCAGAATCGTTAGGAGGACGGGACGGAAGCCAAGGGCAGTGGGTCCCCTTCTTCAGATTTAACCAGAGAACGCAGAGGTAAAGCTTGAAGGTCGTGGACCCTCTGTGCTCCAAATGTGAAAAAGAAGAAAGAAGAGGTGAGTGAACCTTGGAAGAGCTCACGATTCCGTGACCAGCTCCACGAAGGCCACGCGGGCCGTTGGATCTCTCATTTTCCTAGGTCACGTTTACTCACTGCCACGGTGTGCCCGACTCCTGTCCCCAGCTTCTTGCAACGGGCCAGCGCTGACAGCGGGCTGAGGGAACGGGACCTCCTGATCACAGGGCGTCTGTTGGTCTGACCTGTGGCCTGGGCCGGAGCACGGGAAGCCCTCGCCTTGGCTGGCTGTGGGAGGTGCGCAGGAAGCTGGGGGAGCTGAGCTGGCACCGCGGGGACAGAGGCGTCGTGGGAGTCCCCTGACGCAGACGGACGGGCTTGGCGGAGACGTAAAGCTCTGCTGTGTTAGACCGCGGAAGTGCTGGGGTGACTTGGTTGCTGTAGGGCCCCCACAGCCTCCACAGTCTTGGGGAGGCCGATGCTGAACCAGACGTGTGGCTGCGGCAGGATGACTGGAACAGAAGCCTGGCATTCTTGGGGAGGTACAACTTTTGTGAATGCCAAAATTTATTAATTAATTCTAAAACAGCATGTAATCTGTTCCTTAAAATGGTTATAATATGACTTAAGGAGTTAAGGAGCGTTTGGGATGATTTGTCGATCCCGTACGAACAGGATGACGGAAGTTCATAAAGACACTGAAACACAGCTCACCGCTAAGACAGACTGCAGGGCTCCGGCCACATCGTCAGTGGAGCCGAGGGAGTGGTCGGCTACGCTGAGCCGGTGAAGGGGCTGTCCAGCTTGCTCCCCGGGTGAGGGCGGAGAAGAGACGACCTGACCTGCGCTGTGCCTGGCTCCGCCCGCAGCCCCAGGAGGCAGGGCAGCAGGCAGGGGGTGAGGAGCAGGCAGCAGAGGTGGGTCAGGAAGAGGCATCCTCTCCAGTTGCTTCCCCGTCTGAACCTGCGGGGCTTCTCCTGGGGGTGCTTCCCGACGGGGTGGGGCCGGGGGATCGGTACGTGATGCTGGTGGGGCGTGGGCTGTGGGGTCCCTCACAGTTCCTGCCCCTGCCGTCCGCCCCGCCGGCCCTCCTGCTGTCCCTCTGGCTGGCTCCTCATCCATGTGTCCCTCCCCAGGCACCGTGGGCCGAAGTCCCATTTTTATTCCATGAAGAAAACCCCACGAAAGTGGGATTCTCTGTCAAGGGCTCTCGGACCCACGGACCCCTCCATCCTGCACTCGGAGATTTTTACAGTTTGTCATGTTGGCTCAAGTCTAGACTCGGGTTGCGCTGGTGGTGTTACCGTGTCCGCTGCACGTGGGCCTGTGGCATCCCGGCGGTGGGACCACACGCCGGTGGAGAGTGAGAAGGAACCCAGTGGGAGTGGGGAACCACATCGGGACCTTAGAAGGCACAAATCACGGGTTTTCTGAGCAACTCTGTTCAGTGTCTTTGGTAAGCAAAGCCGAAAATCCGTGATTCTGACTCGAGGCATTTCTCTACTTGTGACCAAAGTCACTTACGAAATCAGTCTGAAGAATTGCACAGTGACCCGGCCACTGAGCATGGACCGGCCGTTCTTCCCAACCTTGATGCCACAGGGTTTGCAAAACGTGGAGTTTGCCCTTGTGTGAAGATGGCCAGGGCCAGAGAAGCGGCCCCAGAGACCCGGGCAGGCTCATTCCCGCGACAGTGACATCCTCAGGGCTCTGGCTGTGCTGACGACATGCCCGCCCGGCCGGAGTGGCACCTCAGCCCTGACGCCACCTCTCTCCGAGCTCCTCCAGCCCCCCACCCCGCTTACCTCGGGTTCCTTTATGCTCCGCCAGGACCCAGCAAATGGTGGAGTCGGTCGGATAGTCCATTCCTAAGGACCGGCTGTAGAAAACCGGGTGGACCACGCCGGGTGTCACGTGGGAACCGCAGCACAGCTGCCGGAGGTCGCAGTGTCGTGCTTCAGGCACATGAGAAGGCGGACGTGGAGAGACTCATCCCCAGAGCTCGAGTCGGCATCAGGGACACCTCTGAAGGGTGAGGAGGGGTAGCCGTGGCAGGTGTCGGTATTGGGTCAGACCTTCCACCGCAGTCTGTCTGGGGACAGTGAGGGGCTTCTGGGGCCGAGGCTGTGTCAAAGGTTCTCTTTCCCCTCCTGGCCTGCGTCTGGAAGCCACAGATGGGGCTGAGCAGAGCCCGTCGGACGGGAACCCGCGAGAGCGTTTGGAAAGAACATTCTGCGCTTGGGCTGTGACAGTCCACTCGGTGGATGTCAGGGTCGTGACCCGTGGAGAACTTCCGATGCCTCGTGGGGCGCGTCATCAGAACGGACTTGTTGGTCTGTCGGTGAGTTCCCACAGTCTAGGGAAGCTTGTGTGTCTGCAGAGGGGCCAGGCCTCCAGCTTGGCCGTGCCACAGGGTCCCCTGCCCCCCCCCCCCCCCCCCGCCAACCGCCCGCCGAGATGGCCGCCAAGGGACGTGGAGGAACCGTGGCCGCTCAGGTGTGGGGCCACATCCTTCCAGGCTTTTCAGGCTGCGTCTGTTCTCGTCACTGCCCGACTCTGTCGGTGCCGACCGCGGCTGCCGGTTGCTGGGGGCCAGCCGTGCTGGATGCGGAGGACCAGGCTGAGGCCAGAAGCGTGGTCTGCAGCTCCCAGTGCTTGTTCCCAGGCCTGGGCACTGCTGGCTCAGAGCAGACTCTCCTCCACTCACAGCACAGAGGACCACCTGCCGGCTGTCGTCTGTGAAGCTGAACTTCTCTCTCTCCACGACGTCCGTCCCCCGGGAGCTCTCCAGGATGCTGGGTGGCCTGGACACGTTAGCCCTTCTTCAGCCAATTATGGCCCAAACTTCCAGCGTCATTGCCCTCACCTGACTCGGTTTCCTCCAGCGTTCAGCCCGCCGAGTGGGGGTGCGCCTCGGTCAGGAGCACCCATGTCCCCACAGGGTGCAGCTGTGACCGCCGGCTCCGGGGAGTCCGGGGGTGGGGCTCTCCTCCGCCTCTCGCTCTGGGCCCTCTGCCTCCAGCCTGCGGGGTCTGCCCCTGCAGCACACAGGGCCGGCTGCCGGCGGCTTCCCATCACAGGTCCTTGCAAGACCCTCTCCCACGCGCTGGCCGGCGTCTTCTGCGTTGGCTCCGGCTCGCCCTCTCTGTGTCCTGGGAGTTCAGCGCCTTACCCTGCACTCATTCTCCCGGAGTGGGCTGCTCTGAGACCACCGGTCTCTGTCTGGGGCCGGACCAGCCGGGCTGACGGGCCCATCAGAGCACATGCAGGCCCGCAGGCCTTGGCACTGCTGCTCCGGGCTTCTATCTCACGTTAGAGCAGAGGAAGGGCCACAGCCTTGTCTCTGGGAGGCCCAGGTCCGCTCTCCAAACCTCCTGTTCTCTGAGCTTTCCTGCTTGAGATCTTCAAGTTCACTGTGTGTCTTTCCAAATAGTGCTTCATCTCTTCCAAGCTGAGAGCCTCGAACGCACCACCCAGGGGGCCGGTGTCCAGACTGACTTCCTTCTTCTCTGAAGTCCCGAGAAAGCGGGCGCGGGTTTCTCGCCGGCACGGCTGCTCCGACATGCCGCCGCTGCGTGGCATTCTCCCACAGAACGTTCTCTCCTTCCGGCATCCACTTCTCCCATTCCGTTCCACAGCGTTCTCCTCACAGAGCACCGTCGTGCTGGACGCCGTGCTAGCAGGGCCATCGTAGAGGAGTGTGCTGACACTTGGATTACGTTAAAGCCACAGCTCGTGTTCATCCAAAGATGCCGCTGAGAGAGAGAGAGAGACAAGTCACAGGCTGGGGGACGTGTGGCCATGCACACGTCCCATAAAGGACATGGGTGTTCCCAGCTCAGGAGGAAGAGGCGGACGCCTAACAGGGACGGACAGAGGACAGGCATTCGGAGGGGACGTGCGTCTGGCCGATGGGCGTGAGGAAGCGTCCGGTTAGTTACAGAGAAGCACGAGTCAGGTCCGCACGTGATGCTGCCCGGCGCCCCGTGAGCGCCCAGAGGGGACTGTGTCTGTGCTCCCCCCGCCCCCTCCGCCACTCACACTGTCACCGTGAGTTTTTCTCATGGAAAACAGCGGGGGCGGGCGCCACCATTAAGGTCCAGGTGGAGGACGGCAGCCTCCCGCTCTTTCCTGGCCGCAAGGAGGATCGGGGCGAAGATTCGCCTTGTCCAGCCTGCAGGGCCCTTCCTGCCCCTGCCGGGTGTGGGGCCTGAGGACTGGCCGGCTTGCCTGCTCCGTGAGGGCCCGCTGCTCTTGGCGGCTCCTCTCGTCGCCTGTGTCCCCGGGAACGGGCCTTCAGGGCATTGTGCCCAGAGAAGCACAGTGGGTGTGGGGGCGCAGATGGTCGGGGATGGTGACGATGCCCTGAGCGCTCCCCGATTCCACGGCTGAATGCTGGGAGGCCGCCACCATGACCTTCCTTGAGGACATCCTGGAGAGGCACAGAATGCACTTGGGAAGAGCGGCGCGTTTCAGGCCTGGCAACGCCGTCCGAAGTGGGGTCGCCGGGACTCTGCTCAGCCCCATGTGTCTGCAGGGGCAGCCCCATGCACTCGGGCCGGCTTGCATGGCTGAGCCCCGAAGCTTCCCTACGCAGCTGTCCCACCAGGGCCGTGGCTGCTGACCCATGGCCTGCTCCCAGACCCCTGCTGCCGACCCCTACCTGCTCCCGAGTCAAGAGTGCGGCACAGTGAAGGTGACACGGACCGTGGCCTGTGCGTCCCCAGAGGCCGCCAGTGGGCGAGCGTAAGACCTGTGTCACAGAGCGCCTGGTGATGTGCACAGGACTGGCCAGTGGGGGCCTCTGGCCGGCTTCCTCGAGGCTCCCGGGGCAGAACTGGGGCGGGGGCTGGTGTGGGGGCAGGAGGCACTGTTTCTAGCATCGTAGGCACAGCCCGTCGTGTAAAGAAATGCTCCAGGTCCTTGCAGTAAGGTGGCCCAAGGAGGACAGCTGTGGAGGCTGGTTGGTCTGTGGCCCGTGGTCTGTCCCTGGACCTGAGCCCGGGGGAGCGGGTGTGCCCCAAGCTCTTGAGAAGAGGGTTCTAAGGTGGATCTCCTCCCGTTCCAAAAGCAGGAGAGATGTGGAGCCCAGGGCTCAGACCTTGTCCAGAGACGGTCGTCAGGGACCTCCAGTCGAGCCCCGAGGTGCAGTCCCACGGCCACGGCCCATGGCTCACCGGCTCGGCCGCCCTCCGCAGGAGGGGCCCCAGGGGTGCGGCTCCCACGCATGCTCCGCCCAGAAGCCCCACAGCTCCGGGGTGGGGACCCCAGCGGGAGCCCGGCATGTGGCTCCGTGCTGCCCCCTCTGCCTTGGGCAGCAAAGAGAAGGGGGAGCAGCAGCGTGTCCGGGGTGCAGGGGAGCCGGCGTCCGGGCAGAGGCCTTGGTGCTCAGCGGGGATTCCGCGGCCGCCCTGCGTGTGCCTTGTGCCTTGTCAGCTCCCGCGTTAACAGACACTGTGGTAGCGTCGCCGCTCCTCCCACCGGCTGGCCTGTCGGTGGTTTTTCCCGTTTGGCGTATTTGAGTTCCATCTGGAAGCGGTCGGTCCTTAAACCGACTGAACTCAGTCCTCGAGTACCGGAGCCTCCCCGCCGTCCGAGGGAAACTGACCTGTGGGGCCGCCCCCACACCGAGGCCCCGCCGGCTGGGCCCCTCCTTCCAAACCTCTCCTTCCCGGGGTCGGGTTAGGCACGGCCAGATGCCACCTTGCAAGGGCGACTCTCCAGAGTCCTCGGGACGGGCCAGCCCTGGGCCCTGCCTCCCCCAGGCTGGCCGTTGATCCGACGGAATGTTCTGGCTCTTCCCCCAGCTCACCTCCTGCTCCCGCCCCGGGGTCTGGCTTGCGCCGCTCCCCTCAGAGGTGTGGGGGATGCTGGAGAGGCAGCGGGCCTGCTGCACAGGCCTCTGGGTCTGTTGCCACGGTGTCCAGGCCCCGGGAGAGCTGACTGGCCCTGGTGACCCCGGGGAGCCGCCCTGGCCTCTTGGTCGTGCCCTGTGACTCCCACACATGGAGCCGTGGCTGCTCCATGGACCGGAGGGCCCAGGACCTCCATGTCCTCATGGCAACTCCTTGCCGCTCGGAAAGGGCTGCAGTGTGGGAAGCCCGTTTCGCCATGTGGTCTCTGACTTCCAGAGTGTCCTGTAAAGCCAAAGACGAATTCAGTGTGGGGTGTTCCTGGATACCAAGAAAGGCCCCGTTTAAAGGAAGAGTTTCATCTAGCTGCTTATTTTCTTTCTTTATTTTTTAACTCATTTTGGCGTCTGAGGCTAAGTGCTGCCAGGGCTCCCCCAGAGGACCCGGCTCTCGGAGCCACTGTAGAGAAGAGTGGATGGGCTGTGTCCACGGGGCCGGGGAGGAGCGGGCGGGCCATGTCCGCGGGGCCGGGGCCTTCATCTGGGCAGTCGGCATCAGCACCCCCCCATGTCGGGCAGAGCTAACAGGAAGGGGCGTGGACGGCTCAGTCCCCCTGAGGGCGTCTCACACCCCTGTTCCACTCAGGACCCTGGGTCTGTGCGGTAGGACGTGGAGACGTGCTGTGCTGAGGGCACTGTGCCGCCTGGCCCGGCTGTCCGAACCGCACACTCTGCCCGGCCCTCTGACTCGGCCTCTCTGCAGGGGTCGGGAGCCCCAGGGGGGCGAGCCGCCTGCCTGCTCCCAGAGGCCAGCACCGCCGTGTGTCTCCCGTGGGAGCACCGAGCTGTGCGCGCTCTGGCTGGGGCCACAGGCTTGGCCGGGCCCACCTTGCACCTGCGCAGGACACTGCTGCCTGGTCCCGGGACGTGTCTCACCGTCCGCACCTTGCAGCAGGGGAGGCAGCAGGCAGGAGGGCGAGCTTTCCGCCATCTTCCCACCAGGACCATTTCCCGGGTCCCTACCAAGAGAGGCGACTGGCAGCAAGGGAACCTGTCTCACTCAGGCTCGGAAAGCACACGCAGCATCGGGAGAAGCTTCGCCCTCCAGCGGCTCACTGAGCCCTTGATTTTCCTCTTCCCAGACACGCCGGGGCTCTCAGGAGACGTCTGTCCTTTCTCGCTGGTGGTTGGAGCTTTCATGGCAAAGAGGCTCGGATCATTTGGAGAAGCCTAAGGAGACGGCCAAGCCTTCTGGGCTTCTGCCACCGTGGAAGGTGGTGCCATCAGACACCTGTTAGGGTTGAAGCCAGCAGCGCTTGGCTCTGAGCCTGTCTCTGGCTGGCAGCCTGAGGGACACCAGTGCTCGGAGGGTACCCTGGCCCGTGTCCCCGCATCCTCTCCGGGCCCTGCCAGGGCTCTGAATTTGAGCACCGTGTGCACTCACAGCAAGTTTAACAGTAAGAGGGCCCGCTCCCTGTCCTCAGAGCCCACCGAGGAGCAAGGAGCAGGGAAACACGCCTGCCTGCTGCTGTCTACTGTGGGGTCTTGGGTGGGTCCTGGGGAAGCAGCTTGAGGTCCCAGGAAGGATGGGCTGAAGTGCTTCAGAAAGCGCGAGAGTGGGGCAGACGTGCGGTATCGTCGGGTCCCCACCGAACCGGCCGTGAACACTGAAGGAACGCACTCGAGGGCCTGGCCTGGGCTCGGCGGGGGGGCGTCCTCAAAGGGTGGGCAGGCTGCGTGCTGTGTGTTCAGCCCGCGGGCGGGGTCCCCGCCCATCACTCTGTCCCCTGAATCTGCCCCTGGGGAGCGAAACCGGGGGAACAGGCCCCATAGGGCAGACTCCAGTTCTGGTTCTGTGGCGTGGGCTTCTGTCCCTGAAGGAGTGGGTCGCCCCTGCCGGAGACTTTCCGAGATGTGTGCGCGGCCCTCTTCCCGCCGGTCCCTTCCTTCCTTCCTTTCCAGCGGTGTCTGTGGACCACACGGCGCCGGGTTTGGCTTTCATGGGAAACGTGTGCCTCCGCGTGACCTCCGACTGCCAGGCCGCCTGCTTCAGGAGCACGTGTGAGGGGGTGACGAGAGCTCTGGGGTCCCCTCCGCCCACCACGGGGGAAGAAGGCCACCCCGGCGAGAGGATGCCCTGGCCCAAACCAGATCCCGTGCGGAAGGTGGTCTGGCAGAGGGAGCAGAGGGGAGGGGGCCCAGCTCTGCCAGCACAGACAGGACTCCGTGGGACCGGTGGCGCCGGCCCCCATGGCCTGAGGAGCTCATGGGGTTATGGGGGCGCCGGGCTTGGAGGAACGTCTCAGAGCCACATTGGGAAGTCCTCGCGACACACTGTGTGTGGGGTGTGCCTGGTGACGCCCTGTGCCACCCCTCCCCGTGAGACGTGGACGTGAGCAGCCACAGAGACGTCTTTAGCTCTGGTGTCCCGTCTCCTCTCCCGAATCAGCGGGCTTCACTGCAGCTCGACCCACTTAGGAGGTCCTGCCCACTCTCAACAGCTTGTTATCCGGGGCTCAGCTGCTGATTCTGGGGCTGTGATGCCCACGAGCTCCAGAAGCGGGAGACTTACACCCGAACCCCGTGGCCTCCTCCTGAACGGCCCTTGCCAGAGGGTGAAATGAGGTGTCCACATGTAAGAGGGGTCAGGCGGAGGCCTGACTGCCTTGGAGGGACGGCAGTTACTGGGGAGGTCCAGCCCTGGTCAGCAGAGCGTGTGAAGGCAGAGAGGCTGGTGACTCACCGGTCCGGATCGGCCGTCCTTTGGCTTTCCGGTCAGTTTCCACACGTCTTTGAACCTGGGCAGGAGAGGCTGTTCTCGCCTCATGCTCTTTGGGACCCCAGGGCACCTCAGCGACAAACACTCAGTGAAGCCCCGCTCGGCTTCCTGAAGTCCGGGCCTAGGACGGGGACGGGGACCCAGGGCCACCCACAGACCCGAGTCGGGACCCCACGGGGCACGAGTCTTTGCCTCCTAGCTGCCGGGGGACTGGAGCCCTTGGGAGCAGAGCCTGGCCGTGGCCCAGGGCCCTGCTCTCCGCTGGAGGCTGGGGGAGGCACAGACAGCCGCAGAGGAGAGCTTGACGGAGGGAGTGGGACCCGCAAGCCTGGGCCGCATGGTTTACTCAGAAGCTGTTCTGCTGGAGAGCAGGGTCCTTCATGACCGCAGCTCTGAGAGCCCAGGGCCACGGTCGTTCAGCTCAGAGGTGCAGGAGACCCACACTGTCTCGCCGGACGGCCTGCCTCCCCACCCAGAGGACGCACCGGCGGCCGCCGGACAGCCCTTCCCTCAGCCACAGGGGAGCAGGAGGGTGGGCAGAGGGCAGCGCTGTGCACATGTGCGTTTCTGTGTGAATAGACTCGTGGATCTGCGTGTCCGTGTGTGTAACAGTACATTTGCATGGGTGCATGAGTGTGTCACGCGTGTGCATCTGTGGTTTGTGTGTGTGCATGCCTCCCAGACCTCAGTGACCCCATGCCTTGGTGACCCCGTGTCTTGGTGACCCTGTGCCTCGGTGACCCTGTGCCTTGGTGATCTCGTGTCTCGGTGCCCCCGTGCCTCGGTGCCCCTGTGCCTCGGTGATCTCGTGTCTCAGTGATCCTGTGCCTCGGTGCCCCTGTGCCTCGGTGATCTCGTGTCTCAGTGATCCTGTGCCTCGGTGCCCCTGTGCCTCGGTGATCTCGTGTCTCGGTGACCCTGTGTCTCGGGGACCCTCATCCCAAACCTTCTCTGCACCCTCATCAGTCTCAGCTCAGTGCTGCTAGAATTTGGACAGGCTTCCCGCCAGCAACCACACAGGATGCTTCGAGGAAGGAGGAACCCCCACAATCTCACACACTGGGATTCTCTTCCAGGCAATCTTGTCTCAATTTCACGATGTCCCTGTCCTCGGTGCCCTCCCGGGAGGCCTCCTCTGCCTGTGGACCCACTCTCTGCTCGCTCACTAACCCTGCCTCTCCCACTCGCCCCCCCGCCATCCTGCTGGCCTGTGGTGTGCCTTGGGCATAGCCTTCCCACTGCCGCTGTGTCTTCTGGGCCGTTGGGGTCAGCACCTGACAGATGTCAGCAGTCCAAGTCGGGCTGCTGTCCACTCAGGTTGGGCAGCCAGGTTCCCTTTAGAATGGCAGCTTCTCAGAGCCACTGATGGTCCTGGTGCTCCCACAATAGGGGCTCTGGGGCGTGGAGCTGACCCTGGGCTGCGGTCTTCCTGTCGTGTTCCCTCTGCCGCCCTCCGGCTCTGCTGTCTCTTGGTCTCTCATGGCGGCAGTAGTGGGTGTCCTTGGCCTTCTGGTGGCCTGCCAGCGCTGCTGATTGGCTTTTGGGACTGGCTTAGTGTTGTAGGTTTTCCAGACTCGTCTTTTTACCGTGCTAAGGATGATAAGCCCTGTGGGCCAGTGCCCCGTTCTGGGAGGGGCTGAGTGGCCGCACCGGGCTTTCCCGCGGACGCGGTCCCCAGGCAGGTGGGGACATAGATCTCTCTGTGCTCGAACCCACAAAGCTCCCGTGGCCCAGCCAATATGTATTTGTTCGTGAGTGTGTGTTAGGTGTGCAAGGACTTTAACCTTATTGTATGTGCTTGAATGTCTGTGAGAGAGAACGCTACGCCCGTTGTTTTTGGAGACTGTGGGTGAACGCTCTTCAGTTTCATAGTCCTTCTGGGCTTTATTCCAACACACTGTTTTTCCAGGTTTTCAGGAAAAGTCGTACCTGCCAGATGCATGGCTCCCACCAACTGTGATTTATGAATGCTCACACGGCTCCGCGTTACAGACAGATTAGTGATAAAGCAAAGTGTCGTATGTAAGAGCTCATTTCCCCATGGAATTATTTAATAGAATTTGAGCCGGGTACCGAGAAGGCCGTCTTGCAGGAACTGGTAGGGAACTCGCGCCAAGCCGGCAGCCACCGCGGGAAGGCAGCTCACGGCAGCGCCTCGCCACGAGCCCTCCCTGCTGGGGATTCGCTCGGCGTTGCCATGCTTGAACGCCTGGTGACTGAGGTGCTTGGTGCCTCCAGAAGTCCCGTGGGCAGAAGAGAGGGCCTTTGTCGGTTAGACACGTAGACGTTCTCAGTCTCGTGTGTGAGGTACAGTCTCCTACACACGTGTGCCCGTGCACACTTGTACACACGCAAACACGAAGACACAAGACACAGGCATGCACACACTCGCACACCCACAAACACACACTCGCACACAAGCACACACAAAGACACACACATGCCCACGCTCATGCAGTGTGAACACACACGTGTGTGACACGTGAACGCTCACCTGTACTCACACACAGTCGTGCACACACACATGCAGACAACATGCACAGATGCACACAGAGGCTCACACAGGACCACAGGCATATGGCAGGGACACACACATGTACGCACGCACATACACACACAAAACAGGTGTGCACACACGTGTACAGATGCGCTCACACGCTCGGTTGCGTCTCCTCCCTGTGGACGTGGAGGGTGTTCGTCACTCTCGTCCCAGCCGGGGGGACGTGGGGGCCACAGGAAGGGGTTGCTCCTCCTCTTACAGACCCCATCAGGGCCTTTTCCAAGTGCAAGGTGTGCCCCGAGGCGCGGTTTTCAAGGTCGTAGACATAAGGGCTCCTGTCTCGCCCTTGGTGAGGTCAGCCTGAGACAGATGTTAGCTGTGGCTTTGGTTCTCCCTCTGGCCTCCGGTGGGGCCTCACGACCTTCACACCGGTCCTGTGGCAGGGGTGGGGGTGGGGAGGTGGGGGCTGCGGGAGCCGAGCCAGGGCACGGCTGAGCAGATGGCCCTTCTCCCCGCATCAACCCCACCTGCCTCGGTGGCGTGTCCGCGGGTGCCCTCGCCCTCCGCGTCCGCCTCGAGCAATCCTGGGCTCCGCACGCGGCTCTGGGAGGCTGCACCTGCCCGGCCGAGTTTGTGACTGTGGCAAGTGTCCTGCGTTGGAGGCAAGAGGCATGTGGGAGGGCCTTTCAGAGTGACGTGTGAGTGGCGCTGCTGCGTGGAGGTCTTCCGGGGGCCTCCCGACCCCGCCGTGTCCTGCTCACCACGTCGCAGTGGTTCACCCCACGTTGACCCGCTCCGCGCCGCCTCCTTTCCCGCCTTCTGTGCCCAAGCGGGTGGTCGCCATGGGCCCATCGGTGTCCCTGCAGAAAGTACCCTGGATGGCGGCTGTCTGGTGGCCAGTTGTCAGGGGCCACGACGCAGTGGACAGCAGAAGGCATAGCGAGCTCCCTGGAGGTGTGACCCCTGCTTCCTCTCTTGTGGCACCTGTCTGCACCCGTCTCCCAGCTCCCTGTCTGCACACGACCAGCAGGAGTGCGCCTCTCCCCCTGCCCACACTGCGTGCACGCTGTGTCCTGGATGCCGCTGAGCTCTAATCATGTCCTGCTCCTGTCTCTCGCCAAGAGCTGTGGCCGTGGTGCTTCATGCTGTCTCTGCCGACGTGTCTCCCCACTGGGCCGAGGTGTTCGACCTCCAGTGGGACACAGTGGGGGTGGAGCACGGCCAGGGGGTTAAGCGCTGTCGGATCAGGAGACGAGGCTCAGACCCTGACCCGGAGCACACGCAGCTTCCCAGGAGAGGCCGAAAGACGGAGGGATGAGCACGCGTGCTCACGTGTATGTGTGTGCACGTGTGTGCATATGTGCGTGGATACACATGGGTTTGTATGCCAGAAAGGGAGAGCAGCCTGTTCCTATGGCTGCTTGGGGTTTTGACCCATGTAAGGAAGGACGACTGGACCCCGTGACACGGGACGAGTGGCGGTGAGCTGTCCACGTGGGGACAGTTTTCCCCCGGAGAAGGAGGGAGGTGGGAGAGACGTCCCGGCGTGGGTGGAGAGGGCGCGGCTCACGTGCCACGGTCTCCGCAGGCAGCGCTTCCTGGGCCGGAGCAGGAGGGCAGCACGGGGCGGCGGGGGCGTGCGGTTCTGGTGCGCCTGTTTCTGTGGCAGGGACCGCGGTCCCGGGGAGGGCACGGGTCGGGGATGGCTGTGCGGAGCGGGACCCTGAGGCTGGAGGCGGCTGTGACGGCAAAGGGCGCGCAGGACGCGAGGGAGGCGGGGACACGCGGGACGTCGGCGTCAGGCTGTGACCCGAGCGTTTCCGGGCCGACGGGAAGGGGAGGATCGGCCCACATGCCGACATGCAGGCGGACGGGAGATTGCTGGTTGCTGGCTGTGACCCGGGGGGTCGTGGTTACCAGTCCTTCCGTTGAAATGTGGCCGGAAGGCTGGTGTCTCCCTTCAGGTTCTCCTATCCGGGCTCCTAGAGCTTCACGAGGTTGGTCACCCCGCTTTCCGTTGCGCCACCTCTGAGAGCCACACGCACCAGGAGGCCTGTGGGTCGAGGCGGCAGGCTGTCCGCGGAGACGGGTGCTCGCGGGTGAGGCTGCGGCCTCCCAGAGGCTCCGGGTGACGCCTGGTAATGGCTTTTGCCCCGTGGTCCCCAGGTCCACGGGGGGCATCTTGGGGCAGTGACACCAGCAAGAAGCGCTTCCCCACCTGTTTCAGAAACAAAAGCCCGGCGGGTCCTTCCTGCCTCCTTGCCTGCAGTGTGGGTGTGGGAGAAGCACCAGCACACGTGGGGACGTAGGCAGCCATGTTGCGAGAACTGGTCCTTTGGCTGCCGACGGCCGTGTGCAGGGAGTGATGTGTAGCCTCTGATGTCACGGAGAACAGATTTGTCGGAGACCCTGGGCCGCCGGGTGCGGCAGAGCAGAAGCTGTCATGGCAGTGTGACAGGGTAGGGTTAGGGCTGGGGTGGATGCGCCCCGCACATCCCAGCACAGGCCATGCGGATCCCCGGAGCTCAGCAAGGCTGTCCTCGAGGGTACCGTGTGGTGGAGACACTCATTTGTGGCAGCAGGTGCTGTGCCGCAGGCTTCCGGAAGCCGGTGCTCCTTTCTGTTGGACATTTCCTTTCTCCCACGTGGCCAGCAAAGCCAAGGTTGCGACCGAGGCAAGACCGCTGGGTTGTGGGCCAGTTATTTCAGTCTTATTGAGAGAGTCCTAGGGCATCTCGTAAGACAGGAGGACGCCGAGGTGCTCTGAGGTGAGGCGAGCTCCCAGACCAGAGCCCAGCCACGCTCTGGTGATGGGAGGCTGTCCTCGCCCCGAGCAGGGGACTGAGCGCAGGCTTGTGCAGACCCGCGCTCCTGCCGTGACCCTGCAGGGCTGCCGTGTGCGGTCTTTACTGAGCCGCGCGGGGGGAGGCAGGGACAGGGATGCTCAGCGACCTCGGGAAGCCGGACCGAGCGCGGCACTGGGGTCGCGAACCATCGGCCGTCATCAGAGGGAGGGCCTTGCCGTGGAGCGTGCTGCTGTCACACAGCAGACCTCACAGCCATGGCTCTGAGCCCTGGCTGTGCATCGAACCCACGGTTCCGTGGGTCGGTGGGTGACCTTTCTGCTCTGGGACTTGGCCAGTGGCCGTGTGAGCTGGCTTAGCCCACAGTCGAGGAGGGCAGTGGGGCCACTGTCCCCATCTTGCGGACTCACTGAGGCACTTGCATGACCGTCTCCAGGTTCCCCAAAGCAGCAGGAAGGCCAGTTCTAGGGCGTGATTCTTCATTAAACCTTTGCTTACATTACTTCTAAAGAGTCTCCTGCAAAACCGTGGTGCATTACGGGAACTGAGAGGCGGTTTGCATCCAGTCTTCTGGCTGCTGGGCGGCAGGGAGGGCCGTGTTCACTTGTCTCCGCACCGCCGGTCTTCCTTCGCAGCGTGGTTCTGTCCTGCGTCCCACAGACACAGAGTCCCCGTCCCCCGTGAACCCGAGCTGGGCTGTGGCGGACTTCGGCGCGTGGCACGGGCAGGAGTGACGTTGTCTGGGCTCTGGTCCGGCCTCCTTTGCCTCCTGCCCCTGGAGGAGCCTGTGGAGCCGGTGCAGGGCCAGAGCTCCGTGGGAGCAGCCAGGGTGTCTCCGCAACGCACGTGCAAGCTGCAGAGCCCGGACAGCGCGGACACCGGCTCTGGGACGGGGAGGGAAGAGCCCCATTGTTCACCGGGCAAAGGAGGTGCCGCGGGCGCTCGCCCACCGCAGAGTGCGAGCCCGCGAGCAGCGGCTGGGTTAGGGTGAGGGCCGGGATCTGGCCGTCTTGGACAAGAGTCGTGTCCTTGCCGCCAGCCGGGGCGGGGCCGGGCTCCTGCGGTGGAAGCCCGAGGGAGGAGGGAGCTGCGCGGGACCCGGAGAAACGACTTCAAAATAGAGATTTGCTGAAGCACTCGTGCGGCCATTTTGATTTTTCTTCAATTTTATGCCTTTTTTGGGGAAGCTTTTTATTTTACTTATTTTATTTTATCCTCTCACTGACTGACTGACTGCTTACGTTCGGGTGGCCAGCGTACGGTACACCATTAGTTTTTGACGTAGTGTTCAGTGATTCGTGGCTGTGTAGCTCCCAGTGCTCATCACACCCGTTCCTCCCTCGTGCCCGTCGCCCTGTTACCCCGCCCCCCCCTCTGAAACCCTGTTTGGTTCCCAGAGTCCAGACTCTCTCATGGTTTGTCCCCCCTGATTCCCCGCCCTGTCCCTGTGATCCTTCGTGCTGCTCCTTACGGTCCACGTGGGAGCGAGACTGCACGATGGCGTCCTTCTCTGTCCGACTGACGTCACTCAGCATAGCCCTCTCCAGGCCCGTCCGTGTCGATGCCGAAGGTGGGTGTCCGTCCTTCCTGACGGCCGCGCTACTGCACTGTATGTAGGACCACATCTTCGTGATCCCTTCGTCTGTTGAAGGGCATCTCGGCTCCCCCCACAGTTGGGCGATCGTGGACGTCGCTGCCAGGTTTTTAGAGCTCACACAGCACTTCAGCGACGTGGCAGGATACAAAATCAATGCCCAGAAATCAGTAGCTTTCTTATGCACTAACCGTGTTACTATGGAGAGAGAAATTAGGGAATCAGTTCCATTTACAATAGCTCCAAAAACCTTAAAATACCTAGCAATAAGCCTAACCAGAGGGGTAAAGGATCTGTACTCGAGGAACTACAGAACACTCATGAAAGAAATTGAGGAAAACACAAAGAAATGGAAAAACACTCCTTGCTCGTGGATCGGAAAAACAAATATCGTCATAATGGCTATGCTGCGCTTTCAGTGTCATCCCAATCGAAACACCACGGACAATTTTCATGGAATAAGAACTAAGAATCCTAAAATTTGTATGGAACCAGAAAAGACCCCGAATTGCCAGGGCTGAGGACATCACAGTGCCTAACTTCAAGCTGTATTATAAAGCCATAGTCATCAAGACAGCATGGCACTGGCACAAAAATGGACACGAGATCAGTGGAACAGAATAGAGAGCCCAGATATGGACCCTTAAGTCCATGGTCAGCGAATCTTCGACAAAGCAGGAAAGAATGTCCAATGGAAAAAAGACAGTCCCTTCAACAAATGGTGCTGGGAACATGGGACAGCCACATGCAGAAGAATGAAACGACCATTTCCTCACACCACACACGAAAATAGACTCAAAATGGATGAAGGACCTCAACGTGAGGCAGGAATCCGTCAGAATCCGTCAGAATCCGTCAGAATCCGTCAGAATCCTTGAGAAAAACACAGGCAGCAACCTCTTCGACCTCAGCCGCAGCAACATCTTCCTAGGAACAACGCCAAAGGCAAGGGAAGCAAGGGCGAAAATGAACTATTGGGACTTCATCAAGATCAAAAGCTTCTGCACAGCAAAGGAAACAGTCAACAAAACCAAAAAACAACCGACAGAATGGGAGAAGATATTTGCAAACGACATATAAGATAAAGAGCTAGTATCCAAAATCTATAAAGAATTTATCAAACTCAACACCTGAAAACCAAATAATCCAATCAAGAAAGGGGCAGAAGTCATGAACAGACACTTCCAAGAAGACATGGAAATGGCCAACTTTATGCTTTTACATGGTTTCACAAGCTCCCCAGGTGAAAGGCAGCATGAGCCTCTGAATTTGGGAAGGAGGTCACCATGGACCCTTCAGCTCCGGTGAGCCATCCGCTGGCCGAGGCCACATGAGGGGAGACCCAAGGGACGGACAGAACCACTTAGCTGCTGGCTCACCCAACAGTGACGAAGAGTGAACTGTGGTGTGTTAGCCCTCATGGCGGGGGTCGGTCACCGGGCATGAGGTCCGCGAGGCATTGTTGGAAGCAGGGCCGCGCCCTCTCTCTGGCAGACACGGGCTTCTCTCTGGTGTGGAATCCCAGGCCAGGTGGGCTCTTCCTAAGGCTGATGGTTTATACAATGAAACCCAAGACTTCTCCCTGAGAGAGAATCTGTGTTTTGGGGAACATTTAAAGGGCCGGTGTTACGGGGTAGTTGGCATCACCCGGTGACCTTGGTGGAACCCTTCTTGAGGCGCTGGTTCCTACTCGGGGCCCCGGTCCCTACTCAGGGCCCCAGCAGTGCTCACTGTGAAACAGTCTGTGCCCAGAAGCTGCTTCAAGCTGTTCTTTTGCATTTGGAAACTATATTCCAGGAAAATTGTTTTAGTTTCAGGTCCTGCATCGATCAGGAGCGTTCCTTCCTAGAAGCAGGGCCAGCATATGTGTCTGCTTCTCAGGACCTAGAGGTTTGGGTTGGTAAGATGGTGCCTCCCGGGAAGAGAGGCCACTGCCTGTCCTCATGCATCGAGGGAGGGTGTCACGTGTCCATCCAGCCTATCGGAAGGCGGAGCAGGTGACTTACAGTCCTGTCCAGAAAGCAGATGCCTTCGGGATCCCCCGCCCCGTTTTACCCTCTTGTAAACCGGGCTTTCCGCGCGGCCCATGGTGTCTGTGTGCACAGTCCCCAGGGGGGTGGGGAACAGGCTTCAGACACACGTGTCAGGGCCTCCGGGGACAGCAGCGTCTGTGGCTGTGGTCTTGGACGGGCTGTCGAGACTGTGGCTGTCCTCAACGAGAAGTCAGAAGCAGCTGCCAGTGGAAGGGGCTTTCACTAGAGGTGACCTCAGGGAGGGCTGTGTCCCGGGTTACCAGCAGCCCAGGGACTGCCGTGATGCTGCCGAAGGTGAGGACGGTGCCAGCAGGCAGGGGAGGGCACTGGCTGCTCTGAACACTGACTCCCCAGCCTGAGGCAGGCTTCTCTGGTGAGCGGGGCGAGTCCCCACGAGGGGACTGAGGCTGATCTGTGGGGGCTGGTTAGCAGCCCAGCTCACCTGTGTGCCGGGAAGTACCTGGGTACCTCCCAGGTAGGGTTTTGGCAGTATCTCCTGGGTTCTGCTGAGGTCTGACGTGTGTGGCCCGCCCTGCACCACACAGGACGCATTTGTCCCCTGGGTCCTGGCGACAGAGCTGAGCCCTGTGGGATGAGATTTCCGGGGCTGTTTCTCGTGGCTGGAGTCAGTAACAACGTAGAATCCCCGTGTTGTGGGCGTTCCTGTGGCCGGGGCGTGAGGACGCCTGTCTCAGGGCCTGGCTGTGCCGGCTCTTTTGCTTGTGTCTCTCCATCGTGTTCCCAGGTTGAGCTGGCAGGCGGCCGTGGGACAACCCTCTGGCATCAGTTTGGACCCGAGATCGTGGGAGCAGAGTGAACCCCTGATTCTCGGGATCAAGGAGCCCAGTGCCCTCCGGGAAGTACAGCCTCCTGGGTACGGGTTGCTGCCGCTGCTGCGGGTCTTCTCGGCGGTGGCTCCGGCAGCAAGAGCCGGCTTCGTGGGGTCACGGGTGCTGGTCACAGAGTTCAAGTGACCCTCTTTGGATCTGAAATGGCGCTTGCTGCTGGCCCACGACACACACACAGGGCTCCGCACCCCGGCTCTTGCTGCTGGGGCGTTGTCCCCGGCGCCGCCAACAAGATGCCTCGATTTCCTGCCTCCTAGCGTCTCCCACTGGAAAGCGAAGCTAGACCCTGGGGAGGGTTTTCAAGTTCCTGTTCTGTGAGCCCCTGAGCCACTGGACACACCGTGCTGCCCACGTGTGGCTCCCGTGAGCTCTCTTGCTGTGGTTTTCTGGATTGCTCTGTGACATCAGGCATGGACGATGATCTGTGAATGACTAGTGGCCTCACTCGGGGCATGTTATGAGAGTGATGGGGAGCGTGGGTGCCATCCTGTCCTGTCTGCTGGTGAAGCTACTGAGTGAAGGCTGCCAGTCCTTCCCTCGGTCAGTGTGTGTTAGACTCTGTCCCAAGAGGGCAGGTCGTTTGTCGAGGGGCGAGTTCGGTCGCCTGTGGGTGACCCATGAGGACGGTGGAGGCATCAGCATGGACCTGCCCTGCCGTGTCGTCTTTCCGTGGAGATCCTGAGCACTGGCGTCTGACCTAGAAACACTTCAGTCTGAGAAGAAACACCGCTGACCCACGCGGGGTCACGACGGCAGCCCCCGATGACGCCTGAGAAGGGAGTGGGCGTGGGTCTGACGTGCGTCTTAATCTGATGACTTAGTCGTGAGGCTGGAAGGTCCGAGAGTTGCCTGCTGGCGGGAGGCCGCCCTTGCCAGAGATGGTGAGGAGGTCGGCAGGGAAGGTGGCGAAGAGACAGGAAGGAAAGGGCGTCCTGACCGTAGGGTCTGCCCCTGGTGAGCGGAGCCACGACACAGGGGCACAGACACGAGCTGGGCTTTCCAGACGGAGAACCCGACACCCGGCTCCACGCATTCCCTCTGCTGCCCGCAGCCCAGCTCTGGCTCGGACCCCCGCGGCTGTGGCGCGAGACAAGTTCATCTTCGTTGCCAACAAGTCAGCTCTGCTGTGGCTTTTTGATGGGGAAAACTCACGGGAAGTGATCCACATGTCCCTGTGAGGGAGAAGGTGTCCCTTCTCCGAGGTCCCAGTGGGGTCTGCTCTTGAGGCTGCCCACCCAGCCCCGGGTGACCCCTTCTTCACGAGCTGGGCCTTGAGCGAGGCTGGCCGGGGCTCGCACAGACAGGCGTGGGAAGTCAGACCTGCACCCCCATCTCCCCGAATCTGCTCGAGTGAGACCCACTGTTGCTGTCCTTCTGTCGGCGGAACCTCGCGTTGAGCAGCTCCCGTCCGTCCGCGCGTGTCACGGCAGGCCCTGTCCCACCTGACGTCCCCCTGGAACTTGGTCATCCACAGCACCTGTCCTTAGGCCTCTTTGCTGTCTGGAGCCCACGTGTCCCGGAAGTGTCGCTGCGATGGAAAAGCTGGCTCTCCGGGAGCAGCCCGAGGACGGCAGTCCCTCCCTGTCCCGGGGGTGGGGTAAAGGTCACACCTCTCCTTCCCAAGTGTGGGGTCATCGGCAGTGATGCTGTCGTGAGGCGAGGCTCCTCGTGGCCGCCGAGGGATGCGTGGGGACTGCGCGGGTGTGGGTGACTGTGTGGGGCACGGCGTTGCTCTCCTGCCACTAGGTCTGCGGCTTCCGCAGCGTCACTTTCCAAGTTACTCCACCTTCTTTGAATGCTTTTTCTCAGTGTCTCCTCTTTTCTGGAGGTTTTCTTTCTTTCTTTTTCTTTTTCCTTTCATTTTAGAGTGAACGAGGTGAGGGGCTGAGAGAGAGGGAGACAGAGCATCTCCTGCGGACTCTGCACTGGGCAGGGAGCCCGACTGGGGTTCGACCTCAAGACCCCGAGACCATGATCTGCACTGACACCCAGAGTCTGTCGCTCACCTGACGCACCCTGAGGATCTCCTTTTTCAGAATTTTTTTTTAAGATTTTATTTATTTATTTGACAGACAGAGATCACAAGTAGGCAGAGAGGCAGGCAGAGAGAGAGGAGGAAGCAGGCTCCCTGCTGAGCAGAGAGCCCGATGCGGGGCTCGATCCCAGGACCCTGAGATCATGACCTGAGCCGAAGGCAGACTTAACCCTCTGAACCACCCAGGCACTTCTGAACTTTCCTGTTAAAGATTATTTTTTCCATAAGATTCTTTCTTTGGTTTTCTCATTCTGTGCAGATGCATATGTGTTGTGTGTGTGTATGCATGTGTGAACTCTGTGTGTGCGTGTGTGAGCTGCGTATCTGTGCATGTGTGAGCTGTTGTGTGCATGTGTGAGCTGCGTGTGTGCGAGCTGTGTGTGTGCGTGTGTGAGCTGCGTGTGTGCATGTGTGACCTGTGTGTGTGCATGTGGGAGCTGTGTGTGTGTGTGTGAGTAAGCTGCATGTGTGTGAGCTGTGTGTGTGTGCATGTGTGTGTATGTGAGCTGTATGTGTGCGTGCGTGAGCTGTGTGTGTGCGTGTGAACTATGTGTGTGAGCTGCATGTGTGTGTGCATGTGTGAGCTGCATGTGCCTGTGTATATGTGAGCTGTGTGTGTGCCTGTGGGAGCTGTGTGTGTGCGTGTGTGAGCTGCATGTGTGAGCTGCATGTGTGTGTGCGTGTGTGAGCTGCATGTGCCTGTGTATGTGAGCTGTATGTGTGCATGTGTGAGCTGTGTGTGTGCATGTGTGAGCTGTGTGTGTGCATGTGGGAGCTGCATGTGTGTGCATGTGTGAGCTGTGTGTGCGTAAGCTGCGTCTGTGTGTGCATGTGTGAGCTGTGTGTGTGTGCGTGAGTGAGCTGCATGTGTGTGAGCTGTGTGTGTGTGCATGTGTGTGTATGTGAGCTGTATGTGCGCGTGTGTGAGCTGTGTGTGTGCGTGTGAACTATGTGTGTGAACTGCATGTGTGTGTGCGTGTGTGAGCTGCATGTGCCTGTGTATGTGAGCTGTATGTGTGCGTGTGTGAGCTGTGTGTGTGCATGTGGGAGCTGCATGTGTGTGTGTGTGAGCTGCATGTGTGTGCGTGTGTGAGCTGTGTGTGTGCATGTGTGTGTGTGAGCTGTATGTGTGCGTGTGTGAGCTCTGTGGTGCGTGTGAGCTGTGTGTGTGCGTGTGTGAGCTGCATGTGTGTGAGCTGTGTGTGTGCGTGTGTGAGCTGCATGTGTGTGAGCTGTGTGTGTGCATGTGTGAGCTGCATGTGTGTGTGCGTATGTGAGCTGTATGTGTGCATGTGTGAGCTGTGTGTGTGCCTGTGGGAGCTGTGTGTGTGTGTGTGTGTGCCTGTGGGAGCTGCGTGTACAGGGAAAACGGAACCTTGACTCTAGGCTGAGAGCACACTGCGAGGGGCGGGGGAAGGCTGGTCCCCTCTTTCTGCTTGCTCAGAGTCCTGCATTGTTTTGGTTGGACGCGTGCATCATGATTTCAACTCCGGGAAATAAGGACAAATAATAAATGTTCATTAGAAAATACGGAGAAATGGAAATCCGAGCACGCCCACTTTCACCTCTCCCAGCCATAGAGACTGGGGTGCCTGGCCCTGCCTGTGCCTTGATGCAGAGGTGCGGCCACCTGTGTGGCCAGCTGTGGCTCTACGTCCCCTTGGACAGCGCGAGCATTTTCCTTGTGATTACAGTGTTTCATGACTCCCTTAATGGCTGCGAGGCCGTTGGAACGGACATCGCGTAATGGTGCATTGTCCAAGAAAAAATGTACTTTTATAAATCATATTCAGTGCGCACGTCAGGAGTAAGTGTAAGGAATGTGTGTGTGCACGCATATGCGTGTGTCACACACACACACACACACACACCTGGGTGGGTCGGTCTTGGCCCATCTTGTCAACTTACGGTAAAGCTGCTCACAGCTCGGTGACGAGTCACTGCTGACGATCGCACGTCGATTAGCCGCTGACCCGCTGCTTGGTCAGGGCATCCCAGAGGGCCCGCGACTGGCCGTGCTGTGGCCCCTTCCAACCCCGAGGAGGGACAGCTATGGTCCTAAAGCACAGCCAAACCGGCCAAAGAAAGCCCTCTTCCCATTTTGGGGTGTGGAGAAGTCACAAACTGGAGGCTGGCCAGCCGCCCCAAGTCACAGGCGGTGGTGTGCACGTACGTGTGTGAGCATGTGTGTGTGTGTGCATGTGTGTGTTTTGTCTTATTTTGTTCATTTTATCTCACATAGTGTTGTAAGATTTTGGATTCATTGCCAACACTTGAAAAGCAGCGTGCTAGTGGAGAGCTGTTCTGGGGAAGCTTCCAGAGCCTGTGCTCCTCCACAAGCGGGTGGCGTCCCCAGTCCGGCCCGTCCTCACCGCTGCTCGGTGACTTCCGTCTCTGAGGCACGTGCGTGTCGGCTCCCAGCTGTGGGGGAGCCCGTGGCCCTGCTCTTTTCTCAGAGAGCTAGGAAAGTGAACTGTGTCTTCAACCTTTGTTCTTCCTTAGCAAGACGGCTCGAGTCCCGAGACCACAGAAGGTGGGTGCACGTGTTGGGGGACGTGTAGTCAAGCCCACTTTTACGTGCAAACCGAGTGCCTCTGTCCGGGTGGAAGCGTGCGTCCTGCCCTGCGCTCCTCTGTGCCTGTTGGCTTCGCAGGCACTGGAATTGGGCTCTTGGTTCAGGGTTTTATCTTAAAAGCATGTTAAGGCATCGACCCTTTTCTCCCCTTGCAATGGAATCTCTAATTCCTTACCCTTTGGAATAATGTGTTGTCAGTTTATTAAGTAAAATGTTATTATTTCCCTGATACTGGTAATTGTGGTGGTAGAACTCTTTCTCTCGCCTTTACCCTGACCTCTGGGGCTGGGCTGGGCGTCTCAAGCAAGTGTCGTTAAGAACACAAACGTCAGAGCCGACCTGTTGGGCGACACCAGAGTTCTGCCAGTCCCGGCTGTGCGCCTTTGAGCAAGGTGCTTAGTGGGTGTGCGCCTTGGTTTTCCCGTCTGCGCAGCCCGTGTCCACCCACGTGAACTGCTGAGAGCGATGCCCAAGGGGAGTGAGGTGTTCAGACGTGTGTGAGCTGTCGGTGCCGGGCATCGTGCGCGGTTGGGACGCGCGTGTCCTGGGCCGTTGGGACGCGCGTGTCCTGGGCCGTTGGGACGCGTGTGTCCTGGGCCGTGGGCCAGTCTTCTGCCTTTCGCCTTTGGGCTTCCCTTGCATTTCCCTAGAGAGGCTTCCAGGGGTCCAGAGCGCCGTTCTCTACCGTTTCCTCCTGCCCCAGAGCCCTCCCCAGACATGCGGGGACACCTCCCTCCGGACCAGCCCACTTGTGCTTCTTCCCGACTCAGCCCCAAAGGCCAGCATTTGCCTCGGAGCCACCTGCGTGTTCCGGTGTTGCACTGCGGGTGTTTCTCTTCGTCGGTCACGTGCTCCCTGCACACTGAGGCAGGGGCGCGGTGTGGTGTCCGCACTGGTGACTGCAGGGAGATGCCCTCGCCGTGTCCTCGCACACCGGGCACCGTTGCCCGACCTTCCTTAAGCCGTGCCGCGGGCCTTCCTGGCTCGGGCATGGCCCTGACACTCAGTCCTCTTGTTCCTTCTCGGAGGTGACCCCTGCAGTCCCTGGAAGCATATGCCTTTTGGAACAGCCGTGTTAGATCTGTGGTTTCCTGCCATTTTATTAGGACCCACCCGCCCACGGGGTTGCCATGCCTGTTAGCTCTGTGGGGCTGAATTACTAACAACACATGGAATTTCGGTTGCCACTTTCCATGTAAGTCCTTCAAAAGATCAAAGGAAAAAAGCAAATGCTTCAGAATGTGGGTTGTACTTTGAAAAGTCTGGTGAACACGGTGACCCAAGGTGACCTGGGACGTGGTCACGCGTTCAAATTCAGCTTCTGAAACCCAGTGACCCCTACTGGCCCCTCCCAAAGGAGATGCCGTTTTCTTTGAGGGTCCGAGTTGGAAACAGCCTTAGCTGTCTTCCACATGTGTAGGTGGAGTCCTGGACCCTGAAGGGGAAAGGGCTTGCCCAGGGTCACACCGCGTGGTAACGGCAGCATCGCGGCTCCAAATCTTGAAGCTATCTATCTCAGTCCTCTTGGGCTGTGTGACAAAATACCACCGATTTACTTCTCACACGGGGGAGGCTGTGTGTGTGCATAACGGTCCGCAGCCTTGGTGTCTGGTCAGGGCCCCCGTGACACAGCTGTGTGCTCAGGAGAGAGAGAGGGCTCTGTCCCCAGCTTTTCTTGTAAGGGCACCTCTGCCACAGCAGGGCTCCGTCCTCATGGCCTCAACTGTACGTCGTCACTCTGCAAGGCCCCACCTCCCGACCCTCCCCCTAGCTGGCATTTAGCCTGTGGGTCTGGGGACACAGCATGCCGCCTGCCGTGTGTCTGGGGCACCAGGGGACCCCCCCAGCTTCACAGTGGCATTCTCATGACGACAGTGCCTCATCCCCTTCCTTTAAGGGCTGACTTTAACGTATGTGAAGTGTGTGTATTTTGGTGCACATCACCAGGAGCTTAGAGAAATGTGTATTTTAAATAAGTCTAATAAATCAGTCAGTCAACCGGCAAAGGCAGGCTAGCCTGGAGTGCCCATTTTTAATGAGTTTTGGTGCCGCGCTATTTTGTGTCTTTCCTGGAGGGTGACGTTGTGCAGTGGTCACTGCTGCAGGTGGACAGGGCCTGTCGGAGAATCTGACTGCTGCCAGTCATGCCCCGAGTGACGCCTGGCGAAATGGGGGATCTGTGACGCAGAGCCGAGGCTTCTCACGGTCTGAGACGGTGGGGATCTGGGCGGGTGCCATGCGGAGGGCTGTCGTGCTGCCCAGTGGGGGACGAGAAGGACAGAGCGCCGGGGACCCACTGTGCGTGACGCCACGCCCCTGGGCTCCTGTTCCGTCTTGTCGGTCCTCAGCAGCCAGCACGCGGCAGAGCGTGTGCGGGACGGCTCTCGTGGTCTGAGTCCGGGTGGGCAGAGTTCCATTGGTGTCCGCCCAGATTGGCCGGTCAGGAGTCTGACAGCCCCGTTGGCTGAGCAGGTGGGTTAGGCCCCGTCTTTCTGAGGAGGTTATGTTCTAGGTCAGGAGACCCTGATGTCTCTGCTGTGACTCACATGCCCTCGGACAGCGTGAGGAAGCGGCCTCTGGTGTCCAGTCGGGAAGACCCAGCAGAACCCGGGTTCCTGGTCAGATGAGTGCGGTTCAGTCCCATTTAACCAAGCTTGGGAGTGAGTACTCAGTACTCACCAGTGCTCTGTGCTAAGGCAGGACAGTGTCCTGGGAGGTACTTCTGACTCAGTACTGCTTAGTACGACGGGCTGCATGGGGGTGCTCAGTACTCAGAAGTGCTTCTCGTGGAGAACCAAGTGAGGGGACCGGCCTGTGGGGTGTTTGTACTCTCCACACGGCCCTCCTGGGTCTCCTCAGCAGAGACCCCAAGGCCTCCACAGCGGGGTATGGCCGGGGTGGTGTCCTGGGCCTGCAGAATGACCCTGAAACACGGGAAACGATCTCTGTACTGAGCTTTTCTTCTCTCGAAGCCAGAGAAATGCCTATAATTCTTTGTTCTCTCACTACTGTGGCTTTAAACCAGACTGTGCAGGTTTTGGACCCGTAAGGGAACCCTTTTTACAGAGATGAGCCAGAAAGCACGTTGAGATGGGCTCAGGTGAGCAGTGAGAACATTTGCCCTTCATGCTGTAATTTCGAGAAGGAGAAGACTATCTTTGCTGCTTCGAATCAGATCTGAAAGCCCAGAGCTTGGCTGATGTGCTCAGTTCTAATTAGAGGCCGGGTCCGGTTAGAGCTGTCCGTGGTTTGCAACCAGAACGTCTAGAACGTCCATCACTGGCCTCCTGGGCCAGCGTGTTTCGTTTCCTAGAAGGAGTTGAACTCTGCATTTCTCCCTTGCTCCTGGCCATTGCGCTGAGCATGTCAATGAGACTGTCACCTGCCGACTCTCCATTCCCGGTGTCTGGGTCTGTGATCGAGCCGGAGGGACCCTGGGCTGAGGGGGGTCAGTCTGTGCACTGGTGGACAGAGGCCGGGGCTCTGCGCAGCAGCTGGAAATCTGTGTGTGAAACAGATACGGAGCGAGGCCAGGAGAGGTAGGCAGGGCATCTGGGCAGAGGCTCTGTGGGCAGCCCTGCCCTTCACCGGCTGCATGGTTACAGGCCGGGGGATCCCCTAGGCTGGTCAGGAGCCATGAGGATGCGATCTTGGTCAAATCAGATTCAATGAAGATTTGCAAACAAACAGCAGCAAAAGCAGCTCTCTTCGCGAGAACGTGGATGTCGTGTGGAGGCCTCTGGTGCCAAACCCGGGCTGAGACACGTGAGGTTTCAGCATGGCTAGAGCTCCGCGGCCTCCTCTTTCTCAGCTCAATGTGCGCTTTTAGGAACCCTGAAGCCATATGCATTATTCCCTTGACTTTAAAAAAATGTCCCCCGTTATTTCCTGACTCAATAAGCTTTAGGGGAGGAGCTCGGCAGGGTGACGTGTCATCAGGAGAGCCACAGGCTGTGGGAGGTTAATTTAAAGTCAGTTGCAAGATTGGGGTAGGATGTGAGAGACGGAGGCGGACCAAAGCCAGAGGGAGTCCGCACGTCAGGAGGCGAGTTCGTTACGGCTGAGTGCGGGCGGGGTGATTTATACTCGGAAGTCTGTATCAGGGGAAGTGGAACATTTTAATTTAAAGGTAAAGTTTGGGGCGCCTGGGTGGCTCAGTGGGTTAAAGCCTCTGCCTTCGGCTCAGGTCATGATCTCAGGGTTCTGGGATCGAGCCCCGCATTCGGCTGTCTGCTCAGCGGGGAGCCTGCTTCCCCCTCTCTCTCTCTGCCTGCCTCTCTGCCGACTTGTGATCTCTGTCAAATGAATGAAAAAAAAAAAACTTAAAAAAAAATAAAGGTAAAGTGTATCAACAAATCCATTACGGGGAATTATGACTAAAGCTGGTTCTGGGGGGTAGACCCGGCCTTGGAAGGATTTAGACAAGGTCACAGTTGGGGAAGCTTTGAATGCTGTCCCGGGGCGCTTGCCGGTGCTCAGCCTGGAGGCCTGGGTCCCCTGGGGTCTCTGGGCACAAAGGGCGCCTGCTCTGAGGCTGTGCCCTGCCAGCAGCATGGTGTGCTTGGGTCCCAACGTGCTTCCTGGGGTCCGGCCAGGCCTCTGCCGGGACGCACGCCTCAGCCTGCCCTCCGCTCTCCCGATGACGAGCGTCGGAGAGTAAGGAGAAATGTCCGGAATTATGGGCTCTTTCTCCTTTGCTGTAGGATGGCTGTGCCCCTGGCTGGGTGGGCGCTGGCAGAGCAAGGACCCAGGGTGCAGAGTCGGAGGAGACGGGTGCCTGCCCTCGGTGGCGGCTGCTGTTCCCACGTGGTGGCCCTGTGCCTCTGCTTGGAGTCTGTTTAGTCACATTGAACCCCTTTCCTTTTCCCGCTTTCTCTCCTTATCCTCGTTAAAGGACCGATCCACTGGTGTTGTGTGCTTTCCCCCGTCTCTTATGTTCTGCAGCATCTGACCGTGGCCTGCGGCTAGGAGAGGCCGGCCTCCGCTGGAGACGGACACGGCCTTCTTACAACAGGATGACGCTGTTCTGGCCGCCAGAGGTCTGTGGCTCCTGTCGGGCCCTGTGTTTGCAGCGGGTGGTTTCTCTCTCGCCTTGAACCAGGAGCGATCGCCGTGCTTCCTTCTCGGGGCGCCGGGGACTGTGGCGGCCTCAGTGGCCCCGGGGCCCCCGACTCTGCCCACACCGCTCAGGGCCTGTCCCCGCCGCCTCGAGGCCCGCAGCCCCCGTGGCCGCAGCATCTATACGTGACTCTGACTGCACGGACAGCTCAGGCAGGGCTGCGCCGTCACTAGCAGAAGCGCGTGAAATGATGCGGACACCGTCGACGTGCCTCGAGCTCCGGAGATGGCGCTGGGAGACGGAGCGAGTGTGCGGCAGGCGACGGCAGCAGCCCCTGAAAGACGGTCATGCCCCGGTGTGGACCTGGGGCTGAGCTCGGGGCAGAAGGCCCATCGCACGCCCTCCGACCCGTCCTGACGGTGAAGGGAGGCGTCAGCGATGTGTGGCGCAGGTGTGAGGGCCGGGGTGCTGCTCTGTGAGGGGCTCCCGGCTTCTGGCCTGAAGTACAGCCCCGGGCACTGAGAGGGGGGAAGAGTCCCCCAGCTCCCGAGAGTTGGGAGAACAGGTCGCCCTGTGTCCTTCCAGGACAGCAGACTCGCCCACGCTTCTCTGGTCAGGCATCTGGCAAGTCCAGGGGGACTGGGCTGTGCGTTTTTCCATCAGGCCACAACGCAGGAGGACCCTCGCTTTGTGACAGAGCCTGGAGAAGGTCCTGAGTCCTGTGACACGGTGTCAGCGCGGACGGTGGCTCGGCGTGCGTAAGCGGAGCCCACCCAGGCCGACCGAGGCCTCGAGGGCTAGCCCAGCCTGGGACGTCAGCCTGGCACCCGTCCCTGCTCCCTCGAAGCCGCCCACGGTCTCTGAGCTCATGCGCACCTCCTGCCACCTCTCCTTCCGGAGAGACCCGTCAGCAGAAGGTGCTGCTTCTGGTGTCCCATCTGGCCCCTGACTTTGTCCTGCAGCCGTGGCCCTGGCTCCTGGATTCTGTCGCTCCTCAGACGACCTTCCTTACTAAGACCTGCATGTCCTCTTTCTGGACACGCCAGGCCCGCTGAGCCCACGCCTGTCACTAGACCGCGGGCTCAGCCTCCCTTGCTTCCACCTCGCAGTGGAGTCCTGGGCAGGTTCTCAGTTAGGAGCTGAAAGAAGAGGTCTTGGGGTGCTGACGAAGACCTGGGCTGTAAAATAAAACAGGTTCCGGCCAGCAGGCCTTCCTAGGGCGCAGAAACTGAGTGGGTCAGGCCAAGAGGGACAGGGCCTGGGGCAGAGAGAAAGCATGCCGGGTGGGTGGTCGGGGCGTGCGGGCTCCAGGGGCCGCGACCTTCTTACTGCGGCCGCATGCCGCCTCGCCTAGAAGATGCCCGAGGCCCCTCCCTGCCCGTCTCTCCGCTCCTGGGCCTGGGATCACCAGACCCTCTGCTGCTCAGCCCCAACCCTGGCAGCTGCCCGGGCTCTGGCTGCCGCTGGGTCTCCCTCCTCACGCTCACCACTGGTCCCCTGACTGCGGGGTCCAGCTTCTCCCAGCCCACCCCTGGTAGCAGCCACGTCTCTCACTGTCTCCTCCGGCCACCCCTGCTGACCTCCCTCCCCTCCATGGGTCCCGGAGTGTTGCCACAGGACCCACATTTCCAGCCTGAAAGGTCAACCCCTTCCCATGCACTAGGCCTGCCCCCGGCCCCCCTCTGCTTGAGTGCCTGGCCCGGCTCCCTTCTGCCTCGAAGCCCTGCCCGGGCTGCTCTCTCCCCTGCACACGTCCAGCCTTTCCTGCTCTTCTTCATGAGTCCTGTCCGCCGCATTTACCTGGCCGCCACGTTTCGCCCGTCCACCGCGCTCTCCTGTCCGCCGCACTCCTGTCTGCTGCTGCCCGTCTCTCTTCGCCATCACAGGTTTGCTTTCCTCACAGCACGTACCGCAGACCAGCGTTTGCTTACTTAATTGTGAATTCGTACTTACCGTGGCCCCATCTGCGGGAAGCAGGGCGTCCTGTGCCCTTAGCGGGAGCAGGAACACATCTTCCTCCCTCACGTCTTCACAGGTCGGGTCGCGGAACAGCAGGCGTGTTCCCGACTCCCACTTTATCGCTTTTTTCCCAAATATTCAGCGAATCCCGATCATACAGAGTTCTGTGTTTGTACACCCCGGGGGTGGCCACATCCCTCGCAGCAGAACGTGGTGCGTGGCAAGCGTAGAGTCTCCCTCGCACATGTGCGTGCAGGACACTCGCGCACAAGACGGAGCTGGGGTCAGAGGCTCTGTGCTCTGGCCCGGTTTTCCCTTGTTAGTGAAGCTTCTGCGCCAGCACCGGCTGGGACGCGGTCGGCATCTGCTCCACGGCCGGAAGGCAGCACCACGTTCTGCGTTGTTGGTGTTCTCTCTGCATCTTAAGCCAAGCGGCGGCCGGCGGAAGTGTTCCAGTGGCGTCCCCTCTGCAGTGACGAACGGGCTCCCTTTGTGCTCCATTAATGGTCAGGCTGGCGCAGGGTGAAGCGTCTGTAATCGGCAAGTCGCGCGTTGGGCGGGTCGGTGGCGACCTCCTGTCTGTGGCCGAGTCGACTCACTCCGGGTGTGGCCGCAGCTGTTGTGGTCTTGCTTTCTGCCAAGTGCACCTTAGAGCAGCGTGGGCACACAGGACATGGAATCCATCGATTAATTAATTTTTAAAAAGATTTTATTTATTAGTGAGCTATCACAAGTGGGGGGAGGGCAGAGCGAGAGGGACACGCAGAGCCCCTGCCGAGCAGGGACCTGAGCGAGGCTCGATCCCAGGACAGCGTGACCTGAGCTGAAGGCAGGCGCCCAACGTGCTTAGCCCACAGGCGGCCCCTCCCCGGACACTTTAAACAAACACACCAGCATGTGAAATGTATCCATGTAAAATACTTCACTTTCCGAAGAATTTGCCCCGGAAAGAGGCCTCTTCCTGCGGAGAACACTCACAGTCCTTCCTCGGGCTCTTCTCCCCGCGAGCGGGCGTCCGAGCGCTGCCGGTGCCGGGGTCCTTGGCCGGCAGGTCTGTGGGGGCGTAAAGTTACTCGGTGCCAAGTGGGACCAAAGTTGGTCACGACCAAGTCAGCAAATTAAGTTGACGGTCACACTGCTTTCAGCTGGAAAATCCCTGGGGAAATGTGCAAACTGGACTGATTGCTTGCACGGTTTGCAGACCGTCTCTGAGAAGGTTTCCCGGAGAGACAGAGAGAACCGTCCTGGACAGTGACACCGTCGTTGAAAGTCTTGGATGTAGAGGTTCCTGTGTGACTTTCAGACAGACTTCCTACCTCCTAGTGAGGTGCCTCAGGCTGTGAACACCCGAGTAGACCCGCCTCTGACCCAGCCTGGCACTGGCGCTCCCTGGTCTCACGCCAGGCTCACGGGCTGGACCGCACGGCCACCTTCCTGCTCGGGAGGCGCAGCCTGCTGACCGCCCCGGTCCCCACCTCACACCGTCCTGTTGCGAAGATGTTCTCTTTCTACCTGGGGTCCTCCTTGGTGCTGCTCACCGGGTCCCTCCTTGCCGGAGGTGAGAGAAGGCACTGGCTTACCGGTGTCGCTCTGTGATTTTAAGTCGTGTCTTCCCTGGACCCTGCAAACAGGTTAGGCCTGCATCTGCCCCATCTCGTCCTTCAACCTGGCCGCTCACACTCTGCTGATGGACCCCACGGCTGTGTCCGCATGAAATAAAACGCCAGCTGATTTCATCTCTGATTCCGGGCACTCTGATTTCTCTCTGGATGTTACCCAGTTTGAAACAACTCCTCTCCCTCATGCCTGGGGACCGTCTCCTCCTGGCTGTCTCCACCCTGCACGGCTTTCCTCCCCTGGCAGAGCCCTCGGGATCCTTCTCCCCAAACCGACAGAGGAACGTCCATGCCTCTTTCCTTGGGCGGATTCTCCCCTCTCCATCCCATTCCCTGCGGGCTGCTCTCCCAGACTCCCGTGTCTCTACATGCCACGCGCAGTGGGAGGGATACTTGGGGCGGCTGCCGCTGGGGCCGGCTTTCTGGCACTTGCTCAGGGCAGGGGACGCCTCCTGGAAGTTCTTAGCAGAACGGAGCAGAGCTACAAAAACCCTTCCAGAGGCGGCGTCCGCCCGCTCTGCTCCTCTGCTCCTCGGCCTGGCACGGTCCCTCCAAACAGGCCGGCCACTGGCGGGAGTATGTTTGGCCACGAGAGTCCGAGGGTGTCACGGGACGTCATCAGAAGTGGAGTGGCACAGAGGGAGAGGAAAAGGTGGGACAGGCCGCCTGTGGAGTGCGAGCATACGGCGGGGGTGAGTGCTATTTTGTCTCCCCGCCAGCTGCGTGCCTTCTCTGGACACAGCGGGGCCCAGGGACCGCAGGCGGCTGTCTTGCTTTCTCCTTGTATCTTGAACTTCCTTGTTTTGGACTTGGTTTGTTGTTGGCTGACTCATTGCTGGGAAGTAGGGTCTGCGGCGCCTTCTACCATCTCCTCCTCCACCTGCTGTGTTCCGGCTCCGCGCCCAGCCCCGTCTGTGCACCAGCCGCCTTCTCTGTGTCGGTTGCCCCCATCCCCAGACTCATCCTGTGGGAAAACACGGGCCCTGCCCCCCAGGCTGGTGTGCTCCCTGCGCCCCCCTCCTTTGGGATCGCCTGTTTCCAGCGGGCCGGCCAGTATACCTGGCTGCCAACCTTGACCATGACCCCTGCACCACGACCCCCCAGGAATTCCTGATAATCCTGCTTCCGGCCCCGCTTCTGAAAACTCGTGAGGCGTCCCATTACCAGCGTCTGCACTGTGGCCTCGATTCCCCTGGGTGGGCTGTGTGTACACCTGTCGCCTTCAGTCGGCTGCTCTCCGTTCGTGTTCACAGAGCAGGAGGATTGAAACAGGAAGCACTGAGAACAGCGCCTGGTCTGGCCCATGGTTAAGGCTCGGTAGGTAGATATTGTTAATTTTATAATTTTTGTTATGTTCATCTTGTTATTTTTGTCATATTTGCAAGACACAGTTGGATGTTTATGTTGAAAGCTTTTATGGCTCCACAGTGAATGCAAAACACCAGCCCTTCTGAGCTGGGATCCAGGGGGTCCTGGGACCGCGCGCTGTCCCCTGACTCCTCTCCTGCCCCTTCATGACTCACAAGCCTTCCCGGGCCGTGAACTGGCCTTGGGGGGCAGCACATGACTGCACCACCTTCAGGTCTTTCTCACTCTCTCCTGCCCTCTGTTAGACTCCTAGCTGTCCTTCCTGCCCTGGTTCAGAGACTTTTCCCTTCGAAGCTTTTCCTAGTTCTCCACCCCAAATGAACCTCTTACCTTCTCTATTCCTGTAACCGTTTGCTTATAACTTTATAATGTAGTCATCACACCCTGACTTGGATCTTAGCTGACTATGTGCCCATCCGGGTCAGCACCAGCCTGTGACTGGTAACGGTCATGGGTCGTGTCCGTTCTCAGGTGTCCCGTGCCTGACTGAGAACAGCAGAGTAGGTGATGTATGAGGGAAGTCGCGCGGCATGGGACCTCTTTGGACTGGCTCTTCTCACTCAGCGCAGTGTTCTGGGGATCCACCCGGGTTGTGGCGGCATCGGTAGCTCAGCCCTCGGTCTTGCTGCCAAGGACCCCTGCACAGGGGGCTGGGCCGTAGTCTGTTGGACAGGTGCCCCCAGAAGGACCTCTGGCCTTGCTTCTAACATTTGTGTGCAAGTGTTTCTGTGAACATTTCTCTGGGATAAATGGTGAACGGTCAGGTGTTGGTCTGTATGAAGCGTGTTTGTTTAGTTTTTAGGAAACTGCCCCGGTCTTCCAGAACGGCTGTGTCGTTTCAGTCGCCTGCAAATGCAGAAGTGAGCCAGATGCTCACGCGCTTGCCGGAACTCGGGGTTGTGGTGTTTCTCGCTTAGCGCTCCTGGGGGGTGGTGCGGCGTCTCCCTGCGGGTTTCGACTTGCGTTTCCCTGACGGCTGACCACGCTGGACAACCTTCCATGAGCTTGTTTGTCATCTGTACACCCTGTTTGAGGGAATGTCCCTCTGTCTTTGAGCCTTTCTCTAACTGGACGTTTTTAATCTTTACGTTTGAGAGTTCCACTTCCAGGCACTGGTCCCTTCTTGGCTGCGTGGCCTTTCCTTGTCTTCCCTGAGAGTGTCGGCGAGGTCCAGGCGGCCATCCCTCTGCGGGGTGTTTGGTGCTGAGTCCAAGGTGTTTTGCGTAGCCCTAGGTCCCATAGATTGTCTTTTGTTTTTGTTTCCAAAATGTTTGTTGTTTTGCATTTTACATTTAGATCCACGATCTACTTGGTTGTTTCTGCGTGTAGATCACGAGACGGACGGTGAAGGCTCTGGTTGTGCTTCTGGCTGTCCAGTACCTCCTGCACGTTTGGTGAAAGGCAGGTTTTCAGGCATTAAGCTGCTTCTGCACCTTTGTCAAAACCCACCGGGCACATTTGTATGGGTCTATTTCTGGGGTCTCTTCTGTTTTATTGACCTGTTTGCTCTGCAGATACTACGCAGTCTTGATTACGGTGCTCACGTCCTCAGACTCGGAATTCGTAGCCTGGTGTCTCCCGCTTTCTTCCTCTTTCCCCAGTCGTCCCAGCTCCTGCGACTCTACCGTGTGAACGCTTGTCTGTATCTGCACAGCATCTTGCCGGGATTCGGACAGGATTGTGTGGGACCCGTACACCCATCTTCACTGTGGCGTTCAGACCTCTGACACGAGAACGTGGCACGACCGTCGTTCTTTCGGACTTTGATTTCTCTCATCCACACTGTGTGGTTTTCAGCACGCAGGCCTGGCGCATGTCACATTTGCACCTGAGCATCTAATGTCTTGAGGGGCTGTAGATAGTCTTTCATTTTAAGACTATCAGTGTGTTCATAGCTGGCTTATAGAAAAACAACTTATTAATTCTAGAAGTATGTTGAAGATTCATCAGGGTTTTCCACGTAGAGATCACCTCACCTGGAAATAGAGAATTTTGTTTCTTCCTTTCTGATCTGCTTGCCTTTTCCCCTTCATCTTGTCCTATTGCACCGGATAGAGCTCCGAGCTCTGCTGTACAAGAGTGGCGAAGGGGCAGCATCCTTGCCTTTTCCAGATGGTAAATGGAAAGCCAGTTTCTCACCATTAGCTACGATGTCAAGTGTAGGCTTTCATGGATGTTCGCTATCAAGCTGATGAATTTCCCCTCAAGTCCCATTCTTCTCAGATGTTTTCATCATGAATGGGTGCTGAACGTTTTCAAATACTTTTTCTGTATTGATAAGATCATGTGATTTTTTTCTAGCTTATTACTGTGTTGGATAACATTGATTTATTTTGGAATTTTGAACCAGCTTTGCTTATCTGGAATAAACCCATGATTGTTTTTACGTATGGCTGGCTATTATGTACTGATATCTTTTCTTAAGAATTTTTATGTCTATATTCATGAGGGATATTATCCTATAGGTTTCTCTCTCTTTGGTCTTTGTTTTTGGTATTAATTAGGTTAATCTTAGCTGCATAAAATTAATTGGGAATATTTCCTCTTCCATATTCTGGAAGGGATTGCCTACAATTCATGCTAATTCTTCCTTAAATATTTGGTAAAATTCTCCAGTGACATCATCTGGATCTGTGCATTTCTTTTTGGGAAGGTATTAAATTATGAATTCAGTTTCCTTAATAGTGATAGGGCCGTGGAATGATCTATTTTATATTGGGTGAGATGTGGTAGTTTCTGTTTTTTGGGGACTTGGTCCAATTCATGGAAGTTGCCACGTTTATGCATGTAGACCTGTTTTTTCTCTTATGAGGTCTTGCAGGGTCTGTACTGATATCATCTGTTTTGCTGCCGATACTGGTAATTCGTGACTGCTTTCTTTTTTCCTGTGTCAGTCCTAGAAGTTCGTCAATTTTGCTGATCTTTTTGGGGAACTAGCTTTTGTTTTCACTGACTTCTGTTTTTCTTTTTCTGATTTCAGTGATACCGATTTCCAGTCTTTATTATTGCTTTCCTTCCACTTTCTTTTGAGTGTATTTTGCTCTCCTTTTTCTAGATTCTTGATATGTACATTTACATGATTGATTTGAGACTTAATAAAAAAATGTGAACATTTAGTGCAAAAACTTTCACTCTTAGCACAGCTTTAACTGTGTCTCACAAAATTTTCTTGTTGCATTTTCCTTTTCATTCAGTATTTTTCCCTTGGATTTTCTTTGACCCATGGATTATTGAGAAGCTTGTTTAATTTCTAAGTGTTTGGAGGTTTTCTTACTATAGATGCATTATTAGTTTCTAATTTGACTCCATTGTGACTGAAGAATTCACTTCAGATGATTCTGATTCTTTTAATTTTAGTGTGATTTGTTTCTTTGTCCAGGCTGTCATCTCAGTCCATGTTTGTGGGTGCTTGAGAACAGTGTGTGCTCTGCTCTTCTTGGGAGGAGTGTTCTATAAATGCTGATTAGAACTGCTGATGGATGACCGTTTTCTTCCCCAGCTTTGCTGATTTTCTCTTTATTTGTTCAGTTGCTAAAAAAGTGATGTTGAAGTCTCCGACTATAATGGTGGGTTTGTTTGTGTCTCCTTTCAGTTCTGCCAGTTTGTGCTTCACGTATTTGCAGCTCTGTTGTTTGGTGCATATATATTTAGGATTCCTAGGTCTTCTTGGGGATTTGCTCTTTTATCATTATACAGTATCTCTCTGTCCCTGGTAATTTTGTTTGTTTTAATGAGTAATTTATCTGTTATTGCTGTAACCACCCCTACTTCCTTTGATGCTTGCATGATAATCTCTTTCTGTAGCATTATATTTGAACTGAGTCTCGTATAAGCAACGTATAGTTGGATCATGCTCTTTTAATCCACTTAGTCAGTGTCTTTTCACTGAGATATTTGGCCCTTTTACATTTAATGTAATTATTGATATATTAATTTTACCATTTTACTATTTATTTTCTGATCTTTTTTCCCCCCTCTCTTCTTTTTTCTGCATTCCTTTAGGGTTATGTAAACAATTTTTTAGAAATCCCTATTAATTTGTCTTATAGGGTTTTGAGTGTATCTCTTTATAGTCTTTTTTAGTGGTTGGTCAAGATATCACATTACATTAGGTTAATCTTAGCTACATAAAATTAATTGGCTACATAAAATTAATGTGGTCGTTATTTTACCAGTTAGAGTAGGATGTAGACAACTTACCTCCCTTTATGGCTCTTCCCCTCTCTTTATTGTAATTATCTTGAATGTTTCCTCTACACACATTTAGAAGTACAACAGACAGTGTTGCCATGTCTGCCTCAACAGTCAAACATAATTGACAAGAGTCCAGAGAAGGAAAACTAGTCACCTTTACTTTCCACATTCTTTTCTCCTTCCTGATCTTTCAAAGTTCCTTCTTCCGTCTTTGCCTTCTGTTTAAATAAATTTGTTTAGCAATTGTTTTAGGGCACGTTTGCTGTAAGCAGTAGTCTCATTTTTCTGTTTTTGAAAATGTCCTAATTTCCCTGTCATTCTTGAAGGATTTTTTTTATTAAAGATTTTTATTTCTGTATTTGTCAGTGGGAATGCACAAGCAAGGGGAGTGGCAGGCAGAGGGAGAAACAGGCTTCTCGCTGAGCAAAGAACCCGATGTGGGACTCGATCCCAGGACCCTGGGATCATGACCTGAGCCAAAGGCAGATGCTTAACTGACTGAGCCCCCTAGGAGTCCCCTTGAAGGTTATTTTTGATGAGTATCTGGATTGGTAGATATTCAGGATTCAGGGCTGATTCAGGATGGTTCCTTTCTTCCAGCACTTGAAAAATGTTCTGTGATTTCCTTGGTTTCTGTTGGAAAATCCTTTGTCATTGGGTTGTGATTCCCTCATAGGTAAGGTGTCATTTTTCTCTGGCTGCTGTCAAGATTTTTTCTTTGCATTTAGTTTTAAGAAGTTTAAGTGTGAGTCTTGGAGGAGATTGGGTTTACCCTGTGCAGGTGCTCAGCTTTGTGAATCTTTAGGATTCTGTCTCTTGCCAAAGTTGAGTTTTCAGCCATCATGTTTCCAAATGCCCTTTCAGCCCTGCCTTCCTCGTCTCCCCTTCTGATGATATGGGTGTTAGATCTTTTATCATAGTCCCACACTCCCTGAGGCTCTGTCCATGCTTTCCCCCACCCCCCCCCCCCCAGACTGTTTTCTCTCTGATGTTGGAATTGGGTAATTTCTGTTTTTTTCCTGGTTTATGAGTTTTTCCATCCCTCATCCTCCCATTTAGTGTGGCTACTTGAGCTGCTTATTTTGGTTACGGTCTTTTTCATTTGTAGTATTTACATTTCGCTCTTTCTCTATTTATTTGCTGAGACTTCCTACTCCTTTGCTAAGCCTTCTAGTTTTTCATTTCTTTCAAGTATACTCATAGCCGTTCACTGAAACATTTTTATTCAGGCAGCCGTACAACCCTTGGCAGGCAATGCTGGCATCGTCCAGTCTTGGTGTTCATGGCTGTGGACCGAGATCGTCCCAGTTCTGGTGTGACAACTGATTTTCTGTTGAAACCTGAACATTTTAGCTTTCTATTCTGTGACTCTGGATCTCATTTAAGCCTTGTGGTTCACAGCTTTTTCGGACACTATACCAGCCACTCTGGCAGACTGGAGTTAGAACAAATTCTCGAGATGTGGTGGTGAACAGGTAGGCTGGCGGCCGAGTGGTGGGGAAATGTGTGTACGGGGGTGTCTCTCTTACTAACATGGAGGTGGAAATCCAGGTTCCCCACTAGATTTCTGCTGACATCTGAGGGAAGGGGTCTTGGCCAAATGCTGGGTAGAGTGGATGGGGGAGTTTGAACTCCCCATGTGTTCTCCATGTGGGGTCTGACATGGGGGGTGGGTGTGCCACCCCCTCCCTAGTTGACTGCTCCACTGACCCTCGCAGGGTCAGGGGAGGTCAGGGGCCTCATTCTGGCTTCATAAGAGAGGATTCAGGGTCCCCCTTGGTCTTTGTTAGCATGGGCATGGGTGGGCTCTGCTGTTTTTGGTGGCATTTGACGGGAGGAAAGCTGTTACTGCCTGAAATGTGCTGAGTCAGTCCTTTCCAGGACCTCTGGCTGGGGACAGGTGACCTCAGGGTTTCACCTGCCCTTGGTGCTCCCAGGTCCCTGCCTCCATTCCAGTGTGAGGTGCACAGGCCAGAGGACAGCCCCGGGAACCCCGCATGTGTGACTCCTCTGATTCCCTGGGAGTACAGCAGCCTGTGCCCTGTCCTCCCTTCACGGCCTCCCGTGCACGTCATCTCCAGGGTTTCCTTGTGCCTGGTGGGAAGGGCAGGGGAGAGCACCTCTTCTCCATCTTCCTGGAAGCACGTCTTCTCTTCCCGGGGCTTAGCTTCTCCGGGAGGCCTCTGAGAGGCATTCAGAGAGGACATCTGACCCCAAGTGTATGCGTTGCTTTGGTTTCTATATCCAAGAGCCCAGTTTCTTCCTATTCCCAGGAAACCTTCGAAGCCGGTCTAAGGGTTCAGGGCCCCTCCCAGATGGCCTGTATATGGCACCTTTGTCAGTTGGCCAACTGTTGTGACTGTGTCTTCACAGACCCCAGAATCGACAAAGCTCAGACTTTTCTGCTCTTTAGGGAAAAAATACCATTGATGTCTTATTATTTTAAATTTTATAGATGAAAGCTCTTTTTACTAGGAACTTCCTTTTGTGCTCTTGATTTTTCTGTTTCCTTATAGGTATTAAGACACCCCCCCCCCCCCCCCGCCTTCTGGAATGGCATGTTTAAACTGTGCTTATTTCCAAAATCCGCAGAGCTAGGTATTAGGCTAACACTGCGACTGTGCTTTTGGCTGAAAAGACTCCTGGGTCTTCAACCAGAGGTTGACACTCACACAAGCAAACACTTCATATGGGTGTTTTTTTTAGTTGCTTTTGGCAAATGGAAGATTTGTGCTGATTACGAGTACAGTTGATCCTAAGTGAGGGTAACAGTGACCGTAGTGACCGTGGGGCGCGCCTCCCTGCCGCGACCCATTCTCTAGATGTTATATTCAAGCAGAGCAGCTAGAACAAATTGCCGCGGGAGGCCAGCCTGTTTGGTGAGTTTTCCCGTCAGCTTCCCTTTGGGGTAGTGCCTTTCGAGTTTTAGAAATGTTCCAACTGTTTGAATTTTGCCATTTGTAAGTGTGAAAAAAAAAGTTAGATTTGCATTTGAAGAAAGAATTCACATGTGTTCACGAAGACAGCTTATATCAGCTGAGCTCTTCTTTAAATTCCCCAGAACATATGGTTCCCGCAGCAAGTTCTGGACCCCTCTCCCACACGCACACACGCACACAAACAGGCACGGAGCCGTCCTGATTTGAAGATTTTGGTAATGTGTTTTTGAACAGGGCATAAAAATATATCTCTGTAATTACATGATATTTAGTGATTAGATAATTATGGATAATTGCATGGGGTAGTTCTAAGTGCTAAAGTGTTACCATAAGATCTAAAATGTACAAATTGCATAATAATTATTCTTGGGAGTTATTTGGTAATTCTGAGCATAATTATCATGTGATCTGCAGTGCATGTAATTAATGCATAATCGCATGGATTTTGCCTTCATAACTACTTCGCTCTTGTTATAAAGCTCTTTGTCATAACATTTGAGGATAAATATAATGTAATTGGCTCCCAGATACAGCACATTAAGCCCTGTGATAATTGCCTTCACAGTAACAATACCCTTATTTCATTACAACTGTGTGGCTCTCCGGCAGGCTGTGGCTAGCGTGGATTCCCGAGACGTGGTGGGGTGCAGGCAGGCTGGGGCCCAGCGGTGGGGGAATGAGCACACACGTGGGTCAGGTGACCAGAGCCTTTCTGCGAGAACGTTTGCATCCCTCACGGGGACACCTCCCTCTTACGAGTGAAACGTGCCCCGGGCGACACCTCCTAGCGTCCGGCCACGGCACCCCGCGCCTCGTGCTTCTCATCTGGCAAATTGCCCCTCCTAGTTTTGGTCTTGTTTTCTCGGAAGACGGCGACTTGTGTAAAGAGAAACCTTAGTAACACCGCCGTGGTGGAGACGTGGGTGGCTGACGGCGTTGAGGGCAGACTTTGAAATGGCCGCAGTGTATCCTGAGACAGAAACACGGGCTTTAGCTCAGTTTCTGGGTTGATAATGCAGCTCTCGACCTCCCCCAGGCTTCACGTGGCAGGACGACTACACCCAGCGTGTGATGGCCCAGGAGCTCTCGGACCTGCCCCACGCCTACCCGCGACATCTGGATGCCTCCGACACAGCCAGGTAAGCAGACGGCTCTCTGGCCGCAGCCCGGACCCATCGAGCGGTGTCTGTCTGGACCTGTTGTCCTTGTGGCGTAGATGGTCCGGGGGGTGGGACAGTGCAGGAGGGGCGGGCGGTGCTGCCCCCTCCCCGGGCCTGGCCCAGGTGCACAAGACACACTGGCGGGACCCTCGAGCAGGGTGCGGTCCTCATGCCCGCCGCCTTCCCCTCCCTTTCCCAAGAGCACTGGGCAGCCCTGCCTCTTCAGAGCCTTGGCCGGAAGCAGAAAAGTCAAGACTTCTCATTTCCCAGTAAGAATTTATGTTCACTTTAGTGCAAAAATCAGAGTTCAGTTATGGCGGTTTTCCTGTTGCCAGTACATAGCAACCTGTACTGAGCTGCGACACCTCATTTCATCCCCACCGCGCCCTCTGAGGGGTCCCTGCTGCCTGTCCTGGCCTTGGAGGGAAGGGAATGGAGATGCAGGAAGGTAAAAACGTAGTCCGAAGACAGACCACGGGGAGCCCCAGGGTCGTGTGGCACCTCAGCCATGGTGCTAGATTCTTCAAGGTCGCAGACTGTGGAAAGGGCCTTCGGCAAAGGCTTCGGGAAGTTCGGAAGGTCTGGTTTCCCCCCGAGAGAGACTGTTCTGAAACTTGGGCTAGAAAAACCTCAGTAACACGAAAACGCGAGTATCTCCCTGAAGCCGGTGTTCCTCCACCAAGGGAAGCAGCTAAGCCACCGAGAGGCTCATTGCCAAGTGCAGGGCCAGCGAGTGACCCCACCCGAGGGATGTGGACACACTCAGAGCACAGTGTCCGCACCAAGTTTTCAGGGGGCCCGAGACGCGCTGCCGCTCCACACGCCCGGCCTGTCTCGGTCCGGGGCCTCCTGCGGCCGAGGACGTCCGTGCTAGCCGCGCGCGAGTGCGAGACTGTGAGGAGCGACGACCCAGACCAGAGTCCGGCCGCCTCGCATTTCCGCTTTGGCTCGCACGATTGCGCGCTCCTGGTACTGGTCTTTCCCCCCGGGCGTTTCCGGGCTGCCCGTGGCTCCCTCCGACTGAGGAAGATGTATCGTCACTGCCCGTGAGCCGGGGTGGGCACAGAACGGCTCCTCGTGTGGCCTGGAGGGGACACCGGAGCGTGGTGGCCCCCAGGACCAGCCTTTGCAGGCGAGGGCAGGCCGTTGAACAGACCCCCAGACCACTACCTTCTCACCAGCATCAATACTGTCATTTCTAAAAGTTGCCAGTTTTATTATGAAAAATGATACCTTATCTTTGCTGTTTTTTAAATAAGTGAGATTAAAAGTTTAAAAATATTTCTATTTTAGATTGGAATTTTCTTCATATTTTAGATATGAATTTTTTATGCATGATCTTTGTTCACGTGAAAAGTTTTTTTTGTATTTTTCTGTTTTATTTCAGTTTAGAGCCTTTATATTTAAGGCAAGTAAATTTTCATTTATCCCGTCTTGTAGAGAGGTTTTCCCGGTCTGTAGCATGGAAGACAGTTGCTGACGGAGACAGTTCTCATAGCCGTCTCTAGGCTGGAATTCTAATTCATGTCTTTGACAGGGTTGAGCCTAAGTAAACCAGCCATCCGAGCTCTGAAAGCAGAGCCCGTTTGGGGAAGACTTGCTGGGGTATCCCCAGATTCCTGTCCATCCTGCTCCTGGCTCTGCCCCTGAGGGACGGGTGTTCCTCAGCTGCATGAGTAGGTCCCTACTCATGAGTAGGTCGTAGGGTAGCTCAGCTTCAGGCTGAGGCTGGCGTTGTCCAGTGGGATTCACCCCACCTTAGAGGGCAGGGCGGAGGGGTTATGTTGGCAGTGGGACCTGGGCAGAGGGTCTGATCCCACAACCCCCTCTCTGCTCCGTCCTGTTGCTCTGGTGGCTCTCCACGGTTACCCCTGTCGCTCCTCTCAGTCCTGTGTGCCTCTGTCAATGGTGTCCTGTCCCATACTCAGACCTCCAGATTTCAGGTGTTTCCTGTTGGCACTCTGCCTGATGGACCATCTTGGCAGCCAGGACAGGGGCACTTGACCTTGCTGTCTTCCTGGCTTGTCCCTCCCTGCGGCTCTGGTCACGGTTACACTGTCATCATGGTACAGATAGTGGTTTTCCCTCTTTTCACAAAATTTCTGCAAAACCTTTAGCACTGAAATTATCTGTTTCCTGGTGTACGTATCTTCTATACTCCTCCTTTGAGACATGTCTCCTAACACTCTCATTGGTTCCAAGGCTGTTGGCAAAACGTTTTTACTGCGTGAAATGGAGGCATTTATTTTTGCAGAGGACGATCATCCTTTTCATAGGGATCTCCAAATTTATTGTCTTGGTATGACATTTAGAATTGTATTATAATTTAAAAAACCATTCAATGTACATATGTTTATCACCTTTGTCTTTTTTATTATTCTTTTTTATTAATTTTTTTTGCTTTTTAAAAAAATTTATTTTTATTAACATATAATGTATTATTATCCCCAGGGGTACAGGTCTGTGAATCGCCAGGTTTACACATTTCACAGCACTCACCATAGCAATACCCTCCCCAATGTCCATAACCCAACACCCTCTCCCTACACCCCTTCCCCCGGCAACCCTCAGTTTGTTTTGTGAGATTAGGAGTCTCTTATGTTTTGTTTCCCTCCTGATCCCATCTTGTTTGATTTATTCCTTTCCTGCCCCCCAGGACCCCTACCTCAACTTCCTCGTATCAGAGAGAGCATATGATAGTTGTCTTTCTCTGCTTGACTTATTTCGCTAAGCATGATACCCTCTAGTTCCATCCACATCATCGCAAATGTTAAGATTTCATTTCTTTTGATGGCTGCATAGTATTCCATTGTGTATATATACCACATCTTCTGTATCCATTCATCTGTTGATGGACATCTAGGTTCTTTCCATAGTTTGGCTATTGTGGACATTGCTGCTATAAACATTCGGGTGCACGTGCCCCTTCGGATCACTACGTTTGTATCTTTAGGGTAAATACCCAGTAGTGTGATTGCTGAGTCATAGGGTAGCTCTATTTTCAGCTTTTTGAGGAAATTCCATGCTGTTTTCCAGAGTGGCTGCACCAGCTTGCATTCCCACCACAGTATAGGAGGGTTCCCCTTTCTCCACATCCTCACCAGCATCTGTCATTTCCTGACTTGTTGATTTTAGCCATTCTGACTAGTGTGAGGTGATATCTCATTGTGGTTTTGATTTGTATTTCCCTGATGCCGAGTGATATGGAGCACTTTTTCATATGTCTGTTGGCCATCTGGATGTCTTCTCTGAGAAATGTCTGTCCATGTCTTCTGCCCATTTCTTGATTGGATTATTTGTTGTTTGGGTGTTGAGTTTACTAAGTTCTTTATAGATTTTGGATACTAGCCCTTCATCTTATATGTCATTTGCGAATATCTTCTCCCATTCTGTTGGTTGTCATTTGGTTTTGTTAACTGTTTCCTTTGCTGTGCAAAAGCTTTTGATGTCAATGAAGTCCCAATAGTTCATTTTTGCCCTTGCTTCCCTTGCCTTTGGTGATGCTTATAGGAAGAAGTTGCTGCGGCCGAGGTCAAAGAGGTTGCTGCCTGTGTTCTCCTCAAGGATTCTGATCGATTCCTGTCTCACACAGAGGTCTTGCACCCATTTTGAGTCTATTCTTGTGTGTGGTATAAGGAAGTGTTCCAGTTTTGTTCTTCTGCATGTGGCTGTCCCATGTTCCCAACACCATTTGTTGAAGAGACTGTCTTTTTTCCATTGAACATTCTTTCCTGCTTTGTTGAAGATCAGTTGACCGTGGAGTTGAGGGTGCATTTCTGGGCTCTCTATTCTGTTCTATTGATCTGTGTGTCTGTTTTTCTGCCAGTACCATACTGTCTTGATGATTACAGCTTTGTAGTAGAGGTTGAAGTCTGGAATTGTGATGGCACTAACTTTGGCTTTTGTTTTTCAACCTCCCCCTGGCAATTTCTGCTTCCATATAAATTTTAGGATTATTTGTTCCATTTCTTTGAAAAAATTCATGGTATTTTGATAGGAATTGCATTAAATGTGTAGATTGCTTTAGGTAGCATAGACATTTTCATGATATTTGTTCTTCCAATCCAAGAGCATGGGACAATTTTCCATTTCTTTGTGTCTTCCTCAATTTCTTTCATGAGTACTTTTTAGTTTTCTGAGTATAGATTCTTTGCCTCTTTGGTTAGGTTTATTCCTGGGTATCTTTATGGTTGTAGGTGCAATTATAAATGGGATTGACTCCTTAATTTCTCTTTCTTCTGTCTTGTTGTTGGTGTATAGAAATGTTACTGATTTCTGTGCATTGATTTTATATCCTGACACTTTACTGAATTCCTGTACAAGTTCTAGCAGATTTGGAGTGGAGTCTTTGGGTTTTCCACATAAAGTATCATATCATCTGCGAAGAGTGAGAGTTTGACTTCTTTGCAAATTTGGATGCCTTTAATTTACTTTTGTTTTCTGATTGCTGAGGCTAGGACTTCTAGTACTATGTTGAAAGCAGTGCTGATGGTGGACAGCCCTGCTGTCTTCCTGATCCCAGCGGAAAAGCTCTAGTTTTTCTCCATTGAGAATGATATTTGTGGTGGGTTTTTCATAGATGGCTTTGATGATATTGAGGTGTGTACCCACTATCCCTGCAATTTGAAGAGTTTTGATTAAGAAAGGATGCTGTACTTTGTCAAATGCTTTTTCAGCATCTATTGAGAGTATCATATGGTTCTTATTCTTTCTTTTATTAATGTGTCACATTGTCACATTGATTGATTTGCAGATGTTGAACCAACCTTGCAGCCCAGGTTTTGGGATCAAGGTAATGGTGGCTTCATAAAATGAGTTTGGAAGTTTTCTTTCCATTTCTATTTTTTGGAACAGTTTCAGGAGAATAGGGGTTAATTCTTTAAATGTTTAGTAGAATTCCTCTGGGAAGCCATCTGGTCCTGAGCTCTTGTTTTTTGGAAGGTTTCTGAGGACTGCTTCAATCTCCATATTGGTTATGGGTCTGTTCATGTTTTCTATTTCTTCCTGGTTCAGTTTTGGTAGTTTATGTGTCTCTAAGAATGCATCCATTTCTTCCAGATTGTCAAATTGGCTGGCGTATAGTTGCTCATAATATGTTCTTATAAGTGTTTGTATTTCTTTGGTGTTGGTCATGATCTCTCCTCTTTTGCTCATTATTTTATTTATTTGGGTCCTTTCTCTTTTCTTTTTGATAAGTCTGGCCAGGGGTTTATCAATCTTATTACTTCTTTCAAAGAACCTGCTCCTGGTTTTGTTGATTTGTTCTACTGTTCTTTTGGTTTCTATTTCATTGATTTCTGCTCTGATCTTTATGACTTCTCTTCTCCTGCTGGGTTTAGGCTTTATTGCTGTTCTTTCTCCAGCTCCTTTAGGTGTAGGGTTAGGTTGTGTACTTGAGACCTTTCTTGTTTCTTGAGAAAGGTTTGTATGGCTATATACTTTCCTCCCAGGACCGACTTTGCTGCGTTCCACAGATTTTGAACCATTGTTTTTTCCTTTTAATTTGTTTCCATGAATTTTTTCAATTTTTCTTTAATTTCCTGGTTGACCCATTCATTCTTTAGTAGGATGCTATTTAGCCTCCATGTATTTGAGTTCTTTCCAACTTTCCTCTTGTGATTGAGTTTTAGCTTCAGAGCATTGTGGTCTGAAAATATTCAGGGAATGATCCCAATCTTTTGGTACTGGTTGAGACCTGCTTTGTGACCCAGGATGTGATCTATTCTGGAGAATGTTCCATGGGCACTAGAGAAGAATGTGTATTCTGCTGCTTTGGGATGGAATGTTCTAAATGTATCTGTGATGTCCATCTGGTCCAGTGTGTCATTTAAGGCCTTTATTTTCTTGTTGATTTTTGCTTGGATGATCTGTCCATTTCAGTGAGGGGAGGGTTAAAGTCCCCTACTATTATTATATTATTGTCGATGTGTTTCTTGATTTTGTTATTAATTGGTTTATATAGTTGGCTGCTCACATGTTAGGGGCATAGATACTTAAAATTGTTAGATCTTGTTGGACAGACCCTTTGAGTCTTGACCCTTGAGTCCTTCCTCATCTCTTATTATAGTCTTTGGCTTAAAATCTAATTTGTCTGATATAAGGATTGCCACCCCTGCTTTCTTCTGATGTCCATTAGCGTGGTAAATTGTTTTCCACCCAGTCATTTTAAATCTGGAGGTGTCTTTAGGTCTAAAATGAGCTTCTTGTAGACAGCATATGGATAGGTTTTTTTTTTTTTTTTAATCCATTCTGATACCCTGTGTCTTTTGATTGGGGCATTTAGCCCATTTACATTCAGGGTAACTATTGAAAGATATGAATTTAGTGCCATTGTATTGCCTGTAAGGTGACTATTACTGTATATTGTCTCTGTTCCTTTCTGGTCTAGTACTTTCAGGCTCTCTCTTTGCTTAGAGGACCCCTTTCAATATTTCCTGTAGAGCTGGTTTGGTGTTTGCAAATTCTTTTAATTTTTGTTTGTCCTGGAAGCTTTTCATCTCTCCTTGAATTTTCAGTGATAGCGTATCTGGATATAGTATTCTTGGCTGCATATTTTTTTCATTTAGTGCTCTGAATATGTCATGCCAGTTCTTTCTGGCCTGCCAGGTCTCTGTGGATAGGTCTGCTGCCAGTCTAATATTTCTACCATTGTATGTTACAGACTAACTGCCCTGAACTGCTTTCAGGATTTTGTCTGTCACTAAGACTGGTAAGTTTTACTATTAGATGACAGGGTGTGGACCTATTTTTATTGATTTTAAGGGGGGGTTCTCTGTGCCTCCTGGATTTTGACACTTGTTCCCTTTGCCATACTAAGGAAATTCTCTATTATAATTTGCTTCAATATACCTTCTGCCTCTTTCTCTCTTTCTTCTTCTTCTGGAATCCAAATTATTTCAGTATTGTTTAGTCTTATGGTTTCACTTATCTCTCAATTCTCCCCTCATGGCCCAGTAGTTGTTTGTCTTTTGCTCAGCTTCTTTATTCTCCATCATTTGGACTTCTATATCACTGATTCTCTCTTCTGTCTCATTTATCCTAGCAGTAAGAGCCTCCATTCTTGATTGCACCTCATTTATACCTTTTTTGATTTCAGCTTGGTTAGATTTTAGTTCTTTTATTTCTCCAGGAAGGAATTTTATTTCTCCAGACAATGTTTCTTCAATATCTCCCATGCCTTTTTCAAGCCCAGCTAGCACCTTGAGAATCATCGTTCTAAACTCTAGATCTGACATATTACCAAAGTCTGTATTGATTAGATCCCTGGCCATTGGTACTGCCTCTTGTTCTTTTTGTGTGTGTGTGTGTGTGGTGAGTTTTTCCGCCTTGCCATCTTATCCAGATAAGAACATATGAACAACAATAAAATACTAAAATGGTGCAAAGACTCTTTGGGTGTATTTTAGTTTCTTAGAAGAAACTACCTCCCAAAATTTTAAAGAAAGAAAAATATATATCTAGAAAAATAAGGGTAAACACAAGAAAGGGATTGAATATGACTGCAAAAATGAAAATTAAGAAAAATTCCAAAAAAGAAATTGATAAGTTGGTTGGAAAAAGAAAGAATAAAAAAAAAAAAAAAAAAAAAAAAGAGGAGAGAATGTGCTCAGGCTGGATACCAGATCAAAGCTCTGTGCTAGATTTAGGGTATATTTTGATCTATTAGAAGAAATTCTATCCTAAAAAATTTTAGAAAAAAAAAACCCCTATATGAATACAAAAAAATAAGGTTAAATACAACGAAGGATAGAATATGACTATAATAATGATTGTTTAAGAAGATTTTTTTTAGAAAGGCATCGTTAAGATAAACTAGTTAAACGTTAAAAGAGGAAAGAGGACAAGTTAAAAAAATTAGAATAAAAGAAAATAAAATTAAAAAATTTAATTTAACTTTGCAAAATTAAAGGATCATAGGGGGAAAGCCATGAATTCCACGCATTGTTTTCCCTTGGCTCTGGAGTTCTGCAGTTCTCTTTGATCGGTGACTTGGTCTTGGCTGGATGTTCTTGATGATCTTCTGGGGGAGGGGCCTCCTGTGGTGATTTTCAGATGTCTTTGTCAGAGGTGGAACTCCATCGGGGTCGGGCTAAGCAATCTGCTCGGGTTAGCTCTGGGGGGTTTTTGTGCTCTCCGTAGAGCTGTTTCAGAAAGTGGTTGATTTTCGGTTCCCAGAGTTGCTGCTCTTCTCCCCGATCCCCTCCTGAGTTTGTAGGTGTTTTGAGCGGTTTGATAACTCGCTGACCTCCTGAGACCTGATGTCATCTCAGTCCGCTACTCCTCCGTTATCTTGCCTCTCTCCACCTTTGTCATTTCCAATGTCTGTATTTATTTTTAAGTGAGGCACTACTCACTTTTATTTTTAAGCTTTAAGTGGAATTTAGTGATTCATGAGTTGCACACAACCCCCAGGGCTCATTCCTCACGTGCCCTCGCTCATGCCCATCACCCAGTTTCCCCATCCCCCACCCAGCTTCCCTCCAGCGACCATCAGTTTGTGTCCCCTACTTTTACCATGATTTTTTAAATTAATTATCTTTGGACTTCTTACTTCTACTATCCTTATACCTGTTGTTTTTTAGTTTTTTTTAGACCAATTGTTTCTTTAAAGATTTCACGTATTTATTTGAGAGAGAAACACAGAGCATGCAGGAGGAGGGGGGAGGGGCAGAGGCAGATTCAGGCACCCCGCTGAGCAGGGAGTCCAATGCAGAACTCGGTCCCAGGTCCCCGAGATCATGACCTGAGCTGAAGGCAGACACTTCACGGACTGAGCCACCCAGCACCTTGGACCTGTTGTTTTTTAGATAAAGCTTGAACATTTTGTTCACCTTTTTATTTATTCATTTTTTATAATAATACATTTTGACTTACTGAAATTTCTCAGACAGAAACTGTTTCTGTAAATTTTCCTTTTGTTGTGAATATATTTTGCCTTAAACCCTTGAAGGCTCAGACATGGAGCATGTAAGTTTTGCTGGGCCACATCGTCCTTGGTTTCGGCTTTATCCATGGTCAGCTCCGGAGGGTGCCTTGGTTGCCTTAATGCTTTTTGTCTTGGATTCCATTTTTCTAAAATTAGTACTGCCATTCCCATTTTCTCTCTTAATTTTTTGCCTAATGAATCTGGTCATTCTTTACAATTTACTTCTTGGACTCTCTCTATTTTCTGTGCCGCTTTCCTGAGCCATGTCTACACAGCTTTCCTGAGTCATGTCTACACAGCTTTCCTGAGCAGGCCCAGGTCACTCAGTGAGGCCCGGGTGTCTCTGGCCCCTGGAATGTGACTGACGTTTTGACGCTTCTGCCTTCTGTCCCCCGGTGCTGGTCCAGGTGCTGCTTCTGGCCCGGAGAACGCCAGCACCTAGCACATGCCTTTCACGAGGTTGACATTGTGGAGTCAGTGAAGGAAGGACAGAATGAATGACCTGCTGTTGCTTTGAATTATTACATGGGCAGCCACACCAGCCGAGAACCGTTCCTTGGCTCTGTCAGTCCACAGGGAATGCATTCTGCATACTGGTCTCTAGAGCATTCTGTTCTTGATGGACTCGTGCTATCCCACACCTGGCCAGAGATACACTTGGCGTGCTTCACGCAGGACAGTTGACCTGTACAGAAATTACTGGCCCGGATGAGGTTAGGATTGTGCGGGATGCCCGGCCCCACTCTTCTCCTGACCAGAGTGAGCACCGTATGTGAAAGCAGCAGGGTGGCCCAGCACTAATCACAGATCCCAAATGTGAGGAACAGAGGGAAGCGGAAGGGGTCCCTGAGAGCCGAAGCCTGCCGTTTGCCGAGGCTCTGAGAACAGGAGGCCAGCAGTGTGTCGGGGGCTCCCGCCAGTTCACAGGGGACTGTGCCCGGGAGCATCGCATCAGGTGTCTTTGAAGGGTGTGTGTGAAGAGTCAACTGTTGTCCAGGGTGGTTCCTGTTCCTGGGAGAGGAGTGAGACCCGGTTCACTGTGCGCTCTCTAAAGATGGTCTTCCTCATCTGGGTTGTTTTCTTTAGCAAACTGAGGCCTCTCGTGTTGTGTGGAGCCAGAAGATCAGTCACGCAACTGAAAGAGGGAGCAGTGAAGTCTGACACGTAAAACAGTTTTGGTGTTTTTGAGGTGGAAAATACGTACTTACCAGGTTTTGACCTAGTTTAAGCAGAACTACAGGTGAAAGCCCATTTGCAAGTTACCTGGTCCAGGACCGCCCCGTGAAGTGAGAGCCGCGCCCTTCCCCCGACACCTTACAGCGTCGCAAACAGACCCTTCATACACCCACTGGGAAAGGAACGACAGTTCAGAGGCACTTTTATGAGCTTAGCAATTAGTCCTGAGAAAAGACAGACTACCAGAGTCCTAAACCGACCTCAGTGAAGATACACCCCAACCCCACACAGCACGGGGTTCCATCCATTCAGTGATGGTCCCGGAAACTCTAGCCGCGATTTGAGATCAAGGAACCGTGAAGCCCTTGTCATTGGCTCACGTGTGGGGTCCGATTCTGTACAGCCTGAAAAGCCGGGCAGCTTTATCCATGAGATGAACAAACACAAGAAGAAGATTTTCTGTAAGTCCCAGCTTTTATGAAACATGTTCAAACACCACACCTAACAGTAGTGATCCGTTCCTGAAATCAGACTTCCTACGTGCGGAAGCTAGTTGGGATCCTGGTCCCATTACTGTAATTGGGAAATCTGTGATGAGTTACAGACCCACCTAACCCTCAGGAATGTCCTGAAGGGGTCAGAACCACGCTAGAGACCCCCGTGTAAGCCACAAACTACCGTGCTTGTAGGAAGAACGGGATATACTGTTTCCTGGGCCCTAAAAGTGGAAATGGTTATTAGCAAATTGGGCATTTTATTTGCAGTACCACAACCTAACTCAGAGTATAAGACATGTACACAGACCAAACACAAATGCAGACACACACGCACAGACATACCCAGAAACACGCATACACATATGGACACGCACACACAGACAAGCAGACACTTATGTAGACACACACATGGGACTGTGAGTGGGGAAACTCCATGTCCCCACTCTTCCTGCATTTATGGCTTTTTTTAAGGCTTCCCGCTCTGCTTGGGGTACCGAGAGCCCTCCTGTCAGCACATCAAAACACCCTACTTCTAGAATTCTCATGAGACTTTATCATAGTTGGTATACTTATAAGTAAAAGTGAAAATCGAATGATTGCTTAAAAATAAAATCCCTCCAAATGCAAAGGTCAGGTCAGAAAGGACGGGAAGAGATGAAAACAGCAGATGCGCCCCCGACCCCTGTGTGCGCCGTTTTCCTAGATCTCATTCTGACATCGGGTGAGCCGTGCCATGTTTCTAACAGTCTGGGGTATTTTTGTTCAACGTCAAGGGCACTTCTGGCAGATAATTAAAAAAATAAAAATTTTGAAACTGAGTATTTACTTACATGAAGGTCAAATGCATTTAGTATGCGAAAAAAACCACTTACATATATTGCTATGTAAATGTCAGAGCTATAATCGCTACAATTATTTATTATTCAGAAATCAGCCGCCGCAGTGATGATCACCCACTCCGGAGAGCACCGTCCGAGGTTAGACAGAGTCGCTGTAGGAACACACGTCCCGTTCTCTCTGCACAAGCAGTATTTGTGGCTGTCACAGAGGCCAGACAGAGACGGGGAGAATCATGTTTTATATAACTTAAAAACTCATTTTCCTTTAAAAAAAAAAAAAAAGGGAAATAAGACATTTTTCTTTCAAATTAGGCCATAATTTGATCCCCCACCACACCACAATGATCAGTTTCGGACCCTGAATTCCCTTTCATGGGTAACAGCCCCAAACACTAGCGTTTCACATCACATGTGAAGTGACACTTAGAACCTGCATTAACTCGGGATGTCGTGGGTGTGCGAGTTCACTCTCTCAGCCCACACGTCTGCCTTCAGCGGCGGCTGGGCGTCCCGGGGCTGGCGCAGGGCAGAGGAACGGAGAGGAGCGTGAGCCCTTCCCTGGGGCGGCTTACGTGCCCCCGAGAGGAGAGCTGGCAACAGACGCGCGTGGTCAAGAAGGCGGTTTCTGGTCGGAGCGAGCGCTGGGGGCCCGCGTTCCGGGGCGCTCTAGTGAGCGGTGACGAGGGCCTACCCCCGGCCGGATGCTGGGGAAGCGTCCCTGAGCACGAGGTGACCGAACGGTCAGGGAAGTGGGACGTGACTGGAGCTGTTGCCCGAGAGTGATGGGGCCTGGGGCCTTTCCCCAGAGGCCCCCGTGGTTCCGAGCAGCAGAGGCGACAGGCAGAGGCTCAGGCTCCTGCCACCGCGGCTGCTCGGGCCTGACCGCATGCGCCCCAGACAAGCCGTGGTGCGGGGGAGACGTGGATGGGTGGGGGCGTAGTTCTGGGTCGGCCGGAGGGAGCGCATGGACGCGCGGCTGAGAAAAGACGGGACAGCGGCAAAGCCTGTGGTCTGCGGCCAGAGTGGCGTTGTCACCTGCCGAGATGGCTGGTCAGTGGGCATAGCAGGGCCAGCCGTGGGCAGCACAGTGAAGGAGAGAAACGAGACGGGGCGAAGAACTTGGGAGGAGATGGTCTGGGGAGCTGCCGGCCGCTCCGGATTGCACGGGTGTCAGGACCAGGAATTCGCTGTCAGGCTGCCCTTCTTGGGGACCCGAGGTCAGAGTGTGTGACAGAGGCTCTCTGCACAGAGCATCTACCTGTGTGGTTTCCTGCCCCATTTAGGATGCATTTTGGCCCTTGGGGACAGGTGACATGCACACAGCAGAAGTGTTCGTGGACAGGGATGCTCTGGCCACTGCGTCTGGGCTGCGAGAGGGGTGGCCCCAGAGGTCAGCTCTTCCCAGTCAGGGCCATGGGGGAGGGGAGCTGATAGGACAGGAGGCCGCTGAGGGGCAGTGTGAGTTCCCATGTCCGTGTCCTGGCACCTGTTCGGACCGGGGCCCTGCCCGTCTGCAGGTGGCAGGCCACCAGCTGCCCCGTCTGTGTCCCTAGTTAGGGCCAAACATGTGGCTTCAGAGTCACGTCCATCTCGCCACCATTTGAAAAGCAAACAGCAGGCATCCCGCGTGTCACCAGCCTCTGCCCGTCTGCCCAGCATGGCCCGTGTGCACACGTGGCTTTTTGGTGGCGACAGTTCCACAACCGGAAACATCTAGCCCCGCCTTTGTCTCCCGCTGTGACCCCGCACAGACTCAGCAGCGTCCGCGGCTCTGTGGGTCAGATGCTCTGCCGGGGTCCCAGTGAGCTGAAGCCCGGGCACGGCGGGGCCCTTCTCTCGGGCCAGGCTGGGTGTGTGTCCCCCTTCTGCGTTCTCTGTCTGGTGGCCCAGCCGCCCTCGGGCTGTTGTCTTCCTCCGCGACATCGCTCTGACACCACCTTCCACCTCCTCGCCCTCTTTTAAGGACCTGTGATCACGCTGGGCCCCGGGGGGACGTGGGGTCATCTCCCTGCCTTCGGTTCGGCTGAGTGTGGACCTCCTTCCCCCGCGGCCCCCGTGCCCAGGAACCCAGCACATTCACAAACCGTGAGGGTCAGGAGTAGCATCTCAGGGTCACTGTAAACCTCCCACAGGACTCTTTCTGCTTCCTTGTTCTGCTGCCTCTGGGCAGCTGTGCGTGTGCAGTGTCTAGAGGTTTTGGAATGTGGAGGGATGCGGGAGGGCCTGGTTTTCTTCTGCCTCCTGGGCACTGGGCCTCTGTGACCGGGAGACGTGCCCCTGCCCGGCTCAGTTCTGCAGCCTCCCATCTGTGCCCCGGCCGCGAGGTTCAGGGCGGGCCCGCCCTCGCTCAGACCTCACACCTGCTCTCAGCTCTTTGTTTCGCTTTTGTCTCCTCTGCTGTCCCCGACCCCTGCCCCAGCCAGTCCGCGTCCCTAGACCTCAGACCCCCTTTTGCGTAGACCCCCGGCCCCCGGGCCGCTGCATAGGTCGCTTTCTGCTTCTCAGGTGCTGGCGGACTTGCAGAAGGTGTGTCTGTCGCTGGTCTCCCGTCCCTGGGGCTCAGAGCGGCCAGGCTGCGAGCACACTCCAAGCCTGACCCTCTCCGGGTCACTTGTCAAGTCCCCACCTTGGCTCCAGGGTGCGTCAGAGCACCAGGCTCCGGGGGGCGCATGCGAGACTCAAGCCCGTGGCTGACGTGTGCTGGGGGCAGGACCTCACCGTCTGGCCACGAGGCCCGCGTCCTCGCTTGGCACCGAGGCTGTCCCGTGTGCGTTCGTCTCGTGTGAAGCAGATGCCTGGACGGCTAAGCCATGTGGACAAACGTGTGACTGGCTCATGGTTCTCTTGGCTTTTCAGGAGCTTGGAGCGGAGTGCAGAGAAGGAGCGGAGGTCCAGTCTGCAGGAGGCCGGTGCCCTGGCCAGGGCTGTCCAGCGCTACTTGCCATACCTAGAGGCCCTGTCACAGGCTGCAGCTCCAAACGCTCATCCCGTGACCAGGCTGGACAGACCAGCAGCTCAGGTGACCGCCATCACTCGCCCTGTGGCCGGGCACGTCTCCTACCTGCCACGGGCTGTTTTCTCTGTGTGCACACCAGGCCCGACCTCAAGTCCTGGGTGTTCACTGGTTTCTCTCCTGTACCGTGCGGGTCGGGGCACATGCAGAAAATGGCCCTGGACCCTATTACAGTCGCACACGCGTGCTCACGAGTCCAGCAGTGGCGGTCCACCCACCGTCTGCGCTGAGCCACTCAGTGGTCGGGGTCGCTTAGGGGTGAGGGTCTTTGGGGCGTCTTCCCTGGACGGGAGCCCTAGAAAGCTCAGCATCAAACACAGATGTGACATCTGGAGGCAGCAGAGAGCGTGTGGAAGGGCCCACCCTCACCCCCGGGACCCAGGACAGCAGTGGGCACACGCTGGGAAGGAGCACAAGGGGACCCCGAATTTGGCTGGAATTTGGTGGACACAGGGTGGCCGGCCATCCCGGTGGGCTGGGACGTGCTGGGGTCCTGCTGCTAGTCCCGCCTCTCAGGAAGCCTGTCTGTGCCGGGTGCACCTTCCCGGGCAGGCATCCCACATGCGCCGTGTCTGGGGAGGAGGTCATTTACACCAGCGCCGCCAGGGCCGTGCAGCGATCACAGGTTGTTCAAGAGAACGTTGTAGAGAAACAACTACAAATCTCCGTTAGCCTCTGAGACGGAAGAGAACGGCTGCTTGTTAAACGGGAGTTGCCAGGTTTCGACTCCCCTAAAAGGAGCAGGCCTAGTGACCGTCAGAGCCGCGGCCCTCACCATCCCAAGAACGGCGTTTGGACGAAGCGTTGAAGTCCAGGGTGACCGTGGGCGTGTTGGCTACTTGGCGGCGGGGGACACGCGTCTTTCTTAGTCGTGCCCCCTGGGATTGGCCGTAGGTTTCCCTCCACGACAGAGGCGAGGCTGACAGAGGTCCTCATGCCTGGAGCCCTGCTGGGGCTTCGTCGGAGGATGGCCGTGGCTCCGGAAGATGTAGGGGAAGCAACGCAGGTACCTTTTTGGATTATTTTCCTGTCGAGAAGCCGCTGAGGACCTTGAAGCCTGCTCTGGGCTGGGGGTCTGGTTGCGTCCCCCACGCTCCTTTGGAGGGCTCGCTGCTGGGGGTTCTCGGAGTGGCCTTCACCCAGGCCTGACCTCTGAGGAGGTGCAGAGCCAGGCATGTTCCCGGGTGCTGCGACCCTGTGCGGGAGGGGTGGTGAGGTTAGCGGGGCCGGGGAGCTCCCCACAAGCACGTGTCCGCCCTGGGTCATGGAATGTGTCTGCCTGGCTCGTGGTGTCCACCTGACGGCGCAGCTCTTCCTTCTGGCCTCACAGGACAGCCTGGCGGGAGGGAGTCTGGGCACGCCAGGAGGTCCCACACCACACGCTGCGCTCCGCCCAAGCCCGCTCTGGCCTGGACCCTTGGCCAGCTTCTCAGTGCGGACCCTGCCCGGGTGGAGCTGGGTCCGCTTCACACTAGTTTCTCCGTGTGAAGATGTTTTACTCACTCGCTGATTCTGACTGAGCACTTCCTACGAGCCAGACGCTCGGCGGGCCCCGCGGGGCCGGAGACGGGATTGGCGCGGAGGCTGGGGGGGGAGCTGGCAGTGGGCAGAGGTGGTGGGCGCGATGCTGGACACCCTGGAGCGGGTTCAGAACCCATCCCCTCAGTGCTGTGTGGCCTGGGGCAGATGCTCAGCTTCTTCGGCCCGGGCGCTGGCCAGGAAGGTGCGCATAATGGCCCTATGGCCATTGTGAGGCTCCGGGAAGGCAGTGCACGTCCAGCTTTCGGGGAAGGCCTCACTTAACAGTCGTCATTACTCCTCGTCACGAACAGTCTTCAGAAACGCAGCGAGAGTAGGTCAGGAGTCTGGAAACCAGCTGCTGGTCCTTGCTGGTGTCCCCGTCTCCTGAGCAGGACCGAGGACGCGGCTGTGCTGGACGACGTGGGTTCCATCCGACGGTTCCATCCGACGTGGGTTCCATCCGGTCCCACGGCTGTGCCTGCCGCCCAGCACACCAGAACACCAGCACCTCTCGCAGTCCTGAAGACGGGCGACTGACGCGCACGCAAGCCTAACCGCGTCGTGTCGTCTGCCTCCTTTGTCTGCTCGTGTGTCCTTATCACACAACGCTTCATGCGCAGCTTTGGCTTTGGCTGTGGGTTTTGGGGCATCTGTAGGGGAGACTGCCTCGTGACGCTGCGTGATGGACCCAGCGATGGTTGTGGAGGAGGGAGGGGCAAGAGAGTCGCTAAAAGTTCTGCAGACTTGGAAGACCCAGAAGATGCCCGAGGGAAGGAACCAGCTGAAATTTCTCGGTGGAGTGGCTCACCCCTAAGTCTGGGGTCTTCTCTGTGGGCTGCACAAACTGAAGGGAGATGGCGGGCTCCAGGGCTGCAGCTCGCCTCCATCCCACAGGCTGCTTGCGACCTTCGAGAGCCTGTGTCTGAGAGGTGGGGCCGCTGCCTCTGACTCCACGCTGCGGCCACTGGAGGCACAGGGAGAGGGGGCGTCCGTCCCTGCCTGCACTCCGTGCCAGCAGAGAGAGAGCGGGGCCGGTGCTGGTCTCACCGCGCAAGCCGTCCATCGACACGGCCAGGGTTGGCTTCTGTAGTCCTTAAACATCCGGCGGGAGGGCCATCCACCGCAGTCTGTCAGGGCACTTTTCCTCACAGATGTCCCCGTGCAGTCATGGACTCTGCGGTCATCCTGCCACATGGCCGTTTTAGCGCCACGTCACGAGGGTTATTCAGAAGATGAGCACGCGGAGGAGAGCAAGTGAGCACGTGGTGGCGCTTCTGGCTTAGGCGTTTTCTTCTGTGTTGAGACGGATGCTTTTCAGTGTTAAAAAATGCATGAAAACCTAGAACTTATTTTCTCTGTCCAGTGTCATCTCTCTGATGAACAAAGACTGGACAGAGCAGAAGTCCATGACCAGACGTTACCAAAGCCGCCCAGCATACTTCTTTGCCACAGAAGTACAGCCGGGCAGGGCTGGGAGCAGGGTTTTCTCATCTCCGGCCCCTCGAGTGATGAAAGTCTACATTGGAAATTTAAGCTTTATACATCCATGATCTTTCAAGGCGCAACCAATTTCCAGTGAATTATTTTATAAATAATCTTTTTCTATGTATCTTCAAAAATCTAACTCTAGCATAGGGTCAGAGAAACATTGTGAAGTTATTACCTTCCAAGGCTTTAATACGAATTATGTCCTAACCAAAGCCCGAGGGGGTCAGAGGGCACTGCTGTCCTCACACACCGTGCATTGTCGGGGCTGGAGGCAGCTCTGCTTGTGCTTACCTCGGCAGCACTGGCTGAGTGTCCTTGTCGTCCCTACGGAGGACACAGTCATTTTCAACTTACAGTACACTGTTGGGAACTTTAAAACCCAAATTCATCACTCGGAAATGCTGCGAACTAACTGATTTATTTTGGAAACATTGTCTCGGCACGAGCATTCTCATGTTTTACAGGCTGCGCTATGTGCCGGGTGAGACGGGGAAACCCTAGTCCTGCTCTGGGACCTCACAAGTACTCCCCGGGGGGAAGACGTGCGCACACAATCAGGGATAGAGCGGCTCTGTGGGGAAGGCTCCAAATAAAGGAGGCCTGTGAACCAGACGGCGAGTGGGCCCGTGAGGGCTCCGCGGGGTGGGTGCTGGGAGCAGCAAGAGATCAGCAGGTGGACTCAAGTGCAGAATGTTGGGAGACCACCCCAGTCCCATCCGAACAGTATGGACAGGCCAGGTGAGCTACCAGTCCTAGCTTTTAGAAAGCCCTTGGATTGCTGATGATACAAAGAAACTCAAATGGATAGAATTCCAAAAACGAATGAGGTCATTCTAGGGGAGAAGAGGCCCCACTCCTTTCACACGGGCTGCGGCAGCAGGAGAGGAGCCCGCTGTAGGAGGAAGGGAAGAGCGCGGCCCCAACCTTAAGGAACCGTGGACAGTGCATGGGGGCTGCTGTGGGGACAGGGGCCCCGGCCGCAGCGGCACAGAGCACCGAGTGTGTGAGAAGGCAGTATGCCATGGGGGGAGGCGGGGGCGCCCGACCCTCTGAGCACTCCTCAGCAGCCCTCCGGAGGCCTGGGACAAGGCAGAGCGGTGGGAGAAGTTCTACCCTGTGGGGAGCAGAGAAGTGGGGCCACACACTGGTCCTGGCTGTAAATCAGAGACAGCTCCCGGGCTCCGAGGAGTGGCAGCTGTCTGCAGAGCATGAAGCCATCCTCAGGGTCACACCAGGGCTTCGATCTTAGCACTGCTGAAGAAAAGACTTGATCCCACCCTCAATATCCCTATAGCGGGAGTTACTGACTCTGAGTCTGCAACAAAACCAAAGCCCATTTCCCGCAGAGCTCACAATAGCAGACTGACAGAGAAGGACTTGCCGTGTCCCAGGCATAAATATTACTTCCATCTCTACTGTTCTTCATGCAAAACCTAGTTCACCATCAAGAACCGGGAGACACGTGACGCACAAGAAGAGGTGACTCATGGTCGAGAGGAAAGAGGTAGTAGAAGAATAAGGATGCCCAGCTGTGCCTCCGGCGGTGTCACGATGAGGAAGGGACACGTTAAGCAGGAAATCCATTCAAGGGTCGGGTGGGACAGGTGAGACACACACGAACGAATAGAAAGCTGCAGCCAAGAGACAGAGACAATAAAGGAACACCAAACGGAAATACTAGAATTGAAAGCGGTAAGATCAGAAATAAAGCATCATTTGATGAGTTTGGTAACAGACCAGACACAGCAGAGGAAAGAGTCTGAATTTCAAGTCAGGTCAATAGGAATGATTAAAAAAATGAAGCCTAAAGAACATAAAAGAAGTACAAAAAATGAACAAAACGTCCGGGATACATGAGGCACTATCAAATGCTCCAAAATACGTGTAAATGTCATCCCAGAAGGGAATGTGAGAAAGAGATGGGGTAGAAGACGCATTTGAAGAAACAATGCCTGGGGTTTGCCCAGAATTGATAAAAGACATCAACACATAGATGCAAGAAGCTTAATGAACCACAAGGAGGATAAATAGAAAACAAAATCTAGGCATGTCATAATCAAACCAAGGAAAACCCAAGACAAAGAGAAAATCTTAGAGGTGTACTGAGGAGAAGAAAGACATCGTGTCTTGGGGAATAATTGTGAGAAGGAGTCTTACTTCTCATTAGGAGACTAGAAGACTGCAGGACATAGAGTACTGAGAGAAAAGAAAAAAAGCCCCTCAATTTAGAATTATGTGTTATTCAAAACTGTAGAAGAAACAGGGAAAAATCCGTGTCTGGAAGACCCCCCGCTACAGAAATCATAAACAAAGTGCTTTGGCTTAAAGAAAAATGACGCCATAGAGAAACCCATATCTAAAAACCAGAATGAAAATGACTGGGAGTGGTAAATTTGCAAGTAAATATAAAAGATACATACACTTAGGAGGTCTAAGATTTTGATGAAGACTATTGCATATTTAAAAGAAAAAAATAAAAATGTATTTTGGGGTTTGGGGCGTGTGGGTGGCTCAGTCGTTTAAGCATTTGCCTTTGGCACACGCAGGTTGTGACCCCGGGGTCCTGGGCTGGAGTCCGGCGTCGGGCTCCCTGCTGGCGGGGAGTGTGCTTGTCCCTCTCCCTCTGCTGCTCCTGGCTGCTTGTGTGTGCTCTGGCGCACATGCACTCTCTCAAATGTGTGAATAAAACCTTTTTTTAAACAGGGTATTGTGGGGGTTATAGCTTATGTGGAAGAAGAGTAACTGGCAACAGGAGCACAAGAGTGATTTTGATGTTTTGTAATATTACATGAAAGTGCACTGTAATAAATTAAATATAAACATTTTAACTTACACAGGATCCATCTTAATAGGTCAGCAAAAATAGGTATAACTAAAAGTCAATTCAGGGATAAAATGAAATGCTGAAAACGCATTATTTATCCATGTGAAGGAAAGAAAGCAGGAGGTCAGGGAGGAATAAAGACCTCGTGGGCTGAGTGTAAAACAGGCATCAAGAAAGCAGATGTCAGTCCTCCTGTGTGGGTGACTGTGTCATACAGATGGGCTGAGCCCTCCACCTGAAAAGCAGGGATGTTCAAGTTTAATAAAAGCAGAGAACAATTAACTATATTCTACTAAAGCCAAATCACATGAAATTAGAAAGACCTATGTCAGTTGAAAGTGGAAGTGTGGAAAATATGCACAAAGGAAACTGTGGATAGAGCCGCTGCGGCTCTGTTGTTGCTGAGGGGCACGTCAGGCCACGGCGCTGCGAGACACTTGCGTGTAAGAACCACCCAATGACCACTTCGTTACAGGACGCGGATCTGTTTTATGAACCTAATGTCAGCACTTCAAATACATAAACAAAAACTATGAGAATACTAAGAGAAACAAGTCCACAGTCATTTTTAGATATTTTAACTCTCCTTTCTCAAGAACTTCTTACACAAATAGATAAAATATCATTAAGGATATAGAAGATTTGAATAATACCATCAGAATCTTAATCTAATGGATATTAATAGAATGGTAATATCCATAAAAACTGCTGAATGCACATTATTTTTAAGTGTACACAGAGTATCTCCCAATATAGATCATGCCCTGGGCCATAAAATAAGCCAATAAATATCAGATGATTAAAATAATATAGGAAAAGAAAACTTCAGATCATTATCCCTCAGAATATAGAAGCAAAAATTGTAAATAAATTTTAGCAGATCAAATACAATTATGTAAAAAAGGATAATATGTGATGATACAGAGAAATTGTCTATATTTTAAAATAATTGAGTATAATTCACCACATTAACAAGAAAATGAAAAACTATACTATAGTCGTAAAAGATGTAAGAAAAAGTAGTTGACAAAAGTCATCAGCAATTCAGGATAGAAATCCACAACTAGCATAGAACTGAATGAAGACTGAATGTTTTCTGCTTGAAATCTGGAATTAGAGTAGGAGGGTTGCTCATGCCTCTGCTGCGCTGGAGCGTTTAGTCAGTGCAGTAAAGCAAGAGGAGAAATAAATGACATCCAGATTACATGACCAGCTTTGTGGAAAATTCGGTGGAATCTACAAAAAAACACTACTAAAACTAATAAGTGAGCATGGTACTGCCACAGAATGCCAAGTAAATGTGCAGAAATCAGTTATATTTCTATACACTAACTGCAAACAGAAGAAGTCATTTACAGTAGCATCAAGACTATGAAACAAGAAAAAGATAACAGAATGTGTAATGCTTTCTACACTGAGAATTAAAAGAAAAACCATGAGAGTGACTAGAGAAAGTGCAAATTAGTGGAGATACGATCACGTGTCACATGTCTTAGGTGTTGAGGTTCCCCAGACTGACGTACAAATGTGACAGCCAGTGAAGTCCAGGAGAGGAGAACGCGTAGGCTAGTTCTGTGAAAGGTCCTGATAAGAGAATGAAAAGACAAGTCACAGGCTGGGAAACAAAATTTGCAAATAATACACCTGAGAAAGTACTTTTCTCTATGTTGTATAAAGAGCTCTCAAAACTCATTAAAACAGAAAAAGATGAGTGAGTAAAGAATGGAGCACAGGGTCTGAAGACACTTCACCGAAGAAAGCAAATGGTAGCAAATAGTCAGGTGCGATGGTCTGTGTGGCTCGTCGGGGAAATAAAACGCATAGGCAGGGGCTGCCGTCTTGCGCCTACGAGCGCGGCTGAAACTTCAGAGACTGCCCACGTGTTGGCAAAGCGGTGGGGAACGACCTGTCCCCGCTGCGGGTGGGAACACGCCCACCGGTGATCCAGCTGGCACGCTCCTGTCTGCGACCCTGCAGACCTCAGTCCGCTCGAAGACTGTCCACGAATGTTCCTGGCAGCTGTCGTCATTCCCACCAAACCAGAAAAACTCCACGCCTGTCAACAATTGACGAGACAAGGGGCAGCTGCTCGGCGACAGAGCAATGGCTTCTTGACGCGCGCCGTATCTTGATGCCTTTCCACGTCATCATGCTGATGGACGGATGGACAGTGCGTGCCGATAGGGTTTTACTTACACGAAGTATGAGACAATACAAAGCTGTGCATGAGTGGCGGAGGGAAATGAGTGCTTGCCTGAGGGTGTGGGAGTGGGAAGCTGTGGCACGGGAGCGTTGAGGAGGACAGACAAGCACACTTTCGGGGTGAGAGTTCCATCCGCTGCTTTAACTCCAGCGATGCGGCTCATAGGTGCGCGGTTGTGTCAGAACAAGGGTGTGCTCTTTGTTGTGTGTCAAGTACACCTTAATAACGACGAACAGGAAAGACAGCTGAGTGAGCCGACACAAAACGTGTGAGCGGTTTGAACAGGCGCTTTATAAGGAAAAGAGCTATAAACAACCAATTGGGGCCTTAGAGGTGCCGAACATCATGATTCACCGGGGAGATGCGGCGTAGCTCCGCAAGGGACCAGTACTTCCCGTCCACCAGATCGACCAGAACAGAAATGAGGTGGCTGTGGTGCCGACTCGCTGCGGAGGGGCCAAGGACTTGGTGGGACCTAAACGTACAGCCGTGGGGCTGGCGGCTCCTTGTAGTCGACCCTTCATCTGTCTGCTGACACGCTCGAGACGGCACTGTGCGTCCACAAGAAGACCTCACTGGGTGGCCGTGGCGGCCGTCTCCTCACAGCCGCAGGCTGGAAACCAGCCGGGCGTCCTCCACTTCTGAAAAGGTGCTGCCTTAGGGAATCCAGTCTGGGGGCTCAGGGTTCTTTCTGGCCCCTACTTAGCGGCGCCGCTGGGAGGAGGGTGTGCCCAGGTGCGTCTGTGAGACCAGGGCCACGATGTGGTGTCTGAGCCACAGCCGTGACGGTCATTTGACTTAGATCTGCTTTCTCAGGCTGTTACTTCTACTGACCTGCAGGGGAAGCTGGGGTCTCGCGGTAGATCTGTTCTCGGGTTGTGTCTAATATGTAAGAAGGGATTAGTCGTAGTTACTCCAAGTACCGTCCCCCATTCCCTGGTCGGTCAAGTCCTCCCTGCAGAGGCAGGCCACCCCCTTCCAGAAAGCCCAAGGTTCCAGTCGGCTCGGAACAGAGCCCTGTGGGCAAACATTTACGTGTTCATCTGCTTCCCCCGCAGGTGGAGGGTCTGAGGTGTGACAGTCGTGGGGGCTGGGGGCAGTGTGTGACCTCACATGGTGGGGTCTCACATGCAGTATCTCTCCCAAGCCCTGCCCCTTCTCCTCCTGGCTCATGTTTCCACCTTCCTCCCGCTGCGCCCCGGTCCTGCGGCTGCAGAGCAAGGCGGCCGGCCCTGCTCTCCGACAGATGACTTGCTGGGGGGAGAGAGTGTGGAACAAACACACAGGAAGCCACAGAGAAGCTTTGTGAGAAGTCTTTATTTCTTGTTTTTTGTTTTTTAATTTAAATTCAATTAGCCAAGGGATCACACATCGTTGGTTTTTAATGTAATGTTCAGTGTAACACCCAGAGCTCATCACATCGCGTCTCGTGTTGGATCTGTGCAGGCAGACGACAGCCTCTGTTTCTGATCTAGCGTCTCACGTGTGAGCAGCTCCGTGGGGATTCCTCGACAGTTGGACACTTCTCCCTTTTGGACTCCTCCGAGCCGATCGGACAGGGAGAGAGAAAGCCACAGCCTTGTCCTTTCTGTGGCTTCCTGCTCTACAAGGACGGGAAGTTCCCCGAGACCGTCAGTGGTCTACGGAGAGGGACAGAGGCTGAGTAGGTGGAGTGAGGTGTCCGCTTTCGGACCGGGGACTCCGCCACCAGCTGAGTCAGAACCCTGAGTTCTTGTCCAGTGTCTTCATGTTTATTTTTTAAGCCAAAAACGAGGTCAGCAAGTTTCTGCCTCCGAACTGTGCCACTCTCCTCCAGACAGACCGCAGGGCGAGCCTGCTTCCTTCTGCAACGCAGCCTGAGGCCAGACGCGCAGGGCCTGGTCCTCACTTGCTGGTGGACGCCACAGTTGTGTCTACACCGTGGGGTTGTTGAAAGGGTCAGAAAGAATCAAACACAGAAACCCAAAGAAGAGCCTGTCACCAGCACTCAGAAAGCAGTTCCCATCTGAGGTGGGTGTCGTGGTCCCTGGCCTGCAGCTCCGAGCTTCGTGCTGATCCCAGGTGGGCGGAAGGCAGACTCTGCGGCGGTGGTTCCGTTGAACCGGTTCCCTGCTGAGTCTGAGGCTGTGGGTGCCGGTGCCGGGAAGGACGAGCTGCGGAGCAGGACAGCCGATGAAGCAGAAGTGGCAGGAGGGCGGGTCATGTGGGTGTGTAGAGAGGAGGAGCCGGGGCTGCTGGCTTCGCGCCGCAGGCCCTCCCTGGATCCATTCCCAGCGACCGTAAGGCAGCATCGTGTGGACATCCATCATGTAAAATCCACAGCGCGCATTACGGTCAGCTTTCTGAAAAATTCATTGATGCCGAGTTTCGAACTTAACATTTCTTCAACCATGTAGATTTTGTGAACTCTGTAAAAAGTGTTTGGAGACTCATTTTTCTAACCGAAAGCTGCCTCTGCTGCAGAGAAAGGCAGCCCAGTGTGAGGCTCCCCTAAAGGCGGATGTGTCTTTTGTCCTGGCAGCAGTGCTGTCGTAGGAACGACCCTTCCGACCCTCCCGGTGTGTTCCCTGCGCACGGGAGGGCTGGCTGCGCCGGGCCTGACCACCGTCGGCAGGGTGGCCTTCTCTCTGCATGGGAGGGAGTGCAGGAAGGTGGGGGAGAGTTCACAACGCGCCGGAGTCCTCCTCTGTGTCCTGAACTCAGAAAGGCACAGCAGAGACACCCCTGCTGCACATTAGTGACTTGCAGGTGGAGGCTTCCCGAGGCCCCGTACGGGGAGCCCAGTCTTGCCACGTCCAGCGGCACCACGGGGCCACTCGTCAGGAGGCCCGTGGACTGTGTGACTGCTGTGCAGCGTCTCCGACAGCCCGCGTGTCTGGAGCGACGTGCTTGTCCAGGTTGCCTTCAGGCCATGAGGCGAACAGGAGAAGATGTTCTGTGTTCAAAAGATGGCCTGGTGTGAGTCTCCTAATTTGTTTTGGGTCCCTGGCATCACAGGACACCTGAAGAGCTTTGGTGGCCCATGTGTAGACCTAGGTGTCACCACTCAGTGCTCGCAGGGCCCTCCCGGCAGCCTGATGTCCTAACCGCACCTGGGACTGGAGTGGGCGGATTCTCACGAGAGGAAGGAAACCTGACTTCAGCTCTGGGCCCCGGGTCGGGGTGAGGCCGGCGGGAAGGGGGGAGTCCTCGCCAGACTCGCGGTCGGGCGGACAGGCTGCGGCTCTAGGAGGGTGTCAGCCGGCTGCCGGCAGTGAGCTGACGGTCCCTTCCCTCCACATCAGTCACTGAACACTGTCCGTGTAAACACTTTCATGAAGAGTCCCGGGGGCCATGAGCTAACTCCTGGTTTCACCGGCGCTGTGCCGCAGCCTCGTGTCAGAGACCGTCTTCCCACAGAACGTCGGCCAGAGTGCGGCACGCCCGCCTCCAGCACGCGTGATGGTGCTGCGGCGCTCGCGGTGGTGAGGAAGCTGCTGGTGGTGGCTGGTGCTGCTGCTGGGGGGCGGTCAGCGCGGGTCATGGTCACAGAGGTGGTGATCATGCCCCCCGTTTATCCAACACCTCCTCTGAGCTGTGTGCTGTGTCTTGGAACCAATTTTTTCATTCTCTCCTGGCCTTACCCTTGTTAAGGAAAAAGGAGGCATTTTCCTAATTTTGAAGGCCATGAAGAGGGAAGCTCGACGTCCTTCAGGTGCCCCGGAGCTGCGCTGGCGGGATCAGGCCTGCCTCCCACAGAGCCGTCTTCCGCTGCTTTGTTCAACAGCGTGGACGGTGGGGGCTGGTGGGGTCCACTCCTTCGCATGTGGCCGCCTCGTGGGAAAGGACCTCAGCGTCAAGTTCAGCAACCTTTGGGGGCTGTTCCCAGACGTGCTGTACAAACTACCGTGTCAAGGATGTGCCAGCCAGAGTCCTCTGACGAACGGTGCAGAGAATGAGCGTGCCAGGCGCGGCCATGCCATGTGCGGGGAATTGGCTGGTTTGGGTACTCTCAGGTGTTAACCGTGGTTGCCCAGGTCGGTCCCAGCAGTCGTTCAGCGTTATTTTAGGGAACCTGACGTCATTGGTTTGTTGAATTCAGGCTTAAAACCTTCAGAGTGGGGAGTGGCTTCTGCGCAGTTCGTCTGGGGACGTCCCACCGCGTCGAGGACAGGGAGTGTCCAAGAAGGCCAAGTGAGTGACCGCCGTGGGAGCGGCGGGAGCCCCAGCCAGGAGTGCCCGTGCCAGCCTGCTCACCGTTCCCAGTGGACGGCTTAGAGGCTACACACCTCCTCAGTGCGACGCTCATGGGGACTGTGAGGTCGGAGTTTGGATTCAGACCCAGGCAGCCTTGCCCAGAATCCAGCCTTGTTGCGGCACCACAAACAGGAAGCCGCCGCTAGATCCGCGTGTCGCTGGTCTCCAGCGGCCTGGCTCTGAGTCGCTGGCTGGCCCTTTTCCCCAGTGAGCTCCCCGGAGGCCCCATCGTGCTGGCCGTCATTTACAGAGGACCTGGTGTGACTTGTCAAAAACGATGTTTTCTATTATTTCTCCATTTGCCTGCTGAAATGCTATTTTTCCCCCTTCACCTTGATTTGGTTCACAGGAGAAACAGACCCCAAAGAGACCGTTGATCGCCGTCCTCATGCAGGTGACATTCAGCGGGGATGTCCTGCGCGTGTGTTCAGCTGGGTTTGTCCCGGAGCTCTCCAGTTCAGCCGCAACTAAAGCCCGTTGAGGAGAAGCTCTGTTAGGCTGAATTCGTAGCCACGAGAGGAGAGATGCTGCTGGGCATGTGGCTGAGGCACGGGGACGCTCGCTGCCGCCTCTGCACTGGGACCTGACCGGGTGTTCGGGGACGGTCTTTCCGAGCCGGAGTTCAGGCTGAGCTTAACCTTGACCCTTTGGCCCAGTTTGTGGGAAACCACTGGGGGCTCTTTGCCGGTAGCATTGTATTTCTCTGCCCCTGTGTCTAATGAATCTTACTTTTTTCTAAAGGAGAAGCCGTTGATTTCAGCTAGTACTTGGACAGCATGACACAAGCATGATGACAGCTAAAATGACACCATTTTAGAAATAAAGGCAATCGTAGAGACAATGTCCCGTGTCCTCCTTTGACAGAAAATTGAGTCTCAAAACGCCAACAGATTTGCCCAAGTTCATGTGTGAGAACAATAACTAGAACCCATACTAGCCCCAGTTTTCTCACGTCTAACTCGCCACACCAAAGTCTATCCTGGAAGGCTGCACCCTCCAAGCTTGGGAGTCTGAGCCAGTCGTCTTCCGTTCAGGGACGCTCACATCTTACCTAGATCCCAAGGTCTGCTCCCCACTGAGTCAACACTGACCCCGTGCCCCAAGCGAGATGCATTTAGAAAACATGATGGGCAAGATTTGGAGAATCTACGGTCCACGCGCCCGTTCCATACCATGAAGGCAGCTCTGAATGAGCCTCCAGGACAGCTGAAGTTTTCTGGGCACCTCCATGTTGGAAATTTCCGTGGAAGTTTGATGGTTCCACAGTCAGGAGTAGAACATTGAACTTCTCAGCCTTTTTGTAACTGTTCCGGGTGGAGGACAGCTGGGCCTTGACTTGACCAGAGGCAGAACGGTCTGGTGAGAGCGCACGCTCCTGGGAACGTGGACCGAGAGAGTGCAGAGGACCCGCGGGAGGGGGCTCAGGGACCTGGTGCGACCTAGAAGGGTTAGAAGAGTGACCCCGGCAGCTCTGCTGTGGCAGAATGTTGCCGTTAGAGTAGGAGAGAAGGGGGGGGGTCTCCGCGGTCGGTAGAGGAGCCGCAGTGAAATGACCATGAGACGGGGCGGGAGGGGCTTCTGCTGGCCGGAGTGCGGAGGCCGCAGAGCGTTCTCGCGCGCCGATAAGCTCCAGTGCGGGTGACGGAGCGGAGAGACGGTTCTCCGCGTCGTTGACCTGCAGGGAAGTGCATGTTGTGGCCTCAGCGAGCGGCCGCAGGCCCGGTGGCTGGAGGGAAACAGCCGGCGAAGAGGAGGAAGAGATTCGGGGTCCTCTCCCCAGCGGGGGGCGCGTGAGCAGTGCGGCCGCGTCGGACAGCAAGTCCCGAGCGCGGGTCCCCACCCCTGGCGCTGTCCTGGACGGCGCCCGAGGGAACTGGAAACGCGGCCCCAAGAAACTTGCCCACGACTGTTCCTCACGGCGTAACGGCCCCACGAGGTCCACCGACCGACGAACCCAGTGTGGGCGCTCGTCAGGGCGAGGTGTTTGGCGGCGGGAGGGAAGCAGCCCTGGGGGTCCGTGGCCGAGCTCCTCGAGCACAGGGCGCTCTGGGCAGGAGGCACAAGGCCGTGTGCTCAACGAGTCCCCGATGGGACCCGTCCCAGACGGGCAACTCCGCAGAGAGGGGAGTGGACCTGCGGCGGCGAGGGCAGGGGGTGGGCTGAGTGCGAGCTTTGTTGTGGGGGGGACCCGGCGTGCTGGAAGGAAGGACCGTGGGGACGTTCACGTGGCTCTGGACGTGCGGGAACCGCGAGCTGGGTGTTCGGGCTGTGCGACTCCCATCCGGAAAGCGGCAGCTTGAGCGCGGGGCGCCCGCGGACCAAGTGTGGTCTGTCGGTGCCGGGAAATCTGGGCGCCTGTGGGATTTGGCGGGCGCTGCGGTCCTTGAGCGCTGGGAGCCGGTGCTCTTCCGAGGGGCTGACGTGGACGCTCACCTGCTGTGTTTGCTCCCGGCCCCTGCAGGGTGAGGACCCCCGCGCCGACGGCGTGTTGACCTTCACTGCGCAGACGGCCGCTCTGACCTATGCTCCTGGGCCCTGGGCCGAGCACCCCGGGAGCCGCCCTTTGGGGACCCGCGGCCGGCTGCAGCCTGACGAGCTCAGCCCCAAGGTGGATGGCGGTGCTGAAAGGCAGAGCCCGGTCGCCGCGCTGGTCACTGCTGTGGCTCGGAAGCCCCCTGCACTCCACAGAGAGGACGACCCAGGGCCTCGACACCGGCTGCGCGGACCTTGGAAAACAGCGCGGGTCCTCTCGGCCCCAGCAGCCCTCCGGAAATGGTCTCTGCCTCCAGGAGACCCCGAGGACCCCCCAGCCTTGGGCGATGGTAAGTCAGCACCCCCGACAGTCCCCTGGGGTCTTGTTGCTTCTTTCTGGCTCCTGCCCAGGGCCAACCCCTTGTACTCTGCCCATCCTGAGTGATTGGTGGCCGGTAGCGCTGCCCCAGGTCAAGGCTGCACGGTGCGGCATGAGGAACGGCCTCCAACACCCTCCTGGCCCCCGCCGCTGTGGGAGAGAAGCAGGTCATCGTCCGGCCCCGCAGCAAAGGGCTCTTCTGGGGGTGGTGAGAGCTGAGGGTGTGTGGGCCCTGTCCACAGCGTCTGTCATGTTATGTCACTGATGAAGGTGCTGAACCAGGCTGGGGACGTTAGCAGATCTGGCCCCAAACCGTGCTGGCCACAGAACATTTGGAAAATGGAACATGAAGTCTTTTGCTTTCAGTGTATGTCACCCCTCAGCACTCCAAACCCGGGGCCACCTCGTGGAGTTACGGTGGTTGGCCTCTCCCCCAAATCCCAGTGACACTAACGTCACACAGTGCCGAGAGGTGCCTGTGTGCCTCAAAGTGACCGGCTCTCACACTGCTCCTCCGGGGTCTCCCGCGGGTCGCGGCCCTGCTGAGGCCACCCCAGGGAGACGGGGTACGGACGGCCCCTCCTCTGCTGGGTGCAGGGGGCTCTGGGGTGTCTGTCTTCTAAGACATCGAATATCAAGGGAGACTGATAAAATGTGACTTCTTCTTTGAAGATATACAAATAATAAAATTGAGCAGACAGCGGGTTTCTACAAAAACGGAGCAGGAATCACATTAACATCACCGTCTTTCTGTGAGTGACGCCTTAATTGGATTTGCTCTGACATTCTTCTTTCCCTGGTGCTGCTGCTTTTCAGCTAAGTAGGTCTCTGTTCTCCCTCTCTCGGCCCACGAAGCCATCACGGCTCCTTCTAAATGGAAGGAAGAGACGTCGTAATTAGCGGGAGGCCCGGTGCTTTCTTCTCCGTCCTGGCGCGGAGGCAGGGCTGGGAGAGAGCAGACTGTGTACGTGCCCACGGACTGTTTGCCTGTAAATACAGCATTGTGCGGCGGCCCTCCCCACGAGCGCTACCGTGGCAGCAGCGCCGCGCCCTCCTCTGGGGGCCGCCTCTCCCCCTTCGGACCGCGCGGCGCTCTCAGACCCTCTTGCTGGCCCGTAATTGCAGACTCCGTCGGAGGCCTTTGTCTGCTGCTGGCACTTTCCCATCGTCCTTCCGCTCCCCGTCTCCCGTGGCTCCGTGTCCCCCACACCTGGGCAGGAAACGCACCGCAGACGGCCGCGCCCGCCATCCAGCCCCGGGGCAGGGCCTCTGCTCGCTCCGCCGGCCCCTCTCCGTGGCCCTGAGCGCCCACAGCGTGTGCTCCGGTCACGCCGTGGCCGGTGTCCCCGCTCTGTAACACGGCTGCCCTGCCGCTGTTCTCATCTCCCCCAACTTCAAAAATCCCGCCGGTCAACATCTGTCAACGGCTTCTGCCCTAGTCACTGGTCATAGGAAGCCCGTACCGGAGGGCCTTGACAGCCATCCGAGAGCCAGCGTTGTTCGCAGAACCTGACGCACTCGGGGGTCCGTTCCCGCTCGGAAGGGCTTCCCGCCTCCCTCTCCCCGGGGACCAGCCCTTCGTCCCGACACCCCAAGGTGCAGATGCCCGGGAACGTCCTCTTGGAAGAAGCTCTTCCGTCCCCAACGACCCTTATCAGCCGTGCACTCTGTCTGGCGTTTTCTCCTGGGCTAACTGCCATGTCGGTGGTTCTCACACACGCAGGCTTCCCAGCTGCACGGAACGCTTAAAAAGAAGCCCGTGAGACGTCAGCCACACAACAGACCAAGTGCCGTAGGGGACCTTTGTGCGCTGCGTCACGGGCTTCGGCGGAAGGCGGCTCCGGGTCTCCCGCTGCTTCCTGCACCTGCTCCTCCCGTCCTCGGAGAGGGGGGCTCACCCGTGGGAGGATTAATGTGATGTCTCGATACGGCGGTCGGATCAGCGTGCACCTCTCCTAGTGGTCGCAGACTTTCCTTACGGTTGCTTTTCCTTTAAGCAGGATCAAAGAAGAGCCCTTAAAGGGGCGGCTCTGTGTAAACTCGCACAGCGCTTTCCCTTCTTCTTCCGTTTCTCAGAACATTTTAGAAAACGAATTCACTTGTCATGGTTTTTGCTGATTGTGTCCCGAAGATAACATGTAACTTGTTCCTTTGCTTCGTACTTTCTGTAAACCTGGAGCTATAGGACCTGGATTAAGACTGGACTGTGCGGCTCATGCTCAGAAAGGAGGGTTCCGTCACCGAGACAGTTGGGTCACCCCACAGTCAGGTCAGTGAGGACAGAGTCGGGTCACCCCACAGTCAGGTCAGCAAGACAGTCGGGTCACCCCACAGTCAGGTCAGTGAGGACAGAGTCGGGTCACCCCACAGTCAGGTCAGCGAGACAGAGTCAGGTCACCCCACAGGTCAGGTCACTGAGAACAGAGTCAGGTCACCCCACAGTCAGGTCAGTGAGGCAGAGTCGGGTCACCCCACAGTCAGGTCAGCGAGACAGAGTCAGGTCACCCCACAGGTCAGGTCACTGAGAACAGAGTCGGGTCACCCCACAGTCAGGTCAGTGAGGCAGAGTCGGGTCACCCCACAGTCAGGTCAGCGAGACAGAGTCAGGTCACCCCACAGGTCAGGTCACTGAGAACAGAGTCGGGTCACCCCACAGGTCAGTAAGACAAAGACTGGTCACCCCACAGTCAGGTCAGTGAGACAGAGTCGGGTCACCCCACAGTCAGGTCACCAAGGACAGAGTCCGGTCAGCCCCACAGTCGGGTCACTGAGACAGTTTTTGGGTCACCGTAGCGTCAGGGCTGAAGACAGAGTGGGGGCTCCTGGAGGCACATGTATGACGTGTAGATGGGAGGGAACTTACTTCGTTCCTCTGGTGGCTCCTGGACTCGGAAGACTTGACAGTCTCTCAGCTGCAAAGTGTCGCTTTCTCTCTTCATTGTGTGCAGAAGTGCGTGCCCAGTCTCAAGGGCACAGAGCAGCCAAGGTCACTGGGGGGCAGGGGTGTCAGGCAGAGTAGAACGGGTAAAGATTTCTCTTCTTACATTTTAATAAAAAAGAATGAGACGGACGCCTGGGTGGCTCAGTGGGTTAAGCCGCTGCCTTCCGCTCAGGTCATGATCTCAGGGTCCTGGGATTGAGTCCCGCATCGGGCTCTCTGCTCAGCGGGGAGCCTGCTTCCTCCTCTCTCTCTGCCTGCCTCTCTGCCTACTTGTGATCTCTCTCTGTCAAATAAATAAATAAAATCTTTAAAAAAAAAAAAAAAGAATGACAGAAGACCAACTTTCCTCTAAATTTGCAGGCCGGGGCTTCCTGAAAATAACTTTTAGACTCTGCACTCCTGGGGTTCAATTAGAGCTTGTTAACCGCCGACACCAGGTGGGCCATTTCCAGCCCTGCCGGAGAGCTGCCCGTGGCATTGGCCTCGCCCCGCCGTCCTGTGAGACAGGTGCAGCGCGCCGTGAGCACGGAGTCTCTGGGCCGTGGTCCGCATAAACCAGGCTCATCATGGAGGCCACAGGACCCAAGCCCAGGGGAGGTGCCCGAAGTTTTCAGGGTGGTGCAGCCTGGACCCCAGGGATCTCGTGGGCCCGGTGCGCTGCTGCCGGGAAGGGGGCCCTGGGGTCCTGCAGAGCACCCGGGCCTCCTGTGTGACTCAGCGCGGGAGCTGCCCTTGTGCAGCACGGGCAAGTGCGAAGTGGACGCCGTGTTCCGGTTTCACGCACAACTGAGACTTGTGAGGAAGTCGACCTAACAGGTCCGGCAGGCGTGCATTTGGCGAAAACTGGTCATCGCAAAGAGCCCTTCTTCCGTTCTCACTGATCGACAGCGACTCCCTGCAGCGCGCTCTGAGGCCGTGTGTGAGGGCGGCTCGCAGGGAGGCCTGTGCTCGGCAGCCCGTTGGCGGGAAGTTCAAGCGTTGCCGTCCAGCTCTCCGGCTCAGGGACCGTGGCTGCTGGCTGCCCACGCAGGACCTCCTCTGGCAGCGGTCGCTCTGTACTTTCTGGCTTGGTCTGTGTGCTGTGGGAATCGGTCCGTGGACGATTGCTTTTTATCAGTTATGGGAAAAGCAATGGTCACTGCAAAGCTCGAACGTTAGGTGCGGAGAAAGAAGACCTAAGTCAGGTCGGGCTTCCGTCCTGAGCGACGCACGTGCGCGCCCTCTCGGCCCTGGAGGCCTCGGCCCACCAGGCCTCTGACGCTGTAGCGCTGCTTGTCCTTCAGTGCACTCGCCAGGCCTCGTGCTTCCTCTCGCCGGAGACCCGACCGCGGGCAAGTCCTGGGAGCGCTGGCGTTCTGCGTAATAGAGTTCCAGGTCTGCTTTTTACATTTAAATTTTTAGAAGTTGTGGTAAGATACGCATGACCCAAAACTGACCACCTTCAGCACTTGAAGAGCATGGTTCAGCGGCTTTAATTGACATTGTTGTACACTGTCACCACCCTCTGACCCCAGGACGTTTTCCTCACCCCAGACTGCGACTCTGTCCCCATGACACACGAGTCCCTGTGTCCCTCCCCCGCCGCGGCCTGCAGCCTCTCTTTTCTGTTTCTGTGGGATGGACGGCTCCAGGGACCTCTCAGGAGTGGAACCACACAGCACGTGTTCTCTGTGACCACCGTTTCTCGCTCGGCGTCATGTCGCCAGGTTCCTCTGTGCTGTAGCGGGCGTGAGCCTTGCCTCTGTTTTCAGGGCTGAGTGAAACGCTTTCGCACAGATAACACCACAGTTTTTCCGTCTGAGGACAGACGTTTCAGCTAGTGTGGATGCTGCTGCTATGATATATTTAAAAGTCTAAGCTAACTTTTGCATTATCCAGCTATGAAATGCATGTTTCAGAAAGATCTGAATAGTCAGCGTGTGCCAAGGGAAAGGCCAGCACTACTCCATCGGTGACGGCTGCGCGTGTGGATGTGAGCGGCCTCGCGTCCGTGTGTCCTTCAGATCTCCCGGCCACAACCAGTGATCCACACACCCAGACATCCTGTTCTCACAGATGGACCCGGGGTGCAAAGATGCTGGCGCTTTCCCGTTGAGCTTCGGGGAGTCTGGGGGTCCCTCTGTGTCCGTGCCTCTGCACCTGCGTCCTTGCTGGAAGACCCAGTGTCCTTCTCGCCACTGCCCCATCGTCCAGTTAATGAGCCTGGAGCTTGTCTCGTGGCGCATGTTGTTAGCCCTTTGCCGCGTCATTCAATGCATTTCCGTTACATTTTTGTGGGGGCGTGATCGTCTGTATCTGTGCGGACCGTTACACACTCGAGTCAGTTCTCTGCCTGTGCAGTAGATCAGTGTGGACACTTGGGTGCCAGCCCTCCGAGGGGCTGAAAATCCTTACATAACTTTTGACTCCCCAAAGCTTCACTGCTGCTAAGAGCTTTCTGTCGCCCAGAAGCCTTACTGCCAGCATAAACAGCTCACGTACTCTGTATGTTCTGTGCATCACATACTTATCTTTACAATCAAGTTTTTCCATTTTGCAGCAGGATAAAGGAAATGTGCTTAAAGAACACCGTGAGAGAAGACATATGCACAGCACCTGTGCTAGAAACAGCCCGCGGGCGGCGGTCTGCCCTGTCCCCAGCTGTGCGGGTCGCGGGTCGTCCGCGCGCCGGTTCAGTCTCCACTGCTCGCTCAGTGTTGCTCTTCCCAGACGACCGTGACTGACATCCTCATGCATGAATCTTTCCAGACCGTAGAACCTTGACCGTAGTTTTCCCCAGGCTCAGTGGCCACAGAGCTTTAACCACACCTAAAGTCACTCTTTCTTCTTCTTTTTTTTTTTTTTTTTTAAATAAACCAACTTTTAGAATGGTTTTAAACTCATAGGAAAATTAAGATGTGTAGAGATTTCCCAGATACTTTCTGCCCTCACGCGTGCAATGCCTCCCCCGTAAACAGCATCCCCACCGACGTGTCACGCTCGTTCCGGCTGAAGAGCCGGCCTTGGCACATCATTATCACCACAATTCAGGGTTTAGTTGGGGTTCATTCTTGGTGTTTTACGTTCTGTGGGTTTACACAGACATACACGGACTGTGTGTCTATCATGATAGGATTGCACAAAATAACTTCACTGCTCTGAAAGTCCTTCATGCTCCCCCGTTCATCCCTACCCCCCGACCCTCCAACCACCGATCTCCATGGTTTTGCCTTTTCCAGAATGTCTTAGAGTTGGAATCGCACAGTGTGTATTTTCATACTGGTCTCTTTCACTTAGCCGTATGCATTTAAGGTGCTTCCATGTCTTTTCATGGCTTGACAGCTCATTTCTTTTTTGCACTGAATAATGTTCCACACCTGCATGTACAAGAGTTTAATCTATCCATTCACCTGCTGAAGGACATCTTGGTTGCCTCTGAGTTTTGGCAGTTATGAATTAAGCTGCTAGAATATAAACATCCACATTCAAGGGTTTGTGTGGACATATGTCTTCAGCTCCTTTGGGTAAATGCAGAAGAGTGTGGTTGCTGCAATTAGGAGTTTGATGTTTGTGTTATACAGTCAGGCTTGTGATACATTTTGAGTTAATTTTTGTGAAGCATGAAGGTCTGTGTCTAGATTTACTTTTTTGCATGTGGATGTCCTGTTGTTCCAACATTTGCTGAAAAGACTGTCTTTGCTCTGTTCTATTGCTTTTCCACCTTTGCAAAAGGTCAGTCGACTATTCTTATGGTGGGTCCAGATCTATATGTCTGTCCGTTTACCGGTACCATACTGTCTTGATTTCTGTAGCTTTATAGTAATTCTTGAAATTGAGTAATGTCTGTCCTCCAAACTTTCTCTTCTCCTTCAATACTGGGTTGGCTCTTCTGGGTCTTTTTCTTCTCCATATAAACTTTAGAATCAGCTTGTCAATATCCACAGAATAACTTGCTGGGATTTTGATTGGGATTGTGTTCAGTTATAGATCTCAAGTTGGGAAGGAGTGATGTCTTAACAATACTGAGTTTTCCTATCCATGAACATGGACTATCTTTCCATTTATTTAGTTCTTTGATTTCTATTGTTAGAGTTTTATACTTTTCTTCATATAGATATTGTAAATATTTTGGCTAAAGTCATTCTTTAAAATCAAGTCTCAGTGATGACAAGTAAATCATATGGAAGCACCTGAGAGGATGGTCCCTCATGCACAGTTTTCTAAACGGTTACCCAGAACTAATGGCAAATAACCTGCAGTGTGTCCACCGGTAGAAGCTTCCAGTCTAATTCTTACTCACTGATAACACTCAAGACCAAACCAGACAGGAAACAAAACCTCTAACCAGTGTATTGGAACTCCTTTTTTATCATTTTGATTTCATACCTTGTGGAGTCTGGACTAGGAAGTAGGAGAACTTAATTCATATTATTGCTCTGCTAACTTTTGGCCTAGATATTCCATATGCCAGCTTCCCCACCACAACTTGTTGTTTTTCCTATTCAGATATCTTGCTATTTTATAGGTTGAATGGCCGAGGTGATGAGTGTTCTCCACACACCCGTCCCCCCACCCTGTACGAAAATGGATTCTGTTGTACTGATACGGAATGTTTCCTGGGGTGGGAGTCTAGGCACTTTCTTTACTAGCTGAGCCATTTTCTGTGTGACTCTTAGCAAGTTTACTCATGAATTCACTCATTTATAGAACACCTGCTGAGCACCAGCTTGTCGAGAGCCTTTCTTACTCTCTTTCCTCAATCAAGATAAGAGTGTCGTGATAAGTGTGTTTGGGGCCTCTTCCTGTTTGAACTTCCCGTGATTATGAAGTCCTGCCTTTGCCAACTGTGTTGTTTACTTTCCTATTTATATTGTGGTGGGAGTCCCAGCCTGGAAATTCATATGGAGCCAAGAGTATACCCTGCAACCCCAATCTCAGGAGGGCACCAAACCAGGACTTTTCATTGTCACAGTGGTAGATTTTAATATTGAAAAACCAGATTCAGATGCTTCTGTCATCCTGGAGAATATATGCCCACATTTGGGGGTCATATTCACTTGAAAGGAAGCACTTACTGCTTTTTTTGTTTTTGAAAATAATCCATTCACATTTGAGTGAAGGCCAGTGTTGCTCTAAACCCTTCGGTTAAACAAACAAACAGGACCAAATCGACCACGTAGTCACTGGAGTAAAGAGGCTCCCTCTCAGAGCTGGCCCCATGAGGAGCTGTCGATAAATTCTTCATCCTGACTTTATGCCCTTCCCTGGGTTTTATGAGCACCTTCTAGAACACAAGGAAGAAGGCAGCCATGTTATCAAAGTACCTCTTCTTTCAGTGAAATTTAGTCTCACATTTGATGTAAAATGCCTAAAACCTTTTATTGTAGCTCATCACATACTGTGGGGTCAGCAAGTAGTCTACTCTTTCCCAAGGTAGAGGAGAGGCAGGAGCCGGACACGGGAATCTCTGGGTATCAGTCTGTGACTTCACACAGCAGGAAGATGGCTCCTCTTGTCTTGCCTTCTGATCTTACCCCACCTGTCCAGCATCCTTGAAGTGGACACACCTGAGTGGGTTGCTCAGCTGTGCGGAGAGAGCAGCTATATGTGACCAGGATCCTGACTCTGCATTGCCCCAGTCCCATGCCTTCCTCCTTGCCTTAGAGATGGCTGTCCTTGGCTTCTGCACCAGCAAAAAGTCACTGATCAGATTTCAAAGGAACCTGCAGAGTCTTCCACTCTGCCCCCACATGACAAGTATGTTAATCGGCATCTTGGGCAGATGAACTTTCAGCCTTCCCTTAAGTACCTGTGACCTCATTGCTTCCCTGGGAAGTCCATTCCACAAGAAGCTTCATGTGTTTTCTAGAAAGTTCTTTATATATAGAGTAGTAATGAGTTGAAATCTGTCTCTTTTAGATGGATGGGTGGGTAGGGCACCTAAAGATAACTTACTGCGACCATCATTCCTGTCACTTTCCACCAGGAAGGTCTCCTGGAAGAACACAGAACAAGTGCACTCTCTTTGCCGCCTGCCACCCTCACATACAATGTCATCTTCCTGCCTGCCACGTTTCCAACCCCAAAACTCTGGGTTAATGGAGACCACTGAATCTGGTAATTTGTGTCTTCCAAAGGCATAGAGTGGGGTCTTGGGAAAGAGCTGAAGGGTCAGAGGCTCCTTTCCCTGTGAGATGTGAGGATGTCGGTGGCCCCCACACCATGGAGCTGGGATCTTGAGTCCCCAGGGCTCTGTGGGCAGTGATTGGTTTGCACGTGAGCTCTTAGCTGCAGCTAAGTATTAACCATGCACACCTGGTCCTCCACCAGATAGAACTTGGCTGCTAAGAGGGAGTTCAAAAGCTCTTGCCATTCAGAGAGGATTTCTATGACTGGGATCCAAATGCTCCACTGGTTTAGCCTATTTGGCTGATGTAGAAAAAAATTCAGTTAATACTCTTGGCCATTCCTGGAAAGTTTTATGTTCTAGGCTGGTATTTGCCCTCAAGCACATGCCCAGGCCACCTCCCCTTGCCACAAGTTGGTCAGTTAACATTATGAGTGTGAGGATTCATATTAATGGGAATTTCAATGAAACATCCTTTAGAAAGCAGTTTGTCAACCCTGCCACCAACTGAAGTGACAGAATTAATGCCAAACCTAACTTGACTTTTTTGTTGTTGTTCTTTGTCTCAGTGTTACATGTACTAGAGAGACTGGGTGAAGATGATGTGATGACAATGATGATGGTGATTGTGATGATAGTGGTGGTGGTGATGATGATGATGATGGTGGTGGTGGTGATGGTGATTGTGACAATGGTGATGGTAATGCTGGTGATGGTGATGATGGTGATTGTGATGATGGTGATGGTGATGGTGATGTGATGTGTGATGGTAATGATGGTGATGGTGATGATGGTTGTGGTCATGATGATGGTGTTGAGGTGATGATGGTGATGATATGTATTTCGACATGACTAAATTGTGTACTTTCATACACTCATGGTGATAAAGACATTTAAGAACAAGAGCTGTTACACGTGAACCACATCTTCCTTGTTAAAGCAGTTTCATAGTGAGGTTATCTGTACAACACTGCTTGTCCTCTAAAGCTTAGAACGTTTTGTCTGGGGGACCCTAGTAAGACATATAATTTTGGTCGGTCATTTGCAGCAGTCATGCTTGCGAGTTGATCTCCTACTCCAGGCCTTACATATTTGACGTCCTGACATTTGTGTAATTGCTCTGCTAGAGTCCACTTAGAGCACTGAAAGCTGCTTAAAATGTCATTATAAGCTGCCCGGGTCTCAGAATTATATGGTGCTGTTGATGGAACAAAAGAATGTTCCACTTTGATGCACGTGGTATTTGATTGTGCTCTGAGCTGTGGTCCCTCTTCAACCCACCAGGGCTAGCTGGGCTTTTTAAAAAGGATCTTTTGATTCATGTTCATCTTCACATGATTGACAGTGGGTGCCTTTGAGATAACTCGGTGTGGTTTACGGTGGTGGCATGGAAGATGATTTCTGACATGTGTTAATTGTTCTCATTGTCAGCGGGGCAGTCACTTTGAATCTGCCATTGCGTGCTGAAGGTTTGTTGTTGTGGTGGTGAGAATAATAATTTTTTTTTTTTTAGTTATTTTTTTACTAATGAAACCTGAAAAGTTTCTTTTTTGGATGAAAGGAGATAATTCTAGGAATCATATTTTATCATTCTGTTGTGAAGGTATTTCTCATTAGAGGCATTTTAAGAGACCCAAGGGAAGTCTCTCCTGATCTTTTTCTTAAAGGACTTGAGTTTTATCATGTGGTGATCTGCTCCTATTCTTCTCCAGATAATGAGAACAGACTGAAGGAAGCTGAAGAAAAAAGATATATGGTAACAATAAGAATTTAAATGTTGGAACAGATTATTGGAAGAGGGGCACAATTTTGCTCTCACTGTATTGATTATTAGAAATATGGTCGAACATCTGCACACTATTTTGTTATCATAGTAAACCCTTCAAGTGGGAATTATTGGGTTCCCACCTCCCCCATCTTCCATACCCTGGATTGTTTATCTGTCGCCCTATCAGCACCAGACATTCTATGTGTTTTCAGTCGCTTATTTTCTTTCTCTTCCGATACGGATGAATGCTTCCTGAAAGCCAGGGCTTTGTTAACGGCATTAGTGCTGCACCTGGAAAGTAACTATGCCTAGAAAGTGTGCAGGGAAGCAAGGAAAGAATGGCGGGAGGTGGGCGGGAGGCAAGGGGGCGTCTCCTGAACACTTCTGTTCAAGCTCAAGGGCCTCTGGGAGGCATGAATCACTCACTGATCGTCAGTCACCTTAATGAGACCTGGAATGAGTCTCCCATACTGTGAACAGCACAGAGAGGCTGCCTGAAGAGCAACCTGGGGGGCAGGGGTAATGTAGGGACCAAAGGGAGGGGGCATTTGGACATAGGGGGACGGGACTAAACCCCGGACTCCTACACAGAGGACAGCACAAGGGAGTGAGGGATACAAACATGCCGTACATGAGAATCTAGCCTGCCCCATAGCTTCATCCGAGGCCAATTTGCTGCGAACCAGGACCTGAATAACCACCGTGATAGTTCTTGTGGCCCCTTTGCATGGCTGTTCCAGCAAAATAATCCCATCGGGCTGCAGTCCTATATCTGGAGACAGTGGGAGGCTGGAGCCTGGGGCTCCAAGAGGAAACTTGCTGGTGGGGTAGGCAGTCAGCCTTGACTCAAGGGCTTAACTTACGATGAATGTCACAGGGGAGTAAGTGACATCCTCTGCCCACTGAGTGGTGTAGGGCAGGGACTCCAGCTTGTGAAGCCCGTTAGGATGGACGCCTCCGCTCTGCAAGACGGGCCTGGGTGCAAAGCCTTGGTGAGCCCAGGTGCTTAGGAATGCAGCGTTTCTGTCCAGAGATTTTTCTGGTGAAGTTTGCGTCCACCGGAAATACATTTTTGATTCAACACTCGTTAAACGTTTCTCATAAATGTCTCAATACACTCTCTGCCTTGGTGAATGTCTGGGGGCATCGTGACCCCCCAAAAGGACCATGCATTTAGGGTGCAGCACCGTGCTGTGACGGGCCTTGGCCAGCTGCAGCAGGACTTCGACTTTTAGGTGCCTTTTTCCACGTTCTGTGCCATCGTTGGAGTGATGCAGGACACTGAAGTGTGTGTGTTTATTTATACGGCTAGACATGAAAGACATGAGATGTATTTTATTGATTTTTCTATTTGAAATATATTCTTGAAATTTTTAATGAAAAATTTTGGTCAGGGTAATTCAGAACCCAGAATTACATGGTAAGATTTTTTGAAAGACATAATTTGGGTTTATCTTTCTAAAAAAATCAGTAAGGCCATAAATTAATTGGGTCGCCTTCATTAGAAATTATAAACAAGGAGAATTTTTAGATCATCTTTAGCAAAAGTTAAGCTTTATATTTTTATATTTTAAAAGTTTTATAAGTGACATTTGTCAGATCTAAGTTTGTCAATGTAATTGTTGATTTCTGAGGGTAGAATGTAGGGAGTAATTTACAAGTAGATTTTTTTTAATGGTATGAGTATCATTTATTTGCAAGTAGATTCAAATTTTGGAGGCTGGTTGAATTGCAGGAAAACATTTGCCTAAGATAGGGTAATAAGTGACAGTTTGAAAAGCATGTCAGCTCAAATACTTGCCTGTTTCTGGAAGAAAATGAAGTGGCTTCTTGAGTCATGCTGTCATTTGATGCTCTTGCAGGGTCTCTATGGTTGGTCTGTCCCAGATGTTGAGTTTGCTTAATATACTATCCAGTGGTCTCTGGCTTCTAAAACATTTTGATATGTTTGTATCAGTCCTGTTGTAGCTCTGCAGCCCCCATGCCGTCAATTCTGTATCCTTGTAGCAGCTAGTGAAGCGAACGGATGGACGGGTGAATGGGAGAGTGGACGGATGGATGGGTGGGTGGAAGCTTGGATGATTGACGGGTAGTGGGGGGAGGGGTGGATGGATGGATAGTGGGTGGGTAGGTGGGTGGGTGGCGTCCGAGGTCAGCCTTTAGTGACTGAGGTTAACGTTTTTTAAAATGAGCCTTAATACTTTGTCAAGGAACCATCTCAGAAAGCAAATGTTGAGCAAACTGGGAGGCAGTAGTCACCTTGAACCACCAAGCGTGCTGATGGGCAGGCGGCGTGTTCTCTACTCTTCGCTTACAAATTATGCGGAACCGTAGCCAGAGCTCACCATGGAAATGTAAGCCCGTGTATCTACGGGGGATTGTAAGGGATAAAAAACAAGGGAGGGTAAATGATTCGTGACCATCACCTCACCCTCGTGACAATAGGTACAGTTGTTAAGCCCTTCGTGTGCGCCCGCCACTGGACAAGTGATGCACATGCCTGTCTCCCTTGTCCCCATAACACAGGAGGGATTGAGCACCGGGGAGATTAAATGACTTGCCCAAGGCCACACGCAGGGAATACTAGCAGGGAGACGCGTCCATACCCCTGTGGCCCAGCTGTGTGCCTGCAGCCCCGTCGGCTCTCAGCTTCCTGAAGCGCATCTGGGAGGCGCCGTAGTGCGCTTTCTCCTCCGTGACAGCAGCGCACGCCCCACTGGGGAGAAGTCCATATTCCTTCATGGGAATTTGGCCTCACAGCTCAAGTGACATAGTGACTGATGAGAATTTTAAATGTGTCTTTGGAAACAAAAGTCTCAGCCACAGTTTTAGCCAGTAAAGGAGAAACCTCTCTGGATTCTAGAATTATGTGGCCTGAGAAAGTGGATGAGAAGCCACTGCCCACAGCCGTGGGGTTCGTGGCTGACGCCAGGCAGCTCCTGGGCTAACGGGTCCGCACAGAGAGCAGACACGGCCGGGCCCCGTCCTCCAGCTGCCTCAGCCGGCGAAGTCTCTGCTCGCTGTCTCCTCCCTTCTGGGCCAGCCGCTGTGCCCCTCGGTCCCACAGAACCCTCCCATGTGTTCCCCGTGTCCTTCTGTCCCTGTGTCCCCCGAAGGGTCAGGTCTGTGTGCCGTGAGTGAGTGGGTGTGAGTGACACCATTTCTGTTGGGATTGGTCCTCATGGTCACTGTGGTGAGGGAAGGTTGCTGGGGCGGGTTTGGTGAGTGTGGGTCCCTGCAGACCTTCTCCTTTGAGAAAGTTCGGAGCACTCGCTCCGCGTATGCTGCTGCAAGGGCAGGTGAGCCCTGCTTTATCGCCAGGCGGGAGGCTCTGCCTCTGCACGTTTCCTGTGCATCTTCTGGGTACAGCGGCCGCTCTGAACCCAACGCCCCCACGCCCATGGGGTCTGTTTCCAGCGCCAAGTGAGAGCTCTGTGGCCGGCGGGCGGGCCGTGGGAAGGGGTGGTGACGTGAGACTTGCTGAGATTCGGGCCAAAGAGAAGAGGGGCCTGGAGGGGAGGCACCGGCAGGAATCCAACCCGGAACGTCGTGCTCACGTGCTGCCTGCTGACCAGCTGCGGCTGGGGAGAGCCCCTGCCCATTCTGAAAGCTGCGGCGACGGTACGTTTGTTCAGGACAGCCGCGAGGGCCGGGCCGCGCGTGCACCTTCCATCCCGGGCGCAGCTCGGTCTTCCCCGTGGAACAGCACGCGCCTTACGTCCGCCGGCGTCTGATGCTGTTTGTGTGGGATCGCGCCGATCTCCAGCCTCCTGTCCCTTCTGCGTCCGGCAAGCCTTTCTGCATTCTTAGGTATGTTTTGTTTATGGGGAAGTGAAATCAGTGCAGGAAGTTACTTCTGAATCAAGCATTCAGTCGCTGACCATCTGGGACTGTGCGAGGCTCTGGGACGCAGGGGAGCAGGACGCCTTCTGTCTGCCTTCCCTTTGACCGCGAGCGGTTTCTGTTAGTCGGGTCAACGAGGCCGCAGACATCAGAGCATGAGGAACCTGTGGCTGATGCCGGAGCTGAGGCCGGGGAGGTGCAGAGATGTCCTGGCCTGTGTTCGTGCCGCCCTGCTTCTGTGTGGGCCTCACAGGGCCCCGCCCCTGCTGTGGGAGCAGTTAGTCTGGTCGCCGACTGCCAGGGTGGACAGCGTGCACGACGCGCTTAGTGCTCTCCCAATTTCAGGCCCCCATTCTGACTGCGGGGCCAACCGCGCCTGCAGCCCCATCTCAGAAACAATGACCGTGGAGACCGTAGCCCCGTCGACCCAGAAGGGATCCGAGGTGCCCAGGGAAGTCTGGAGTGGACATGGACAGAAAATGTCTTTGAAGAGCAAAACCAAAATGATGGCGGTGACGCTTGCCTGGCAAGAAGGAGACTGGGGGGGAACGTGGGGCGCCACACGGGACGTTCGGAAACAGTCGCTTCCTTAGGGCCATGGGGCAGGAGTCCCCTGGAAAAGCGAGGCTGGTTGGAGGTGAGCGCGACTGTACGTTTTCTCCCATGGTAGGCTCGACCTGCTTATCTGGAAAAGCCGGTGGTCTGGGGCTCGAGACCCTCCTATCATTCCTTTGTCATGGACAAGCTGGCTGGGACCGGGCGAGGCAGTCTCCTCCATTGGCACGACTCCGAGGTGGAACCCGGGGGGCGGCGGGGGCTGGCACAGCGTTCTGGGAGCTTCTGCACGCAGCTCAGACTTCACAACCACGGCTAGGTGGCCTGGATGTCAGCACCTCAGGCGAGTGGCGGGTTTGGTGGGGCTGCTGTGCAGCCGGGCTGGGGTGGTCTGCCTTCTCCTGCTGGCTCCTTGCTCATTGCACGGAGCAGCCGTGACCCACTCTCTCTGGACAGGCGCCAGCGCGAAGCACTGCCGGCTGGGCCTGCTGAGCCGTGGGTGCTGAGAACTTCTCGTGTCTGTTGGCGGGCAGGAGCTCTCAAAGGTGGATGCATTAAAAAACCTGAAAAGCCTCAATTTCTTAATTTACAAGAAGCAGAAAAGAGCCCACAGCCCACTCAGTTCAGAGCACGGCCTCCATGAGGCCATGGAGAGAGTGAACTCTCCCTGTGCCTGCGACCTCGGGGAGCAAAGCCACGACAATGACCGTCATGCCTAAACCTGCACTTGGGAACTGGACGCATCACCACTGGATACTCAAGAAGCAGCAGTCAGGGCTCCCCAGGTCAGAGGCAGGACTCCATCGGACGGTGCTGTTGCTGAGGGACACCTTGCCATCAGGCACTGGATGCCGAGCACCCAGACGAGCGAGAGTGGACGTGTGGCACCCGTGACAACCACGCCAGCAGCGCCCCTCACCCTGGGCAGGGACACGGCAGCAAGTGTGCTCACAGGGGTCAGCACAGCTCCAGGAAAATGCACGTAAAACATAGCAGCAACCCGTTCTGGTGACTCTGGGGTGCTGCGCGGTTGACCCCGACGTCCGTTAACGCGCTTACATCCCCCGTCAGCGGTCATGGCCCCGTAGTGCTGTTAAGAGGAGGACCAGGACCTTCGTCCCGGGACACCCACAGAGTTGCCCCTCGGAAGCTTTTCGGCGCTCCCACGGGCCTGCGTTTCCCGCCGCCGTCACTCGGGGGTATGTGTCTACAGTCTGTTGGCGGCCGGTGGGCTTAGCTCCTCGGGTGACCCGACATGTCTCTCCCTCACCCTCCGGCCTGGAGGGTCTTTCCACTGGACATAGACGTCTGAATGAAAGGTTTTTCTTTTAACTCTTCAGATACGTCATTGGATGTGTGTGATCAAATCTACAATTACCAGTTGAGTCAAAAACCTCATTGTCACCAGGCACGTGGTGTCACTCAGGTCCTCTTCTGCCTGAGGTCCGCCACGGCTGCATCCCGCCACGTCATGCCTCACGCGTGTCCTTGCCCGTGGCTGTGGCGAGGGGCCTCACCTTCTCTTCTCAAGAGGTGCCACTGTGGGGCTCTGTGTCCACTCTTCTTGGGGTCTGTTTGGTGTCTTGGCTTTCGAAGTTAATGCAGTCTGGGGGAATTGCTGGAGGTTTTTCCCGGTTAGTGTTTTGGTCCCTCTCCTCCTCGCTTCCACTTGGAGTCTCTTGTGCCTGAGGTGGTGCTGCAGGTTGCCCCGTTTCCACTCAGTCTTTCTCAATTCTTTTTTTAATTTTAAAATAAAAATTTCATTTATTTATTTGAGAGACAGAGCAAGAAGGTACGAGCAGAGGAGCAGCAGAGGGAGCAGACCCTGCCGAGCAGGGAGCCTGACGCGGGGCTCGGTCCCAGGACCCTGAGATCATGACCTCACCAGTCGGGACACCAGGCGCCCCCTTTTACCTGTCATTGAGAGGATAATAGTTTCTGTTACGTATCTGGAAATTCACTAACCCGTTGCTCTCCGTTGCCCAATCTGCGGCTCGACCTGTGACTTTGTAAATCGTGAGTGCTGTGCTCCCCACGCACCGAACTTCCGCTGCTCCTGTTCAATCCCAGGTCTCCGCTGAGCTTGCAGGGGCCCGCGCTGCCCCGTTGGGTCACTGCCACCTCGTTCTGGTGGTGACTGCCTCTCCTTGCGTCATCTGTGCTTGCCTTTGTGTGTGTCCCCCAGAAACACTCATCCGGAGCCTCTTGAAGGACCTGGGAAGGCAGCCGGCGCCGGCGGAGGGCCTGAGCCCCCTGGAGCTCAGCGAGATGGCCCACATGGTTGCTGCCGCCGTGCAGGGAGCAGGTGCCGACGGGGAGCTGCGAGGAGCCGAGAAAGGAGCTGCAGGAAAGCCGAGAGAGGCCAGCGTCCGCGAGCAGGCCGGGGACAGTGGGGCAGGTGAGCCTCCCCGCCCCGGGGCCACGGACGCCTGCGGGTTCGCGGCGCGACGAGGCTGCAGAGGCCCAGCTCGCCAGGCTGGTCAGCCTGCCTCTGCGGGGGAGACGCCGACTTGGAGGAACGGGTTTTATCTGTTTGAACTTTGCCTCTGAAAGCTTTCTGAGCAGCCTCAGCCTAGCCAAGCAATTGTGTGGAAAGGCAAATTGCTCTCAGTGCTGAGGCTCGGAGTTAGAAAAAACCAGGAGTGATAGTGTTTCTGTTTGGATTCTGCCCGTGAATAGAGTCAAATATTTGAATAACACAGTGAAAAGGCTTCATCCTGCTTGAGGCTCACATCCGCCCTCCCAGGCTGCTCCAGGGAGAGCCGAGAGCTCCCCCCGACTCTCCAGTGTGTGTGTGTGTGCATGCACACAGACACACATACAGACACACACACGGAAACAGACACACACACACAGACACATACAGACAGACACATACACGGATACACACAGATACACACACACATGCAGACACACAGACACACACACGGACACAGACACATACAGACAGACACACATACACACGGACAGACACACACAGATATACAGACACACATGGACACACACAGAAACAGACACATAGAGACACACACACAGACATACAGACACACATGGACACACAGACACACATATGGACACACACGGACACATACAGACACACACACAGAAACAGACACATAGAGACACACATAGACATACAGATACACACGGACACACACACACAGACACACATACAGGCATACACAGGCACAGACACACACACATACGCACACACATACAGACACACAGACATACAGCACACACACATGGACACAGACAGACACACACTGACACACACACACAGACGCACACATGGACACAGACACACACACACAGACACATACAGACAGACACATACACGGATACACACAGATACACACACAGATGCAGACACACACACGGACACAGACACACACACAGACACATACAGACAGACACACATACACACGGACAGACACACACAGACATACAGACACATATGGACACACACAGAAACAGACACATAGAGACACACACACAGACATACAGACACACATGGACACACATACAGACACACACAGACACATACAGACACACACACAGAAACAGACACATAGAGACACACACAGACATACAGACACACATGGACACACAGACACACATATGGACACACATACGGACACACACGGACACATACAGCCACACACACAGAAACAGACACATAGAGACACACATAGACATACAGACACACATGGACACACACACACAGACACACATACAGGCATACACAGACACAGAGACACAGACACACACAGAATACAGACACACAGATACACACAGACACACATACGGACACACACAGACACACACACACATACGCACACACATACAGACACACAGACATACACACACAGACACACACATGGACACAGACACACACACACAGACACGGGCACACACACGGACACACAGACACACACATATACACATAGTCACACATATGGACACGGAGACAGACATACACAGATACACACAGACACACACACACATACAGACACACGCGGTCACACACAGACACACACACAGACACACACACACAGCAGCTCCCCTGGTGACTGGACGTACCCGTATGTGCTTCTCAGGGTCACTGGAACCACACGGAAGCCTCTGATTCCATGCCTTGGACACAGCCGACACACAAAACACATGTGCCAGAAACACGCATAAGGAGATGGTGTCTCGTCTTCTGTGGGCTGGGACCCAGGCTGGCTCGGAAGCTGGCATCAGGGCGCCCAGAGCCAAGGGAACCGGTGCTCCGCGGGACAGGGTTCTGTGTTAGGCGGTTTTGAATAAGCAGTGGGTGCCTCTCGGCGGGGGGGCGGGGGTCTCGAAGAGGCCTGGGCACCAGGCTTCGTGAGTTCACGAGTTTGGGGCTTTTGGTAGGATGTTTAGGAAAGTCATGAGCTCTGGGGACAGCTTACTGTGAGGTGGTCGGCGTAGGCGCCTTCCTCTGCTTTTCTGTCGCTGGTAACTGCTTCTGGCACTGTGGGATCTTTTTGCTGTGCTAGACTCTGAGGATGACACACAGATCCCTGGGGCTGGGGACACAGTTCATGACCGAATTCACGCCCATCTCTTAGCTAACCCTTCCACGTTCCACGGAGCTTACGGAACACCGATACCATCCTCCGAACAGGAAAGGGTCACCTTCTAGGCGAAACCAGGCTGATGTCATCCTGCCTGACCCCCTGTGACGGACGCTCTGTGTCTGACGGGGTCCGGACGAGGGTTCTGATGATGCTTGTGTCTTCCACAGATGACCGCGGGCCGGACGGCGGAGGTGGAGCTGACGAGGAGGTACGGTGAGGCGTCTCTACCTGTTCGGTTCACCTTAGCTCTAGAGCTGCGCTGGGCGTCTTTCTGGTCATGGTTTGAGAACGCAGACAAAACACAAAGTTTTGTTGTTCTGTTTGTTAAAAGTCTGCTAATCCCAAAATTGGGAGAAAGTATAAAGAGGGCATAAAAAATTGTGGATATTTTGGTACATACTAATGCCTACTTTCAGATCATACAGTAACATTTTCCCATCGTAGAAATCTGGAAAATACGGTTAATACAAACTAAGGAATGAATATTCCTTAGAATTTTCCTACCTGGGGCTACGGACTGGATCCTTGCGGTCATCCCACGTGTGGTTCCCGGGCTTCATTCAGCGCGGACCCCCACAGGCCCTGGGCCTCAGCCCTGCCCGCCCGATACGGGAGCCGCTGGCCCGGTGTCCTTTACATTGAAGCTCGTTAAGCCGAAGCAGATCAAAATGCCGTCCCTCAGTTGCGCTGGCCCCAGCGCCCGTGTTCCATTGTGAACCGTGGGCCGGGTGGTTCGCAGAATGTGCGGGTCGTGGCTGGAGGGTCTCTCGACCGCGCGGGTGGGAAGGGCCGTCTGAGAAGGGCTCAGTCACGGGTGATGTGCCCTCACGGTGGTTTGCCGGCCTTTCCGGCTGAAGAACCTTCGCTCATTAGTGCAAGTCTTATGGATGCAGAAAATCAGTGTGGAAACCATGACAATGGCTTTAGGTGGTTCTACGGAACCCTTTTCTGTAGAGTGGAAAAAATCATTTTGGTTAGTACTTCTGTTTCCATTTTATTTTCGTGGCTTTTGGTTCAATGCCTGTTAGCAAGTAGCAAAAGAAAACATCCACAGTTCTCTTAAATGTCCGTCAGAAACGCGGTTGGCGGGGTGCGGGGAGTCGTGGCTCTAAGAATGCATCTTGTCAGTGGAGGGGCGTGGACAGGGGGACGAGTGCAGCCAGAGCCGGGCTGCGGGGTCCGGACCGTGCACACCTCAGCCCCTGTGGGTCCTCTCAAGACCCCAGTGTTCGCAGGCTCCTACCTTTCCTTCCTGATCAAGTCGAATTTTGATTCATTTCTCTGTTACTGGGGGTACATCTTCAAGCAATTTTTTATTTTCTTTTTTAAGATTTATTTGAGAGAGAGAGCACAGATGGAGAGGGGGAAGCGCAGGACTTGATCTTAGGACCACAGGATCATGATCTGAGTGGAAGGCAGACGCCCAAGGCCTGAGCCCCCCCAGCGCCCCTCAAGCAGTTTTTTTCCCAACAGGCATCTGAGTGTTGTGTTCTCTGAGCTCTCACTCGGAGCATCTTCTGTTTCCTCCTCTCACGGAGCGTAGTCCAGCTGAGAACACCATTCTTTTTCTTCCGAAAGCTGGGGGACAGGGCTCCAAGCCCTCCATGGTCACTGAAATGCTGTGTACTGTCACCATTCAGGATCCAAACTTGAGCAGATGTTTTTTAACAAAATACTATTTTTTGTAGCTATTTCAGAACACAAAGGAAAACTTCTATACAATTTCTAGTCAACATTGGAATAAGTATTTTCCTTTATAATTCTTGCTTAGTTTCCTGAAAAGCTTGAGTTTCATACATGTGAAGGAAACCCACTTTTTGTCCTGTCTGGTACAACGCTGGAGCTTTCACGGTGATTTCACAGGAAGCAGGAAATCCCTTGCCCGCCAGGAGGTGCCCTGGGGTGTGCCCTCCCTTCTTGGGCGCCAGCAGAAGCGCCAGGAGGGACCACCGGCTTCTGTGGGAAGCCGGACTGGGGTCCCAGAAGGCTGTGTGGCCCAGTGGCGGCATCTCCGACGCCAGCGGGAGCGACACTCAAATTCTGGACCAGCCAATCCCCGCCTTGCAGGCATCGGGCACGTGATTAACCTCTGTAAACCCCAGAGTCCACCGACCGGAGATGAAACTAGGGCCGCGCTCCCGGGTTGAGGTGGTGATGAGGGACAGCGTGCACCGAGACTGAGCACAGCGCCGGGCGCATACTCAGGGCTGAGCGTGTCAGATGACATCTGTCTGTCGGGACGGCACTTAAGTGGCTCTTGCTCAGGAAATGGGGTCAGGATGAGCACGCCTCGGCGCTGAGGACCCAGGGTCCCCCAGGAGCTTTGAGGCTGCGGGGCATGTCCCGATGAGGCTTGCGCCTGATGTCTCCTCTTCCCTGTGAAAGTGGGGCACGCGACACCCCTGCACTGGCATCGCGAGGACCCGGGAGTCCACGTGGGTCAGGGTCCGGGACAGGGATCAGTCAATGCAGCAGCACAGCCATCGCCAGGCGCCGACTGCTCCAGAGCAGGGGGGCTCAGAAACCCACGCGCGGTCGTGGAGGTTTTGTTTTTGTTTTGTTCGTTTTAAAGATGTTATTTATTTATCGGAGAGAGCGCGCACACGGGAGCGGCAGAGGGACTGAGAGAGCGTCTCCCGCTGACTCCCCCGAGCACAGAACCTGACACGACGCTCGTCTCACCACCCGGAGACCGTGACCTGAGCTGAAATCAAGAGTCAGGCTCCCAGCGGACGGAGCACCCCCGGTGCCCCCGATGTTGGCTCTTTTTAAAAAGACCCCAAACATGCACACTGATGCTGTAAAATCGGGCTCTTTAGGATGGTGTCTGTATGTGAGAGAGAGACCGACGGACAGGTGTGTGGCTGCGTGAGGCTGGTGGGTGAGGCCCTTGTCCTCCCCGGTCTGAACGTGTCCCATCTAGACGGGATCCTGAACGTGGCCAGGAGGGCGCCACTCCGTCCCCGCCTGGTCCTACCTGCTGGTTCTCCTGAATGTCATCTCACGGAGCCTTCTTTCCACCAGGTCAGTCATCTGGGCCTCAGACTTGGGGACCACCTCCAGCATCCTAGGCCCCAACTCTTTCCTGCCGCCCCCGTTCTCATGGAGCCCTTCAAAACGGAGATGAAGAAATCGGAGACCCCCAAGGTGCCCCTGACGTTGGAGGAGGAGAGTGCGGGGGTGGAGGACGTCAGGAGTCAGACCTACTCCAAGGACCGGCTGCACAGGCCGCGTCCCGCACAGCCCCAGGGGCGTGGCTCTGGCGAGCTCCAGGCCTGGGTGCCGGGGCCCTCGCAGGAAGATGCCGGCCTTGAAGCCAGAGCCCGGGGACGCCCCAGTGAGAGCCTGTGGCTGGCGGCCCGGCCTTCGCAGGAGGAAGAAGGCTACATTGTGACCGGGAATGAGTGAGTAGAGGCTCTGGTTTTTCCTCCTGGCGCCCAGCGCATGGGTGGAGGGGAGCACGTTCATTCTTGCCCATCTTTACTCAGAGGCACAGGAGGAGGTGGGCTTCCTGGTGTCACGGGGGCAGGAGGGCAGCTGGGAGCCTCCTCGTCCGTCACACGGTGCTGTGACCTGTGACCAAGGAGCCCGAGCTTCAGGGGGATTCTCCACAGAACAGAGCCCCTCCTGGCTCTTGGTTCCAGCCTCATACCTGCGGTGCAGCCCGTGGGGCCCATGGACGCAGCAGCCCCGGGGCATGGGGGGCTGGGGTCTGCCCGGGGTTGCCTCCCTGCTGGCTGAGACTCCAGCCATTTAAGGTATTGGGACCCGAGTCATCCTTCAGAGGGAGACATGTTCATGGTAACAGGACGCTCTTCTCGCTCTGATCTGCACGAGTCACGGGGCCTCGTTCCCACAGTGTGTGCCCAGCTGGTGATGGGGTCGGCTCCAAGCTCCGGTGCTCAGCCTAGTGACTCTGGCTTTGGACACGAGGCTGTAGATATGTTCTTTCCTCACAGTCTGTAAGCAGGGTTTCAGCGGGGAGAGCACAGCCAGCCAGCCGCATGTGTGTGTGCACGTGTGCAGGTGTGCAAGTGCACGTGCGTGTGCGGATGTGCATGTGCGCGCACAGGTGTGGATACGTGTGTGCATGGGCATGTGTGCAGCCATAGGTGTGTGCAGATGTGCATGTGTGAGTGCACGTGTGCGGATTGCGTGTGCGTAGGCGTGTGCGTGTGCAGAGGTGCGAGCGTGTGTGCGAGTGTGTGCAGCTGTGTGGACAGGCCCACACCAGGTTCCGCCGTCGCCGGCATGCTCGTGCTCCCCGTCTGGGCGGTCCCTCAGGTAGGTCAGAAGCTGCCTGGCTTTGCTGACGACACGCCGTGTGGGAGGGGCTGTGCCGTTTCTCACGCCGGGCGCGCTCGCCTTCTTCCTGCGCAGCCCCCGGGCTCATGCTCGGCCAGCGGGCCGTTGTCGCTGGTGCAGACGGCACGTCACCGCAGCCGGCAGCAGCCGGCACCACGGCGGGACAGGCGGCGTCGTGTTCTGAGCCCACGCGCTGACCGCCATTGGAGCCCGCTTGAGCGTAAGAGTCTCGCCACTGTTGGTGGTGTTTTCCCTCGTGCCTTTAGAGAAGTGTCAGTGCTGATGCTTCAAGCTCGCACGGAAACACCGACTCCGTCTGCTCAAGTGCTTCTCACTGAGCCGCGTCCTCCCGTGTCGGGCCTTTGCCCAGGTGCGGAGCTCCCAGACCCACCGGTGCCGTCAGGCTCCGGTTCTGAGGTTGGGGACCCCCCGGGTGAGTGTCTTCAGAGTCGTGCCCTACAGAGCAGTGCAAACGGGGGTGTGACAACACAGGTGCGGAGGGCACAGTTCTGCACCCTCGGGGCGAAGGCGGGACGCGGACTCCGCTGCTGCGGACGCGGCTGTTCCCACAGCGCTCCTCCTCCGAGTTGTCGAAAGCCTGTGTGTGGATTTTCACTGCCTTAGGAAATACGGCTGCGTCATGCATGCACACGTGTGCCTCTGTGTGTGCCCGTGTCCGTATGTGTTGTGTGCATGCATCTGTGTGTGGCACATGTGTATACATGCATGTACACGTGTGTGCACTGTGTATCCGTGTATGCACACTGCATGCATCTGTGTGGTGCTTGTGTGCACCTGTGTATGCGTGTGCACACATGTGTTCATGTGTCTGTGTGAATCATGTAAGCGTGCTCTCTGTTTGCACGTGTGCACATGTCTGCACACGTGTGCTCATGTGCATGTGTGTGCACACACATGTTCGTGTGTGCCCATGCGTGCATGTGCACACATGTACATGCACGTTTGCACATGTGTGTTGCTGCACAGCTGCTCTGGGAGCCTTCTTTCTTGCCACCAGGACGTCAACGGTGCACAGCCCCGACACACAAGGGCTCGTCCCCAGAGTGCGGGGAGGGTCCACTGTCGCTCTTCCTTCTGGGGTCCGGGGTCTCGGCAACAGCATGAGGCAGGGGGTGGGTGCCCCACAACAGGGCCGGGAAAGGGGTTCCCATTGTTTGAAAGGCTCTTCCAAGTAGCAGCTTTGCATCACCATGAACAATAGGGCATGGCGCCTTTAGAGCAGGACAGTCCATGGGACATCCTCCGCATTGGGGTGACTCTTGGAGGGGAATGACAAGGTTGTGGGAGAGGCCTGTCCTATCGGGCATTTCCGCTGACTTCCCGGGAGAAAGTGAGGCTCCTGTTGGGGTCGGACTTCTCTTCGCCTTCAGAGTTTATTTTCCTGTAGTGTTCTCCGGGGCCAGAGCTTTGGGACTCGAATATCTGCGACAAGCATGGGTCGGAGGAAAAAAATCATTACTGTGGCTCATTCCCCTTTCCTTCTGCTGCCTGAACTGGATGAATTTTACACGATACAGATGATAGGGCCTCGTGTCGGGAATTCTTATCTTTGTCGCCACGAGACGAGGCCTCCTTCCTCTTAGAGAGCCTGCTGTCAGATTCCGCGGGAACTTGGGATTCTCTAGGGCAAGTCTTCACCAGATCTCAGCTGCAGCCTTAGCAGATCAGCTATTGGCAAGAATTTGGTGCCATTCTTTAAAAAAACCATCTGGGTCCCTGCTTGTCCCCTAAGAAGGGGAAGCAGTGGGACCTGTGCCCTGTGTGGTCTGCTCGCTGACACACATCCTCCCCGTGGGGCTCAGCTTCGCACGCATCTGCCTCGTGCTGACGGACGGGGCGCTGCCTCGGGCTCCGTTTACGCTCTCCCGCTTTCAACCCCGTATGGACCCTCCGAGGCCGGCAGCAGGTCAGGACGGCCGTCCCTGTCCCCCAAGGGTGATTTTAGAAGTGTTTTGGGTTCAGGAGAGACAGCCCAGGAAGGGGAATTTGAATCCAAGGGAGCCGTTTGCATTTTGGCAAAGGAGAAACTGCATCTTACGTCTGACGAAGAAATGCGGAAGAGCCGGGGCTCTCCAGGCGCCTCCAACGGACGCTGTTGCGTTTGGGGTGTCTTCCTGGGGAAGGACGTGTGCATGATGAGAAGGGGCAGAAGAGCGGCTACCAGGCTGACGTGGGAGACGGGGAGGCCACTGTCCCCACGGGCCGTGGGCAGCTTGTGCGTAGGCCGTTGAGAGCTCCACCATCCCACACGGAGGCCCTGGAAGGCCAGCTTCTGTGCCAAAGCTTTGGTGCCCTGTGTTCTCGGCCCTAGAGGGGCAAAGGTGGCCGCGGCCCGGGCTGTCGGGGGCGGGATGCTGCACACCAGCGGCAGCAGGGAGGCTCACTCCCCTCTCAGGCGGCTCCCCCAAGGGCAGCGGAAGAGTGGCCCTGCGACAGAGCAGGTGGGGGTGACAGCCCGGGAGCTGTGAACGGAGCCGTGGAAACCGGGAATGGGAGTCAAGGGAGAAGCTTCCAGGGCTGGGGCACCGAGACCTCGCCGGGGCGGGGGGGACATGCGGCAAAGAGAGTGGGCCTCCCGCGGCCTCTGTGTTCTCAGACGGACAGGTTGGCCCTGAGTTTTCTCCAGTGTTTTCTTCCCGTAAAGCTCTTGCCTGGGACATGCCCACCAGTGATGTCACAGACGGGTCTCTGCTGACCGATGTGTCTCCTCTCTCACGGCCTAAGTCACGGGCAGCTCAGCGTGGCTGCCGCTCCCAGGCACGGCCCTCATGCGGACTCAGCCCGACGGCTGCCAAGGGGAGGGTCCCGCACGGCAGGCGTGGTCCTGCCGTCTCCTCACTGGCGAGCCGTTAGGGTTTAGGGAATCCAAGTCTGGAAGAAGTTTCTGCTGTCCGTCTTCTGAAGCTGCTCCGGCTCCCGGGGGTCGCGCGTGAGCAAAGGGAAGCCTCACGCGTGGACAGACGATTGTCCCTTCTGTCACACTCGTCTCTCCCAGTCAGTCTCCGAAGCGAGAACCAGGTGCTTTCAGAGCCGCCGGGGCGAGGAGACTGCTTTTCCCATCACGAACTTGAAAACGTACAAACCCACGTGCTCAGGAGTGACGTGCTGTTCCCCGGAGGTCAGCGTGCTGGGAGGGAAGCGTCACCGCTGAGCCACAGGGATAGTCCCGTCATCCTCCCCCACCTGCACACAGACCCCTGGCTGCCCGCAGAGCCCCTCAGAGCTGCGCCGGGGCCACGGGGCCCATGCTGGTCGCCAGGAAGACGGACAGGACGCGGGGCCGGAGCGGGGCCGGAGCGGGGCCCGAGTCATTGCCGGTTTTCCCTTCCTTGTGGGAGCAAAGGAATCGCAGCGGGCTCGCGGTCTGTGGTCGTGGCGTCTGCAGGTTTACTCTGGCTGACTCTCAGACCATGTCTGGGATGACGTGGTCGAACTTCCTGTCAGAAAGCGGAGCTGTGGTCTTCTGGGGGTCTTCCTGAATGCGACAAGTCGCTGCGACGTCACCACTCATCTCCTCCGTTTGGGTCAAGAGACACCGTGCGGTGTGCGGGTTCTTTGTCGTCTGAGAGTCAGGTGTGGGGCCACAGCCAGTGAGGAAAGAGTCACAACTGCTCATGTGGCCCAGAAGACGAAGGAAAACCACGTATTTCCAAATCTGAAGTCCTGCCCACAGAGCTGGGAGCTGTGGGGCTTGTCCGTGACGGGAATGGTGAACCGTGGCCCCAGCCGCCGCCAAGCTCTGGCCGGTCTGCGGGCGCCCCTGCCTGGGACCTCAGCTCGTACTCGCTAGGCCCTGCCCTGTGGCCCCCGAAGAAGGAAGATCCCAGACCCGCCCCGTGTGGTCCCCATGGAAGTCGCGCACGGTCAGTTTCACGTGCGCATTGTTTGCAGACGAGGGACACGCGGCTCGGCGCGCGGCCAGACTCCCGGAGCCGCAGGCCCTGCTCCGGCCGGAGGGAGCGCAAACAGCGTTAACCGAGTGGGTCTCCGAGCCCGTGAGCTCAGACTCTCAGAGCATCATGACCCGAACGAGGCTTTTCCTGTAAACGTCCCCTCCTGACTCCGCGCTCACTGCCTCCTCCTGGGAGCCACAAAATTCCATCCTCCCAGACTCGGCAGCTCCTGGCCACCCGCCCTCCCTCCCGGAGCTCTGCCCGGCGCTGCTCCACCTTCCCCGTCCAGCGGCTGCAGCGGTGGCCTGAGGCCACTCCGTTCTCCCAGGGCACTCCCAGGCGTCTGGTCCTCCACGACGCCGCCCTGCCTGCCCTCCGGGGCCACCTCCCCGCCGCCCATCACCTTGGGTATGGGAAGGAGGCCTGGAGCTCTGCCGGCGGCTTTGCCGTCTCCGGGGGCCCCAGGACCCCGCTTCCTCCTCCAGGGCTCATGCCCGGGGGCGTACCAGACCAGACCACCTTCCCCACCTCCTCCAGCTGGGAGCCCTCCCGACCTGGCCAGTCCTCACGGCTGCCCCCGTCCTGCTCGTGGCAGTCGACGGTGCGGGTAGCTGCTGGGACCTCTCTCGCCGGAGGCCCTGCACCCCTCCGCTCTTCCCCGGTCTGTTACGCATGCGGAACCCCAGCAGACTCCTCCGCCACCTCACTCTTCTCTGCAGACCTGGCGGTTTCATTGTCCTTGGGGTGGAGGCCCCAGCTGTGGGCTCTGCAGACTCGCCCTCTCCCTGCCCCCGCAGGCTGGTGCCCTGCCCCGCCTGCTCCTTCCGGCTCCTGCCACACGCGCGGGGCTGTCACGGCCTCGGGAGTGTTCATCCCACTCAGGAGTGCTGCCCCACACGCACTGGCAACTCCTCCTCCTCCCCGTCTGTGGGGAGCCCCCGCTGCCCCAGGCTGCGTCAGGGCCCCTCGAAAGTGCAGCCCTGCCCCTCCTTCCTAAGCCTTCTCTCTGGCCTCCGGGAAACCACTGAGGTCGCAGGGTCACACCCCCTCCCGCACGCAATGGACGCTCCTCACGGGAGGCCTGCTCGGGTCCTGGGCCCCCCACTTCCAGGGCTGCCAGAGGACGTCCAGGACCTGAGAGCAAGGGAGACGGGTTCTGGGACCGTCACGACATCAGCGAGTTGAAGGAGCGCCACGAAGCGGCTTTTGGTAAATTCTAAGAAACTGGATATGCTTGAAGTGAACGTTGTTCCCAGGCAGTTTTCAGAAGTTCTGACAACACGGCTCCTCCCACATCGGTGTCGGGGGCACCGTCACCCCCAGAAGGAAGCACCGGTATGAAGTCCTTCTGGCTCCCAGGCCCCTGTCCTGGGACCTGCCCCCCATGTCCCCGAGGCCTTGGGCTCACAGCCGGCTTATCCCCAGGTTCCTGGTCCAACGGGCTTCCCTGGTTGTTCTGTCTCATCTTCTCCGCGAGGCAGCGGCTGGTTTGCAGCAGGTACAAGGTAGTGGCCAGGCCCGGCCTTGCCCCCCCCCCACCTGCTCCCACCTCTCCTGCTGCTTTCGGAAGCCGCGCTGTCTCGGGACCGTGTTGTGAAATGCAAGGGTCCTCCTTTCTCACAGCACCCGAGCGGCACCAGGAGCCGAGCCTGCATCAGCTCCGCCATCGCACACCAGGGCTGCGTTCGCAGATGTCGTCTCGGGACCCACACAAGGCACACCCAGCGCTGGCTGCCGGCCTTCGATGCCTGACTCCGCAGGCCCCCTTCTGTCTCCTCGGTTGGGTTTCGAGTGAGGGGTTGGATTGTGATGTCTGTTACTGGCTGGGATTCATCTTGTCTGATCTCTGACTCTGGTGGTGGACAGCGTGGAAGACACCGTGGTAGAGCGGGGGTGTGGTCCTGCCGTCCTTCCGGGGCCTCCTTGACGAGCCGGCGTGGCCACGTCCAGCCAGTCGGCAGATGCCGGGAGAGATGATGCCAGGGAGGGGCTCTTCTGTGGTCCCGGACGGTGGTGAGCCCCTTGCCTGCATCTGATGCTCTCTGTTGTGACGAGGGTGAAATTGGTGGGGCCCAGGCAGGGAGGAAACGGGGATGTTGAACAGCCCCGCGCATCGGACCGAGGCCGGCGCCTGGGCTTCTAACACCGCCTGCCCCATGCGCGCTTGCCGTGCAGGTCGCTTCTGCGGCTCAGCCTGGACGCCTGAGATGCACGAGGGTCCCAGAAGGTTCTGACAGTGGTGGGACTCGGCAGGCCACAGCGACCTCTGAGGGCAGCCAGGGGTCACCATCCGTGCCCGTCTCTACGTCTGTGTCTACGCCTGCATCTCCCCATGCACACGTGCCTCTCCATATACACGGTCTACCATGTCTGTGCAGGCTCTGTCTCCATAAGCATCCGTGCGTCTACACCGGCCTCGACGTGTCTGCCTGTGCCTCTGCGGTGCATTTGCTCGTCTGCCGGGGTCTGTGTCCGCCTGCGTCGGTCGTAGCAGTGTTCACATATCTGTGCCGTGTCACCGCTGGGTCGGCACTGGTGCACCCGCATGTGCACCTCACCTGCTACGTGCTCGCTCACCACGCACGTCTGTCTACACGACATGCGCACGTGTCTCCACGTCCGCACCTGTGTCTGCCCTGATCCGCGCTCAGCCTTCACGCCTGTCTGTTGGTTTCTGCCGTGCGCTCTCTGTCTCCGTCTGTGCCCACGTGTCTGCTTCCTCACCTTCTGTGTCCCTCACGTCCATACATCTCCGTCGTCGTGGCTGCCAGCCCGGTTTGGTGTCGGACTTCTGTAGTTGTTGGGAAGCTTTGCTTTTCTTCTTCGGGAGAAAAGTCCAGAGCAGAGCTCTCCAGGGACCTCCAGAGCCTGCCCATGGCAACTGATTTTTGAAGAGTGTCATCTGCTTTGTAAGTCGATCTCCAATTAAATCTGTCTGAGTTAAGCCGTTTAAATATCACCGCTACATGCCAGGGAGGAGGAAGAACAAAGGAGAAACGTGTGAGAAGAAGAGCCTTGCTAGACTGTCAGCGCAGAAGTCAACTGTGGATGACGAGTGAAGGCAGAAGGAAAGGGAAGAATGGGGGAAGGTGGTGCCCTGACAGCGCAGCTGTGGAATACTGGGGACGGTGACATGGAAAAAAAGAAGGTCTTACTAGAAGAGCTGGCCACAGGCTACTCCAGCACAGCCTCCTGGATTCTGGTGATGCAGACGTCCCTTGTAAGCTTCAGATCAACTTTGCGGCCGTTACTTCGAGCTCTGAGTGGGCTGGTGGGTGGAAAGGAAATCACGTTCCAAAGAGAACCGCGTTTGCGCGGGGCCTTGCTCAGGAGGAGCACGGACATTTGAGAAGCTGAAATAAGGCCGGGGGAAGCTGGGGGCAGTCAGCGTGGGAGAGGCTGGTGAGGCCTCAGGGCCCAGCAAGCATCGGGGTCCTTGTCCCTAGCAGACATGGGACAGCATTAGGGGACAAGCCGGCACAAGTGGTGTGGCCGGAGTCCCACTCTCTGAGATCTCTCTGCTGTGGAGTGGAGGAGGGCTGATGGAAGGTGTGTACAGTGACGGGACGGACACCGGTCAGCAGGTGTGCCGGTCACTGAGGCATTTCCTCAGCTCTCTTACCCGCTTGCTGTCTCTGCCCTGTGAGGCTGACCTGCAGAATGTCATCTGGGCTATGAACTGGCCTGGACAGTCACTACAGTTCCGGACTGTTCTACCCATGGGCCTTCCGACAAGTTCCAGTGGGCTGCCCTGCCGTTCCCACTCTGCGTACTCTGTGGTCTTTTTATCATGAGTGGATGTTGAGCTTCATCATGTGCTTTTCCTGCCTCTGCTGGGGTGATCAAGGTTCTTATCGTGCGCCGTGTGAATGCGGCGCGGCGCACGGATCGATCCACGGATGCGGAACCGGCCTTGCAGCGTTGGGATAAATCCCACTTGATTGTGGTGTGTGATCCTCGGTGGGTGGGTGTTTCCAGGAACTTACTCTTCCTTCTCGGTAGTTGGTTTGACAGCGTGTAATTGCTCGTGGCTGTTTTTATGACCTGTTGTAGTTCTGCGACATCAGAAATACTTCATTTCCGATTTTATTTATTTGAGTTCTTCTTTTCCTTGGTAAGCCTAGCCAAAGGTTTATTTATTTTATTCATGTTTTCAAAAAAACAAACCAAAAAACACCAGTTCTTAGCTTCATTTATCTTTTCTATTGTCTTCTATTTCAGTCTCTGTTTCATCTGTTTCTGTTCTGATCTTTATTATTTCCTTCCTTCTGCTGACTTTGGCCTTCATTTATGCCTCTTTTTCTAGTTTCTTGAGCTGTAAAGTCAGACTGGTCATCAAGGTCTTTCCTCTTCCTCGCTGTGGGCAGCCATCACCGTGAGTCTTCCTCTTAGAGCTCTGCTCTGCATCCCACACACTTTGGTGTGTTACGTTGCCAGTTTCACTTGTCTCAGGTATTTTTTATTTCTTCTTTGACCCACTGGTTGTTCAGGAGTATATCATTTAATCTCCATATATCTGTGAATGTTCCAGTTTTCTTCTCGTAATTGATTTCTGGTTTCATACCATTGTGATCAGAAAAGATGCATGATATGACCTCAAACTTCTTATATTGGTTAAGACTTGCATGTGGCCTGTCATGTGGTCCATCCTGGAGAATGTTCCACGTGCACTTGAGAAAAACCTATGTCCTGCTGCTGCTGGGTGGGAAGTCCTTCACGTCCCTGTTGGGTCCTCCTGGTCCCTGCTATTACCGTACTGCCTCTCGTCCCCCTCAGACACTTGTTTATGTATTCAGGGGCTGCGACGTTGGATGCATAAACAGCTACAAATGTATCTTCTTGATGAACTGACTTCTTCATTATTGTATAATAATTTTTTTCTCTCATTAACAATCTTTGGCTTAAAGTCTACTTTGCCTAACGTAAGGTTTCTACCCTGCTCTCCTCTGGTTTCCCTTTTTATGGACTTTCTCCATCACTTCATTTCAAGTCTGTTGGTGTCCTCAGTGCTGAAGTGAGTCTCTGGTAGGCTTCATGGAGCTGGGCTTTGTTGGGGTTTTGTCCTATCCATTCAGCCGCCTGTGCCTTGTGATTGGAGATTTTAGTCCATTTATATTTAAAGTAGTTACTGGTAAGTATGGGCTGCATTTTCCCATTTAGTAAATCATTTTCTGGCCGTTTGGCAATTCCTTTGCTCCTTTCCCTTTCTTTCCTCCTCTGTGATGTGATGATTTTCCATCGTGGTGCGCCTACCTTCCTTTCTCTTTCACTTTTGTGTATGCATTATAGGTTTTTGCTTGGTGGTTACCGTTAGGCTTACGTGGGGTCCCATATGTTACCATATGTTTGGAACAGCCTGTTTCAAGCTGATAACTTTGAATGTGTACGAATGCTTTACATTTTTGTATTGTCTTCCTTATTTTATCTTTTTGATGTCAATACACTTTCCGTAAAACTAACGCTAAGACATTGTGTACTTAGATTTGTATTAAGCTGTTGGCAAATATTTTTTCCAAAATTTAGAGAAATAAATACACTTCCAGTGTGAAGTATAGTCTCACCTTGGGGTTGTTGGCATATAGCAGTTTTTCACCCATCGATTTCTTACCTGTGAAAAGTTGGTGGCTGTCAACAGCTTTAGTAGCCAGTGTAATTCAGGGTTGCTGGGAACTCCAGATGAGTTTGCATGGGCTCCAGAAGCCTGTGGCCTCGGCAGGCGGAAGAATCAGTTTGGTTGCACAAAGTACCATGAGCTCACTCTCCCGTTCTGCAGAAAACTGGGTTGTATTTCCATGCAGGAGAGAAAGGTGACTCTGAATCAAAGTTGGGATTTGAATCGTGGCAGCTCCTCTGTCCTTCCCCTCATCAGAAATGTCTTTTCTCTGCATTGGGGAGAGTCCCTGGGGTTAACGAAAGTATGACTCATTCATAAGATTATTTAAATAGAATAAGTGTCATTATTTGTTAAAAAACAGTATATGGGGACAGCTAGCATGATTGAGGAATCCCGTGAGAACCTCATTTTATTCATTGGTTTGAAATATCTCATCAAAAAAGTATGTATTAGATTTGACGGATACTGTTTTGCAATCCGTAAATCACTGAGTGCCTGACTTTTGGTGAATTTCTGAATGAATAACAAAATATCCAAAATCAGAAAATGAAACCGAAGAATCACAAATGGTCAGCTCTTGAACCTGGTGTCCTAGTCGTGGGTGTCTGGTCGACAGGACCACGTAGGCCCCTGAGGAAGCGACAGGAGCCCTGGAGGGGTGGTGGGCGCAGACACGCCTCCGCTTAGTTGGAGTAAAACCCAGGGCAGGACACAGCCGCGACCCAGTCTGGAAGCCTGGAAGCCTGCGTTACACTCTCACAGACGAGGAATGTTTAGGTTTTGGGACTTACTGAAGGCTTGTCCTGGGGCTTGAATATTTTCTCTAATCTCAGTTTCCAGTCCTTTAAAATGAGGTTCGCGACAGTACCTTGCTCCCAGATTCGTGGTGAGCATTCCGTGAGGCCGTCATGTGTGGGCTCAGCTCCTGGCGAGCTGAGGGAGCAAGGGGGAACTTCAAGGGCTTCCGCGGCCCCTAGCATTTCTCATGCGTGGCTTATTGCCACTCCTCCTTGGTCGGGGTGGCTCTCCACAGCTCCATCACCAGCTAACAACCGGTTTTCTACCTTTTCATCTCTGTCATTCCCATGAGGACTTCACGGCACCGTGAAAGCCCGCATGGCTGTGTGCAGCCTTGGAAAGCTGCACGTTGTGGAAAGCGGGTACGGTCGCTCGTCCTGTGAGCTTCCCGCCGAGCGAGTGTGTGAGTGCTTTGGACTTTCTCCAGTGGGTCCCGAGGGGCCCCTGACTTCACAGCGGTTCCACAGACGGAGTCACATTTTGCCGAGGCTCAGCGTGAAAACGCGTGAGAGCAGGTGGCCCAGAGCTTTGGCGAAGCCTCTTGGCCACTAGGTGTCGAGGCAGGCAGTGGGACCGAGCCACAGGCACACTTGTGTCCCTCCCGCCACGGCAGCACCAGGCGTGCAGGCAATCAAGGGGACAGCTGTCACAGCCCCACAGATGCAATTGCATGTGCCATATCCGTCCATTGATTTTTGAGATTAACTCCAACGGCTCTCTGAGGAAGTTCAGACCATGAAATGACAGATGATGGCCATGTGTTGTAGAATGAGATAGAAATGGCTGCGCGCTCATTTTGAGCACGATCGGTACCGTCTTACCAGTCTGACTGCTGACCGGACCTGCTGCTGTCGGGAGGCACCTCCGCTTCACGCTGCCGCCCGGACAGCCAGCTGTGGTGGCCGCGGGACGGGCTAGGGGGCTCGCCAGGCGGCTGGTGTGGTCAGGGCTCTCCTTGCGAGGGCAGGCGGGGTCACACACATATTCTGGGGATTCCATCGTTATCTTAAGGCCGTTATAAATAATGTCATTACGGATACAAGTGTTAATGGTGCGCGTTACAGGCTGAACGAATGCAGGGTCAGTCGACACTCCAGAGGCTCAGGTGGGGCTGGGACTAACGAGAAAGCCCCGAGGTCACCCTTTGGTCTAAAACAGGCTCAAGCACAGGATCTTGGAATCTGGAAGCAGACATGGTTGGGAAGCTGGTTTATGTTCAGCGCGGGGCAGTGGGCTCTGCAGGTACCAAGGGGAAGACGTGTTTGCGCCGTCGCTGAGTCTGCCGTGGAGCCTGGAATTGGGTTAAAACCTGTGAAGTAGTTAAGAGACCTTCTGTAACAGGGGGTGGCCTGAGGGCTTCTGCCTCAAAGCACAGGGAGTTTTAGGAAAAGGAGGGAGCCTCACGGGCCAGCTGGTGAGAATGGGTGAGGCCCGGCCTGTGGTCCGCACGACGGGAGGAAGTGCTTCCTGGCATCATGGCTGTGGGGTGTAGAACGGGGGTGGCTGGGCCGGCTGGAGCCGAGGGTCCCTGGGAGGAGGGGGCGTCACGGCGCAGGCAGGGCCCCATAGTGTCGGTCCAGGAGCGCATGTCACCGCCACAGCCATCACGGGTTCCTGGGCCTGTGCTCCTCTCAGTGCTTGTCCGCGCGGGAATGTGTGCCTGCTCTCTTCCCCCGAGCACACGCGGGTGTGTGCACGCCGGAGTGGGTGGTGCGTGTGCAGACCCGGGCAGCCCTCGGTGTCCCCGGAGTCTCCTCTCCCAGGCCACGTGCGGGCACCTCCAGGACTCCGGCTCCCGAGTCTCTTCCGGAGCACAGGCTTGGGAAGCAGGCCGTCAGTGTCGTGGCCCCACGGTCGCAGGAGGTCCCTGCGCGTCTCCCACTGGCAGCGTCCTCGCAGGACACAGACACATTTGCAGGCCAAGCAGGTCCTGAGTGACGACAGGCTCCGACCATCCAGCCTGGCCTGCCGACCCTCACGTGGGCGGCATGTCATGAGGGAGCAGGATGGCGAGCTGGCGGGGCCACGGGCGCCACTGTCACGGCAGGTGCTTCAGACCGAACTTCCTGTCTCCTCCTCTCCAAGTGCTGTCACCTGGTGGCCCATTTTCCTGGATTCAACCGTCACTGCACTCTGGGCTGCGGGGCTGCAGCCACCCTTGAAATGAAGCCCCTCTCCCGGCCACACGCGTGCACTCCTATCACCTGATCTAATTTCGGAGGGAGCGGGGTGCAGCGTTGAGGCCTGGTGGTCTGACCGTGCTCAGATGTGGAAAGGGGTCTTGCTTCACTTCCGTCCCGAGGATTTGCAGGGACGCTCTGGGGTCACACGGAGACGTTCAAGGCCGGGGTGGGAACGGGGTAAGTGGAGTGCAGGCAGTCACCTGTTGCCGGGGTCAGGACCCAAGTGCATTTCCAGAGTGTCTGCCCAGTGCCCTGGGACCCCCACGCAAGGACAGGCTCTCTCCGGGCGGCCCCTTGAGCTGCTCCATCAGGCGTGTTTGCTTGCTCAGCCCCGGGTGGACGCTGCCAGCTCCTCTCCTCACGGGAAAGCAGCCCAGTGGCTCTTGGCTTCCCCTCCGGGGGGGCTACTGTCTGGTGGGTTAGACGTGCACGCTCTGTCCCGCTCCCTGGGGTTCTTCTGGTCTGCGTCTGTGGCTCTGTGAGTCATATTCACCCCACGAGTCCTCCGACGGGGAGGAGGTGGCTTCCTTGGTCCCACCTTGGAGAGACCGGGTGTACCCGCTCGTCGTCTGCGTGGGCTGAGCCACTCCGGCTCTGGGCTCTCGCTGTGGGGTCCCCCCGGCTCCCGTGAGTGACCCGAGCACGGCCTCACGCATCTCTGTTGGTGACTGGGGGGTGGCACCCCAAATGCAGCACCTCAGGCCCTGTTCGCTCTCGGGCGCTCACCAAGGCAGCACCTGTGGGCCTTCCCTCGACGCTGCCTCTCGGGCCCCTGCCCTCCCCGGCGCCCACGGCAGGCTGCAGCCTGGGTGCGAAATAGGCCCCTTCTTGGGGAATAGGCGGTGGGAATGGGCGGGAAAGAAAGGCAGCAGGTCCTCCTGGTTCAAGGGCAAGAGAGTGTTTCTTGATCATGAACTCACACGGAAGACGGCCTTGAGAAGCCAGTGAACGGCGCACAGCTGGCCCCTCCCTTGAGAGAGGGGTGAAGACGGCGTGTTCTTGAGGGCTTGGGGAGGAGCCCAGAGCAGGTGCCCCGGCAGCCCCGGCCGGAGAGGTGCTGCCGACGGCGGGACTCAGGCTGGTAGTCGCACGGAGTCGGGGCTGGAGAGCCGGTTAGGTTTCGAGGCTTTTGTACCCACTCCCTTGATTTACACGGCGTCTCTTGTCAGCCAGGTGGGGCTCCTTCGGTAATGTACATTCCAGTGATTTCCAGCGTTTGACGTTTTGAAATTTTCCTGTGTTTTCGCACATTTGTGCCGCCAACCCTGCATCACACTGACTCGTGTCCAAGCGCAGGGAGGTGTCGTGCCGGGAATGCAGCCCAGACCCCACGCGCCGGGAGCCTGCCGCCTGGATGCTGTTGGCGCTGGCGGGGGCGGCCGGGCTCCCACGTCGGGGCCTCACGGGGCCGCATTCATCGGCCTGGCCTGGGAGGTCGGTAGGGAGGCACCGAGTGGGTGCCGTGGCGGTCGGTGGGCACAGGCGACGGGCTCCGCTGGCCCAAGGAGGCTGGGGTCTGGCCCGGGGTATGTGGGCTCCGTACGTCAGGGCGGCTCTGGTACGCTGTAGGCCTCATCACAGCTCATCATTCGCTTCTGCAGACGCTGGTGGTCCACCCGCCCTGCACTGGGTCTAGGGGAGCCTGGCTCCTGGAGCATTGGCCCTCCGGGAGTCACGGTGAGCAGGGGCACCAGAGCTGTGCCACGAGGGCCTCGCCAGCAGCCTCCAAGCACTGCCGTGAGGCTGGGGCCCACGTCACAGACCAGGGCTTGCTGCGGCTCTGGTTCTCTCTCCAGATCTGACGTGTCAGGAACACACCTTTCTGGCATCACTGCCTTCCTGTTCCTGAGTCTGCACACCCCACCGTGGCCTCTCCCCAGTGTGGCTCAAGGTCCCCACAGACTTTGTTTGCATGTAGGCTTCCTTGGGGCTCTGGGCCAGCCGAGGAAGGGCGGGCTGCAGCCTGCAGTTCTGAGTGGACAGGCAGGGAGAAATGATGAAGACACAAATGTTCCGGGTGGACCCCTTCCCCTGTCGGTGTCTGACCTCCTGGGCCCATGAGTGTGAACTCTGCATGATGGCCAGAGGGTTTCTAAGTTGGGTCAGAAGACATGGTCAAAGGGTATACTTCCACACCACGTGCCCATGCTCACCTGAAAGTATCCTCTCATGTTCCAATGTGATGTGGAAAGCCCCTGTGTTAGGAGGCTTGGAGGACTTGTCTGTCCTTCTTGGAAGGGTCCTGACCCTGGGGATCCTGCTCTTTCCTGGGAAGTGGATGGAGGGGCAGAGGCTCTGATCACAGACCTGCATCGGGTCTCTCCTTTCTCACTTAGGGCAGAACAGCACCCCGCGGGTTGGCAGGAGATCTAGAACAAGCCCATGGGGTGTGGGGAGCAGGTCGGGCTGCAGGTAAATAGCCTCCTGCAGAAACCAGCGTCCCCAGGCAGAAGTCCGGTCCTGTCCCCATTGAGAGAAGGCGGTGGGGGTGGCTTGGTGCTGGGGCTCATTACCAGCCTCTCCTTGGAGGACGGGAGTGTCCGTCCCGCTGTGGGGAGTGTCCCTCCCCACCGGAGGGTGGCAGGGCAGGCCAGCAGCTCCCGACCCCAGCCCATGTCTCCGTCTCTTCCTGGGGCCCCCAAGGGCCCTCGGCTCCTCCTTGAGGGCTCTGTCCCAGGGACTCCTACTGCGGCCGTCCCCTGCGGCCGCCCCCCAGCTCCTCCCAGCTCAGGTGCTCTGGCGGGCTCCGTCCGTTAGGGTGTGTCCACAGGAGAAGTCCCGACTTTTCCTTCCTGTGGCATCTCTGTCTCGTAGGCTCCCGGAGCACCTCCTGGGGCCATCACACACCCGTCACTTCTCCCAAGCCCACAGGCCCCGCCTGGTCGGCTCCTCGCACCCTGTACCCCAGTGGTTCTTGGAGCCGCAGTGACCCTGGACCCTTCCCAACTCACGCCGTGCGTGTCCTCCTCTGAGGACTCCGCGACACTGGATTAGGATCTCATCTCCCTCATGATCTCATCGTAGCATGATGGTCCACAGAGGCCTCTCTGCCCATGAGCTCACATTCTGAGTCTTAAACACGTGGCGCTTGGGCGACCCGGTTAAATCCACAGCCACATGTGGCTTTGCTGCCCGGGTACGGCTGGCGCGCAGGCCCAGGGAGGCCCGGTTTGCGGCTGCACCGAGCTCGTCCCCTCGCACGCCGGCCGAGAGCGGGAGGCCCGCTGGGAGGACGGTGGCGGCCGCGCCAGGTTGTCTATGACGACAAACCGGAATGTTCCCCGAAAAGGGAGGTATGGTGTACACAGCCGTGTGCTGCGACTTGAGACTTGTCCCTGGAACTCGGGTCTGCACAGAGACTGTGGGGCCGTCCCCCCCGCGGGCCTCGGGCTCGTCGCTCCTGAGCACCGCGGCCCTCCCAGGGGGTTGCTGCAGATCTGGGCTCCGCGCTGACCTTCTGACGTGTCCCGCTCACCTCTCTCACCCGGACGGCACTCATTTTAGAAACAAACCCATTTAAAAACCCTTTCCCTTTGTGCATTCGACGCCCATCCTGAAGCTCGATAGTCAGCATCTGCTTCCCCTCGGTCCCCATCTCCACCCCCCGCGGCCCTCCCCGCCCACCTCCTTATTCTGTTTTTTATTGAAGGCTGAGCCGAGCCGTCGCTGCATCACGGGCCCATTATGCTTCTAACAATTCCATTTGCACCGTATTGTTTGTCTCATTGCTGGGAAATTCAGGTGATTCATCATGCCCGAAGAAGCACCTGATCCCCGCTGCCCCGGGAGCCTGGTCACTATGTGACAGGAATGCCACAGGCGCCGTGGGGGGGCGCGGGGGGACGCGCGGCTTCTCAAGTGTTGATGAGTTCCATTTGGTAACGCTGCCCCCACCCCCACTCTCCTCAACAGCCCCCTGAGTCCAGAGAAGGGGAAGGAGCTGATGGAGAGCGTCGCGCGTCTCCTGGAGGTGCCGATGAGTGTCTTCGCGGAGATCGCGTGAGTGCCGGTGCGGGGTCTCGGGGTCGGCGTCTCTGCTCACATCAGGTTCCATGTCATAAATTGGTCTGCGAGGAACAGAACTGTGTGCCTGGGGTTCTCGTTAATTAGATCAGAGAAACCATTCAGGAGGGAACGGGAGAATTCCGGGTGGGCTTGGGGCGGTGTGGACGTGCGGATGAAACGGGGTGGAACTGTAAGAACCCTGATCTCCTGGAAGGACGGGGCCCGCTGCGGCCGCGGCGCTCAGCCCTGTGCACTCCAGAACCTTCTGGTGCCGGGGCCCCACCTGCCGCAGACGAGCGCGAGCCCGGGGACGGCGCGGGTCCGTGAGAAGTCAGCGCTTCCCTCACTGGTGACCCCAAGGCCCCTGCCACGCTCACGTCAGGCACCCAGCCCAGGGCCTGCGCCAACGTGACGACCCCCCCCCCCCCCCGCAGCCACGGCGAGGCGGTCCTCACCCCTCCGCCCACAAGCAGGAGACGCTGGATCTGGCCCCTGAGACTCAGCGGCTCGTGCCGCGGACACATCACTGCGGGGACAGTGGCTGAACGAGTCCCCCTTCCTTCACTAGAGGCGAGAGCATCCCGGAGTGACTGGAAGTAATAAGACTTTGCATTTCCGGGAGGTGCTGCAGGTGTGGCCGGGGTGGACTGAGTCTTTGGAGAACGTCACCACAGCTCAGGCCCCTTATCGAGAGCATCAGACAGCAGAGAAACCCCACGGACCGGCTTCGAGGAGAAACTGGGCCTGGCCCCACTGCAGCCTATGTTTATTGCGTGTTCATGATTTCCCTTTGAGCTCTGGTGAGTGTGCACCAGGCAGAAGGCAGAGGTCCCCGCCAGGGGGGAGACTGGGGCCCCCGCCCGTGCTTGCTGGTCGGGAGTGGAGGTGTGTGTGCCTCACGGGCTGGGCCCCAGCTGCCGAGAGAGCGCGGTCTGGGAAGAGGGCCGTCCTCAGGACAGGTGGGAGCTCGGGGGCTGGGAGCGTCAGCAGCAGCCGTGGCGCCTTCCGGCCGGAGGTGGCTCACATGGCTGTGACCCGGAGCCCGCTACCAAGGAGGGCAGCCGTTCTTGGGCCAGGCCGGAAGCCCCCCCCCCCCCCCCCCCCCGGGGCAGGCCCCGCAGACCAGCCTGCCAAACGCAGTGGGACTGAGCCGTCCACATGGCAGGTGACCGCCGAGCACCTGGCCACAGCTTTTCTAGCAGCGAGAGTGTGTCCTTCCTGCCGAAGGAAGGTGTTGCCCAGAGAGAACGTGAGCTGAGTGTCCAAGGTCAACACGCATGTCTGGCTGGTCCTCTGCCGTGCCCTTCCTGTGCTGCCCTCCTGGCACCTCCCTTTCTCCACAGCCTCAACCAGGCTCACAGGCCCCTAACAGAGTCTCAGGGCCCCGGCAGGAGGGCCAGAGGCCAGCGTGAGGCGTGACAAGCTTTGGGACTGAGGGGCTTCTGGTGCGGGCTGGGGGTGGGGATCTCAGGACTGCAGGGGCTTTTGGTCTGGGGTGGGTCCTCTTCTGGGGAGGGTGTCCAGTTGGGGGACATCTGGTGGGGGAGGGGTGTCCAGTGAAGGAGGTGTCCAGTGGGGGACATCTGGTGGGAGGTGTCCAGCGGGAGGGGAGCCTGTAGTATCTGAGGATAACTAGGGCACAGGGGTTTCCAGGGAGCACTTTCTGGCTGAGCTGTGGCCATACCAAAGCTTTTGTGAATGACTTTTGCCACAGTTTCTTCCCTGGTCAGAAAACTGGGGGCTTCCAATGTCCCGTGGAGCCAAACGTGACACCGCCACCGTGTCTTGAAGCCGGCAAGAGGCTGGTCCTCCCGTAGCACTCCTTGGGGCCCAGCACTCCAGAGGGTCCTCCTGGCTGCGGTGCCCGGCCGGAGGTGTCCCCAGTCTCCCCTACTCTGAGTATGGCTCCTGCTTCCAGTCTAAGGCTGGTCCTCCCGGTGCCACAGTTAGTGTCGGCCCCACACGTTGGGGTCCTTGGTTACTGCACGTGTGCCGGAGCGTGTGCTGCGTGTGCTGTGGTGTACACGGGTGCACTCGCTGTCGCTCCCAGGGCCCAGCATGATGCTGAGCTCAGGCACGCGCCGGACTGACAGACATGGGCAGTGGAGGCCGCAGCAGGGGGCGGCTGGGGAGCAGCTCCTGGCACCTAGGAGCACGTTCTCAGGGTTGCGCACTGTTGGAAGAGAGGAGGGAGGCGGCCGCACAGGCCGGAGCTGCCAGAAATTTTGTACTTAATATGTTTTGTTAATGGTTATGTAGCTGTCGAGTAAATTCCATTATTTCTTATTACATCATTAGAGACCATTAAAACAGCATTAGCATGCTGATGAATTACGGCAGCAGACACACCGCAGCCTGGTGAGGGCTTTGTAATCTAATCACGGCTGTTCACAGCAGCACTGACGGAGGTGCAGGCAGCTCCCTCCGGGGCCATCAGGGGCGCGGTGCTGCGGGGACCGTGGTCCGGTGGGGGCCGGTGTCCACGCTGCTCCCGAGGGCTGCGGTGGAGGCTTTCGCTCAGCCCCGAGGACGCCGCGGGAGGACAGCCTCGTTCTGTGATCAATCTCGCCGCCTTCTCCTGATGCAAGAGGCAGTTTAGTTTCCCATCTGTGTGATTCACGGAATTGATGAAAACACAGCGTTCTTGATTTTCGAAACGGGTGCTGAAGGTGCGGTGGTGGGAACTCGCAGCCCAGACACATCCCTTTAGGGTTTTCGTGCCGGGGCCCGGGGTGGTGGTGCCCAGCCCAGACAGTGCTTGAGTCCCAGGGATGGGACGCCCATGTCGGCCCCCTTCCCACGCCCCACACCCCCGCCCACCCCCGCCCCTCCCTTCACAGTGGAAGAGTCCATGGGAGTTTCTGTTTCCTAGGGCGGAACTGTGGTTATTTGGCTCCTGTCCTGTCTCTCTGATTCACGAGGACAGGAAAGAGGAGGTTGAAGAGGGACACAGGGTCGGAACCTGGTCATGACAAGCTGTGGATGATCTGGGGAACGTGCCAGGAGGTTGCAGATCAGTGGTGACAGACACTGTGCTGGGGACATACGGCATGACTCAGCCAGGAGCCCTCCACAGTGAGACCCGGAGCCTGTGAGGGCCCGGGAGATGGTGACTGTACCCCAGCCTGGGTGTCCTCGGCCCACGAGCTCTGGGGTTCACAGGCGGATGCCGTCCCGTTGCTGCACCTGGGCCCAGGATGCCTCCCTGAAGGACGGAGCAGGAAGGGGCCCCGTCCTCCTGTGGCCTGGGTACAGCTGCCAGGTTGCCGGCTCTCCCGGGGCGGAAGCACTGGCCGGGGCCTGGGTACAGCTGCCAGGTTGCCGGCTCCCCCGGGGCGGAAGCACTGGCCGGGGCCTGGGTACAGCTGCCAGGTTGCCGGCTCCCCCGGGGCGGAAGCACTGGCCGTGGCCTGGGTACAGCTGCCAGGTTGCCGGCTCCCCCGGGGCGGAAGCACTGGCCGTGGCCTGGGTACAGCTGCCAGGTTGCCGGCTCTCCCGGGGCGGAAGCACTGGCCGTGGCCTGGGTACAGCTGCCAGGTTGCCGGCTCCCCCGGGGTGGCTGGATACAGTGAACGGTGCCTTCAGGGAGACATCGCCATGTGACGACGGCCCCAGCCCTGCATTCAGACGGACGAGGAGCCCGCAGGGGGCACGCTGGGGGTGTGCTAGCGAGGGGCATTTCTGCGTGGGTGGCAGACGGCCCTTTCTCATTCGGGCAAGTCCCTGTGTGGTGGGTGAAGAGATTCATCCTTCAAGTACCGGCTTGGCCCCTCCCTACTGAGAAATGGCGTCAGAGCTTATGGGCAGAGTGAAAATAAAGCCTTTCTCGGCTTCAGTCTCCCCACCTGTAAAATGTGGGTGGTCGGGAGTGCTGTGGGCTGTGCCGCGGGATCCTGCTCTGAGGAGGCCCCACACATTGCGTAACTGGCCCCAAGGCTGAGGGGCTCTCCGTGAAGCTCCGTTGCCTGTGCACCGTGTCCGCATCCAGCCCGGCCAGCCTGTACCGCGAGGCCGTTACTTCTGTTGTCGCTAATCTGCTCTAGCACCGAACCACAGGTCAGTTCACAGTCAAGAGTGATGCACTCGGTTCCTCTGCCCAGGCTTGCATGGACCCTGTGAGTGCCGGGCGTTGGGGAGACTGTAGGACTGCGTGTTGGACTGGACGCCTCTGTATTTAGGGCTTCGTTGGAGAGTCTGGTTCCTGTACTGATTCTTTGATCGGGAAGAGCAGCGCCTTCCTCTCTCCCAGGAGACGACGCCCTCCTTGGCGGCAGAGCTCAGGCTTCTTTCCCCGTGATGTGTCTTAGTGCCTAGGACGGTGTCAGGCATGTGGCCAGAGCCTGGTGTGTGCTCAATGGCGGGGTGGGTGAGGGAGTGAGCGAATCGATCCACATGGCTTGGGTTTGTGGTGCCTTTTCGAGACCCTCAACGTCGGGCAGACTGCTGAAGCTCGCCTCGCCTCACCTGTGCACGCTCCGGTGGGCGTCCGGTACCAGTGCCAGAGACCTTGCAGGCGCCCAGTGCTAAGTGTGCAACTACTCAGCTCTCCGTGGGGTCCCTACGTGATATGCTATGAAAATACTAAAATGTTATGTAAAGTAAGAAATACCTAAACACGTGAATGAAGTCACACTGAACTAAAACTGCACGGGTGGGGAAGCACACGTCGTATCTCTCGCCCGTGAAGACCGCCGGTCTCTGCTCAGCGCCATCCTGATCCTCCCAGGAGAGCCGAGCAAGGCTCATTTCACTCTCCAGACACTCTCTGCGTCAGAGGCTGCGTGCGCTCACGTCCGCGGGACTGTGGTGTAGACAAGCCGGGACACCTCACCCAGGAGCCGTCCCTACGAGAAAGCTGGGAGCCCCGGAGGGAGGACGTCCCCCCTCGCACGTGGGCACTACAATCCGTAAGGAAGGGCAGGGGACGAATAACGTGGCCACAACAGAGGGTGCCGTGGAAACCAGCCCCCATGTGTCGTGGTGGCTCGTTGTGGGCTATGACACGCGGTGCTGTGATGTCCAGAGAAACCAAACGGAGTGAGCCTTTGCGTCAGGAGACTAAGGGCCAGGCTGGAGCGCAACCGGCGGGAAACTCAGCCGGGAGGCTCCTGTCAGCACTCCAGGCACTGAAAAGCCGTCGGCCTGGTTCTCTGAGGCTTCAGAACGGAGCCTTCGTCCAGAATTCCAGGGGCTGCTTTGTTTCTCTGTTTGTCACCAGCAACTCAGTCATTCCACTGTTGCGTTCCGGAGTCCTTCAGCCCTGTGGGAGGCCGGCTGCAGCGGCGGATGCGCCTCCGGTGGTCCCTCCGGGCAGCTCTGGTCCCTACGGTGGTCCCCATGGCCCCGTCTGCACCCCGGGCATCCCTGCTGGTGGGGCACAGGCCTCCTGTGACCAAACACATCATCTCTTGGTTCCAAATGGAAAACAGTAAGTTGTCACGGGAGCTCTTCACTAGCAGATGCTTTAAACGTGCAAAGTCAAGACATAAATACGGAATCACCGGTTTTCTTCCAAATGCTCCATGGAAGAGGAGGAAGGCATCCCCTAACGAGAGAGGAATTCCCGAACGGCACATGGCCACGTGGTAACCGCAAGAAAGAGACGATCCGTACAGTAGAGTAGTTGCCCAGCCCTTTACGAAAAGAGAGCATCGGGGCACCTGGGTGGCTCACAGGGTTAATCCTCTGCCTTTGGCTCAGGTCATGATCTCAGGGTCCTGGGATCGAGCCCCGCATCGGGCTCTCTGCTCCACGGGGAGCCTGCATCTCTGTCTCTCTCTCTGCTCCACTTGTGTTCCCTCTCTCGCTGTGTTTCTCTGTCAGATAAATAAATAAAATCTTAAAAAGAAAAAAAAAAAAAGAGGCGCATCGTCTATGTTGTGTCTCGGTGAAGGCTTCTGCTACCTCACCAGCTCGGCAAGCCTCTGTGTTCTCACCCAGAAGTGAAGTGACGCCTCCTCTCGGTCCTTCTCCTCGGCCGCCTCCGATCAGGTATTGTGGAACGTTGCGGCCTGACGCTTGGGAGGCAGGAATATACGTTTGCAGAAAACGTAGTAATGGAAAGTAAGCCTTAGGAAGGCGCGTGTGTGTGATTTTGCTGTTTCACGGAGTTCTAGGATTTGGTGATTTGACACAGACGGGATGGGGCACGCAGAGGTGCTTCTGTAGCACCCGGACTAGACTCGCTTCCCTGCGGCGTTCTCGTGGCGGCTTGGCTGAGTCCATTACCGAACTGCACGTGTCCCAGGGTGAGGGGCAGCTTAGGAAGACGGCCAGCAGGGAGCCGGGGGTCCTCAGAAACGGGGGGCGGGGGTCGCCATTCTCGGGAAAGACGGCATGCACATGTGGTCCGGGCCCCGTGGCCGGGCGGGGACGCCGATGGAAGCAGCCTGCGGGTGGCCTGCTTGTCGGTGGCGCTCTGCATGCTGTCCTGGAACGCCCCGGGGTCCCTTTTCCAGTCGCGGCCTCCTTATCAAAGCTGGACCTCTGGGGCTGGTCCTTAAAACTCCGCGGGTCTCTCCTATCCATCTGTGGAAGGCAGGCACTGCCAGAGGAGCAGCTGTGGCGTTCAGCTCTGCGCTAGCTCGCCGTCTGCGTCTGCGCTCCTGGGGCCGGCCGGGGCACGCGGGTGTCTGTCCAGTGCCTCAGCCAGGGGCCAGCTGGGCGGTCAGCTTCAAAAGCGAAGAAAAAAGTCTTGCTCTCACCTGGCCTCAGCGTGTTCAGACACAGCAAGTCTCCAGAACAGTGGATTTTGTTGGGCAACTTTGGGCCCATTATTAGCATTTTAGTTTTTTTTTAATTAATAATGAGTAAAGTACAGAACGAGCAGTTCACCAAATGCATAGCCCATAGGTGAGAAAAGTTAATGTAGAAAGATGCTTAAGCCGTAGTTAGGATTTTCATTTTTTTTTTTTTTAAAGATTTTTTCTTTATTTATCTGACAGAGATCACAAGTAGGCAGAGGCAGGCAGAGAGAGAGGAGGAAGCAGGCTACCTGCAGAGCAGAGAGCCCGATGTGGGGCTCGATCCCAGGACCCTGAGATCATGACCTGAGCCGAAGGCAGAGGCTTAACCCACTGAGCCACCCAGGTGCCCCCGTAGTTAGGATTTTGAGAAAAAGTCTTAGTGTTTGCATTGACACAGGCTCTTTCTGTACGACCCCCGTCACCTGTATGTCGTCCATTGTCTATGACGCATCGTCTCTGCGTCCCCCATCCTCCACTCTGTCCTTCCGTGGTGCGGGTTTTACCCCGATCCAGGATCAAAGAGACAGAGCGCAGGTCACCGCGTTAAGCCCAGACAAGCCCGTGCTAGTAGAAAACATTTGATTAAATATTCTATCAGAAGTATTTTATTTTAACTTTCTAAACAACTCTCGGGAGCGTGAGTCATTTGAAAGTGCAGTGTTCACGTCTGTGTTAGTTGTAAAAGCCCCAACACTAACTTTACAGCTGTCTGTTGCTGCCAAATGTGCTTGCTTTTTTTAAAAAAAAAAAGATTTTATTAGAGAGAGAGAGACAGCGACAGAGAGAGCAGGAGAGCACAAGCCGGGGCAGGGGAGCCTAGGGCGAGGGGGAAGCAGGCTCCCCAGAGAGCAGGGAGCCCGACGCGGGACTCGATCCAGGACTCTGGGATCCTGACCTGAGCCGAAGGCAGACACACAACGACTGAGCCACCCAGGTCCCCACTTTGTGATCTTATTATCCCCCAGAGTCGAGAGATCTAGTCCCTGAGGCTTGTATCTGTTTAAGGACAACGGGCTGCTTGGCCGGGGTTTATACAGAGAATCACAGTCGTGTCTGCTGTTTTCTCTGCGGGCTGTCCGGGCTGGCCCCATAGACGCACTCCTGTGTCTTGTGTGATCTCTTAGGAAGCAGGAGAGATGCCACCCAGATCATGTTGGCCAAGCGGCATGGTCCGTTGACTGGACTTTTCCTGTTCTGTGCTTTGGGCCCGGTGCTAGATGATAAGAGAGACAGGATCTAATGACGGAGTCTCTTCCTTCCTCATCCTTCCCGCGGGGCCGGGCTGAGCGGGCAGAGTTCCCTGTCTTGTAACGGGTGGAATTAGAGAGCCAGGCGAGGGCAGTTACCGAGCAGAAGGTCGCCTTGAGTCACGTGACAGTGTCACCGCCTCGTCTGTCCCTCCCCGATGTCACGGAGGCGGAACGACTTTCTCGAGGGACGTGGGCAGACATCTCGTCCCCAGCAGGTTAGGGACCGTGGGGCTGCGTTCCGCCAGCTGCAGGTGATGGGTGGGGAGAGTCCAGCAAACCAGCAAGATGTCGGCATAAATGCGAGAAGTTCCCTTTGTTCTCTGTTAGCCTGTCCTGGGACTGAAAAGGAACGAGGAATCGTCAGTAGAGTGAGTGATTATCACATATGTCATGAGCACATACGCGCTTGTTACTTTATAAATACACCGACATCACCTAGAATCAGATGGAACTAATAGTAATTGCCAAGTAGAAACATTTTACGGGGCCCAGGACCGCTTGGACTTGTCTTTAAAACGGAGACGACCCGGCTGGAACAGTGGTGCTGAGACACCCCGTCCATCTGTGGGCACACATACGGTTTGCTGCAAGGTCTCAGGGTAGCCTCTTTTTGTATTATTTCTGGCCCAATAGGGAATCGACCCCCAATGATGGTGTGTGGTTTCATTCTCCTAAGACGGTGTCCAGGAGGGGCCCCTGGAGCATTTCTCGTGGGACGGGTGTGCCCACGGGGCTTTCCCCGGCTGAGACCCTGGGGACAGTCTCTGCTGGAGTAGGAAGGGTTTGCCTCTGGGCCGGTGGGTTCCACCTAGTGGCCTTTCTTCCACCGCAGGCGGACTGGGCTGCCAGGAACACTGTGGTCCTCCAGGAACATTGAGTCACGTGACATCGGGCCTCTCAGAGCAGAGCGTCTCGCAGCAGGCAGGCTGTGGGGCTCTGGCCGGGTCTTCCCGGGACGACCCCTGCGTAGGCGATCGTGAGCTCGCCATCCTAGAGCCGTGCAGGCAGGACAGAAGCCGCCGGTCTTGCCCCTTGTATCCACCACGTTGTTGCAGACCGAGGACAGCGCCTCCGTGACGAGGCAGTGTGGCATGCAGAAGCCATGGGTGCCCACGGAGTCCTGGGAGTGTGGACCTCACGGCAGAGACCGGAGGGGCATCAGGCCGCTCTGGATGGATGGGGCAGAAGCCGATGGGATCCGTGTAGAGGACACCCACCCCTTCCCCGATCGCCATCATCATCCCCACTTCGCAGGCGCAGGAGCGTCGTGCGCTGAAAGCACACAGCTGGGAAGGACGGGCGCGCGCAGCACAAGCCCCTTCCACTCCGGGCCAGGCTCTCCCGACGGTTTTAGGTTCGAGAACGTGACAAAAGCAGTAAGGTCATCGATGTGTGTGAACATGCGTCCCACAGACTCTAGGAAATACAGTAGACTCTCACTGTATTTGCAAGTTCATTTGCAAGCCAGAAATGAGTCGGGCACCTCTGCGATCGCTTGAAGACCGATGCAGAGGGAGAAGAACAGTGTATCTCACGCTCGTGTTCCCAGCTGAGCCTGAGCAACACTCCAGCTGCGTTCTTCTCTCGGCCCCCACGTCAGCACGTGCTTGTCACTGTTTCTGGCTACGTTCTCCACGTCTTTGGGCTTTCGCTGTTGGAAACGGCCCCCACGCACACGTAGAGTCTGGTGTTCCCACGTGCAAGAAGTGAAGATGTGAGCGGAGGCTGGCAGAGCCCAGGCCTGCGCTCCCCCGGGAGCCAGCGTCCAGCGTCCCCGAATCCACAGGAGCATTGACCTTACATCAGTCGGCAAATAGCAAAAATGTACCGTAGCGTGTTTCCAACGATTACTGGTGGAATCTGGATGAGAACCTGAAAGCCAAAGAATAGAATTTTTCTGTCTCGTGGTGAAACACGGGTGTTCCCTTGTAATGCGAGGCTCCTCTGTGTCAGTTCCAGTGATTTTTTCCTAATCTAAACACTAGTCTTTGTATCGATGAAGTTGGAATGTTGGGCTCCGCACCAGAAACTCACGTTATTTATTCATGAGTGACTTGCACAGGACAGAGAAAGGCTTCTCCCGCCGCCCCGGATGGTAGATGTTGCGTCTGCGTCTCAGACTTTGCAGGGCCGCAGGCTTCTGTCCTCGCTTTTAGTTTCTGATGAACACAGAAACCCCTTTTCTGTGCCAGCCTCATGCCTAGGACGGTTCTCCCCACGCATTGGAAGACGCAGAGCGAACGGGACGGTCAGGACAGCCTAGGCCACATGGTCCAGGAGGAAGACGGTAGCGGCTCCAGGAACACCCCCCCCCGTCACCCGTTTGCGTCCTGCGTGGCCTGAGCTGTTAAGGCGCAGGGAGCGCCGCTGGCTGGGGGTGGACGGCGGGCATCCCCCCGCCCATGGCCGAAGTCCCAGCTGGGCCCAGGGCCAGCCTTGCACACAGGCTTTCTGTGATGGCTGTGGGCCCGCAGGGCTCCCCTATATGCCCAGGGCCTGGGGGGAAGACTTCGCCCCGAGGTAAGACTGAGACGCTGGTAAGTGAGATGAGACAGTCTCAGGAGGGTCATCTGGCCTCCTCCCCGTCCCGCTGTCCACACGGGAACGCAGTCCCGACTGAGCCCTGACAGACCCCAGGGAAGGGTCTAGAGCACCCCTTCCCAACGGAGGACGCGGGACAGCACGATGGTCCACAGCCCTGCAGGGAGCCCCAGCACAGAAGAGGCACAAGCGTGTCTGTGGCACTGACGTGTCACGGACAGAAGCCAGCAGGGAGCGAAGGTCTGGGGCGTTCCCTTAGGGGACCCGCAAGGAAGCTGGGCTGAGCCAGGCCGGGAGCACGGGAGCCACAGCAGCTCATCATGGCGTGGACCTGCACGTCCTTCCGAGGCCGTCTGGGAGCGGCGTGTGCTTGGGTGCTCGCAGGCGGGTGCAGGGGCCGCTGCTCCTGCTGGCTCCAGGCTCTCTGCTGGACACCGCACCCACTGGGTCTGTCCTGCTGGAGGGGCCCGGGGCCCACGCCGTCGCCAAGTGGCTGCTGCTGCTGACGGCAAGGTTCTGGGAGGCGGCCGTTTGCTTCGGAGTTCATCCTTTTTCTGTTTCTTTTTTAAGATTTTATTTATCAGAAAGAGACCGCTGGCAAGGGGGTGCTAGAGGGAGAAGCAGGCGCCCCACAGAGCAGAGAGCCCGATGCGGGACCTGATTCCACGACCCTGGGGATCACGGTCCGAGCGGGAAGTAGACGCCCAACTGACAGAGCCACCCAGGTGCCCGCAGAGTTCATCCTCCCCAGCACGCTCTAGGAGCTCGCACTGAAAACGCCACAGAACTCCTTCCCCAGGGAACCGGACTCAGTCCTTGAGGTGGCAGCGGCGGCATTCGGTACCTGTTCCCCGAAGCCACTCCCCGACTCACTGCAAGGCTGCGTCCATTCTGGGCTCCGGCCAGTCTCTTTGCTCTGCCGTCGTGGATCTCAGGCTTTGATTGTTACTTGAGCGTCTGCTGTGTGCGGGCCTGTGCCACGGGGTGGCCCGGGGCCAGACACTAGGCCGGCTTCAGGTGGCCGCTGCTCCCAGAATCCCTCCCCTGGCGTGTCAGGGAGGCGGCACCTGCCCCGCAGCTGCCCGCCCGCGGGATACGGGAAGCCTGAAAGCCCAGAGAGGAGCGTGCCAAGGGCCTCCCAGCGGGAGACGTGGGTCCAGACACCTCGACGCCCTCGTGCCTGCCCGCAGTGGTGAAGCGGGTACAGCCAGAACTATCGACCTCACCTTGTCGCTCTGCACGAAACATGTGTCTGGAAGGGAGTCTGTCTGTTGGTCTGTCTGCCCACCGCAGTGATGGTGGGTGGCAAGGCCTTCCTTCAGCCACCGGCCAGCAAGTCATTCCTGCACAGATCTGCGAAGGAGCTGATCCCTGTCCACAGCCGGAGAGACGGGACAGTTTGCTCTGTGTTGCTGTGTGGGGCTGAGAGCCAAGCGATGCGCATGGACAGCGGTAGCCGCAGTGCCCAGCAGGGAGCTTCGTCTGCAAACTCCTAGTGGTCTGCCGGCTGCGGACCGAGAGGGCACATTCTGCCCGGACGGCCTCCCCCGTGCTGGAGGAGGCCCCGCAGAGTGAGGGGAGCAGCCCGGGCACGTCCCAGTGCGGCGCTCAATGTACCCTCGTATCTAGCACTGCTAACACTTCCCGACACAGCAGCCTGTCAGCCTCCTCAGCCTCTGGCTCCCCTGGCCGCCAGCCCACGCGTCCCTGGAAGGGAGGAAGCCTCCGATGGCCAGAGCCCCCAGGGCTTAGATGAAGTCATTCGTGTCCACCCACGACTGGCAAACAGCCCCGGGCCGGAAGCACTACTGTTAGTGCAAGTAACCGCAAGAGGCTGGCGTGAGTTCTGAGGGTGACCAAGCAGGAAGGGGAGACGGGTTCTGGCATCCCCGAGGGACTGGCACTTGGAGGGGTTCCTGCGGGTTCCTTTGGGTGGTACTTTGGCTCCGGGCGACCTGCTGCCCGCGCAAACGTTTGTCCAAGAAATCCTGGTGCGGCTGGGGGCCTGGCGTATTCCGAGTGGAGGCCCAGGGCACACCGCAGCCCCCCGGGACCCAGCTGTGCTCGGTGGAGGAGCTTCTGGTTTTAGACGCCCCTGGTGGGAGCTCAGGGGGCTTCTGTGTGGTCCCGGTGTGTAGCCAGGCGCCCAGGGCCAGCAGGACACCCTGCGCCTCTGCCCGCCTGCCCGACCTTCCCTTCCTCGTGTCCCAGGACGCTGCCCAGAGCCCCTGGGCATTGGCTTCACACCACAGCTGCGGCGGGGACGGAAGTCAGAGCCTCGGCCAGCACAGGTCTCCCTACCGTCAGCCGTGAACGGAGTCCGGCAAGGCTGAAGGGTTAGCCGAGGGGACGACACATAGGGTCGCCGCTGCGAGGCCTGTGTGCGGATGTCCGTGTCGCACGTTAGGACAGGCGTCGGGGAAGAGCAGGTCCGAGTCCCTGTCGTGGCACTGGCTCGGGTGGCTGATCCTCTCTGACTCTGCTCTGTGGGTTGGTTTTCCTTCCTTCACGAGACTCTTGTGAGCCCAAGAGGTGACGGGCTGGGTGCCTGGGCCAGGACGGGGCAGCACTGTCCTCCGTGCCTTGTACAGTCTCCGTGATGGCGAAGCTGGCACTCAGGAGTGCTTCCTGTGTCCCAGGCGTGGCCTCAGGTCCGATGTGTCCCTGCTGGCTGGGCCAGGTCACGGGCGTGGTCCCAGGTCCGGCATGTCCCCTGCTGGCCGGGCTGGGTCACCAGCGCGTTCCCAGGTCAGATGTGTCCCCTGCTGGCCGGGCCGAGTCACACAGCATCTCTCACTGTCTCCACGGGGCACGGCGGCAGATGAGCTATGGTCTTCTCCATGACCCGGTGAGCAAAAACCAGGAAGGCCTGCAGCGTCCTTAGAGAAAACGCCGGGCACCTGAGGGCAGTGCCATCTGCCTGTGAGTTCTTGGATGTTTAGAGAAACGTTACAAAACCACACAGAGATCCAAAGTCCTAGTGCCCCTCCGACGGCAGGTGAAGCCTGTTGTGTTAACGAGGACCTCCTCTCGGCGTAGAGGACAGCGACATGCTATGTCACGAGTCTGTCCCAGCCGTGACTCTGCCGCCTGCCGCGTGTGTGCGGCGCTGGCCAACAGCCTACACGCCCTCCCCGAGCCAGCTGCCCTCGGGAAGCCGCGGACATCCTGCGGGAACATCAGCATGCTGAGTGCCGTGCGCTCCTGGCCCTGCCCACGGTCCGCTTGGGGGAGGGTCCACTGTGGTCAGAGCGCAAGTGGTGGGGTCAGCCCAAGAGGGACCCTGAGAGGCAGTAGAGCCGGGGGGACGGGCAGCAGGAAAACCAACCTGTGTGAGGTGAGGACAGCCATCGTTCTGGGGACAGAGCCTCCAGCAGGAGCAGAAGGGGGGCCGTCGGGCCGGCGGCATCACACACAGGCCTGCAGAGCCACGTGGGTCCCTTAGCCTTGGTGGGCAGGAGGGAGTGGGCAGGCCTGGAGGGCACCCCTGGGGACATGTCAGGCCAGGACGTGGCTCCGGCCACAGGCAGTGGGAACCCAGACAGAGGATGAACGTGGTGGCATTTTCAGGGAGTTTCAGCAGGACTTTAGGGCCGTGTGGACATTTTTTGTACAAAGAAATGGAACAGGAAGCCCCTGGGCCATGTGTGGCTGCTGCACAGAGCTGTGGGCGCAGGGCCAGGGACTGCCTGGAGGAGGTGTCCTTGGGCCGGAGGTGGTGCTGAGGCTTCCGCAGGAAACATCCAACAACGATGGTGGGGCCCCACAGCGGCCAAGGATCCAACCCAGCAGGGCCTCATGCAACAGCCAGCCCACGGGGAGGTGAGCCAGCGCTCCGGGAGCCCCCAACCAGAGTGGGGACCCCGGGTCCTATCTGAGCGCCCGAGAGGTCACAAGGCCCAGAGCAGGCCCGGCAGAGATCACAGGGCATCCGGGAGCCTCAGCTCGGCTCTGCGTGGACGACGGGGGGAAGGCGGGAGCAGGAGCGGGGATGTGGGGAGAGGCAGGGCAGTTCGCCCCGGCTGGGTTCTACCAGGTGTCGGGGGCCCCTCCGTCTCCACGTGGCTCCTGCTGACCATGGCCTGGCTCTTTGCTCGCCCTGGGCTTACGTACCGCTCCCGGCACCTTTCTCACTCTCGGCGTCTTTACGAATGGCTCTGGCGAGTGCTGAGACAGTGGGAGACTGGGTGGGAGACTGGCGCTTGGGTTGGGGCCGGGTCAGGACCGCGGGCAGCTGGCATCCTGTAGGGCAGGTAGGCAGCTTGATAGAGACCGGGCGGGTGGCCGTCCCTGGGAAGACTGTGGATGGCCCTGGTGTCCCGAGCTTCCTTGGCGCTGGAATGTAGCAGGTGCACTGGCTAGGCGGTGTCCCCGCCACACAGGAGTCCAGCAGGTGACGCACAGTGGTTCTGCTCCGGGCGTTGAATCCATGCATAGTGAAAGGGTCCTGGGCTGAAGGACTGTGGGACGCAGTGCCTGCTGCAGACAGCGGCGGGAGCCCGCAGTGACCGACGGGAAGGGCATCTGTCCGACCAGCGGCACCCAGTACCTCTGGGACCCAAGAGGCACAGCGGCGTCTGTGCGGGGGGGGCGAGGACACAGCCTTCCCTGCGAGCTGCATGGCCTTCTGTGCCCTCTGGGTGCCAGCTCCGGGCTGTGCACCTTCTTCGCGAGAGGGAGAAGCCGATGGAGGGTCGCACTTCCCTCGGGGAGTCCCGGCAACTGGAGCCGGAGCCCAGGCAGCTGGAGGACCAGCCCTGCCCTCGCCTGCTCCTCTTCCTGAATGAAACGATTTCAGACGGGACGTATTTTTTCAAACTTATACTTAACATAGTATTTAAAAAGCTTTGAAGATTTTAATCATTCCTGTCTGGCAATTCCCCGCTAGTTATTTTTATACTAAATCGTTCTTAGTGACTTTGGTAAGTTTTTAAGCGGGTCTTGTCAAGAGGTTTTGAAATACCGTCTCTGCTCTTTCTGCCTCTGATTCCTGGTGCTCCCATCGGAGCCCAGTGCTAAACTCCGTCACCGTGACAGCTCCCTTCGCGAGAACCTCTGCTCGTCCTTGTTGGGGGGTTGGGGTCGGTTGGACGTGTCACACGCACTGCGGCTCGGCTCCGAGAGCACAGCAGGACGGTGGGATGACCGAATGAGGGGCAGAGTCCGCCGTGGGCCGGAGGTCACCCCCACCGTGGTAGCGGCCTCACGCGCGTTCTGAGCGTGTGGGTGTTTTCCGTGTGGCCACAGAGAAGCCACGCGGGATGCTGGGGCGGTTCTGAGCTCTCTCTCGTCTCTTCCAGTGTTCTGGGACCAGCCGTGACCTTCAGAGTGAGCGCCAGTGTCCGGAACCTGACGGCGGCAGACGTGGCGCAGGCTACAGGTAAGGCCGTGTCGACACAGCCCCGCGTGGACATGCACACCGGGTGGAGGAAACGCACAGTCTCCCCGGCACCCCACCATCTAACGGGCAGACGGGCGGCCGGGGCGGCAGGCACGGCTGGGGCCTCGTGGTCGTCATGAGGCCCGCCCGCTGCCGGCGGAGGACGGGGGACCACACGGCTCCCTCGGAGACAGAGGCTCGTGCCTGGCGAGCAAGGGTCTCGGGCCTGCGGCAGCCCCCGGCCCCTGAGTGGACAAAATGACCACCTGTCGCTCCTGGCGTCCCCGGCGTCCTGGGCAGTGTGTGCTTCTGTCTGTCAGAGGCCAAGATGGTGCCAGAGGGAGCGTTGAACAGAAACAGGGATGGTCACAGCTCTGCTTCTAGAGCCCCGGGGACTCCTGCTGGCCTGGCTGGAGACCTGGAGCCTCTCCCTGCCAGCGCCGTTTGCCTGGGCTGGGGCGTGGCTCCCGTGCTCAGCCCGTGGGATGAGCCTCTGGTCTGCCATTTTCGTTGTTGCTAAGTGTTACCCGTGGGGTATCTTGGTGCCGATAGTAACTCTTCCTGGAAGTGCGGACTCCAGAGCCAGTAATTTTGGCTGCGGGTGAATCCCTTACAACATCGTACCTCCAGCAAGCTGACCGGTTCCTGCTCTGAGGAGACTCCCAGGCTTCATGCCAGTGCCTTGTGTCACGGTGAGGCCAGAGTGCCTGGTGTAACTGGGCAAAGCTGGGCCGTGTGTCCCCCAGCCCGGAGGCCCCAGCAGGGCCTACAGACTCGGTCACCGCGCTCTCCTCTGGAAACAGGACAGGACGGTGTCGGTGGCCCGGACCGCCCTCCTCCCCTCCCGTGCCCACTCTCCCATCCAGCTGCTCTGCACAAGGGGCAATCGGCCGTATTCCAGCCCCAGTCAGGTACAGCGTTTTCCAGGCGGAGCCGTCCCAGCTGTTCTCCAAGTGGCCATTCATCCCAGGGCTGGGAAGGAACATTTTCCAGGTGGGGTCTGCTGCGACGGAGGGCAGCTGCGTCTCGGGGACAGTCCGCAGCGCACACTCACCGACCGTGAGTCAGTGAAACAGAGAGACCTTCGCTTCTTTCCTTGCTCCCTCGGGAAAACGAGGTCCATCACCCCAAATCCAGCTTCTTGGGCATTTTAACGTGTTCGTGTTGTTACCAAAGTTCCGCATGCCAAGGGGGGGCCGCCGACAGGTGGACGTTTGGGTGTCCCGGCCCCCACCTTCTGGAGACCTGGCTTTGCGGCACAACAGCCTTGCGAGCTCAGAGCGGTACGAGCCGAGGGTGCCAACGGCGACACACGGGCACAGTTCCAGAAAATTAGTTCTTCTATGCTGTGAGTCGTTTCAGGCTATTCTGGATGCACTTGAGGCTGTGCAGGAAAAAGAGGACGAAAAATAACTTCGTGACTATTAGGGTTCAGCGGTCGCACGCTGCCCCGCTCCGCGTACGGGGCTGCGAGGGCGCTGGGGCCAGGAGGGACATGAAGTCACCGAGCGTGTTCAGGGAAAGGAACTCTTTGTGGTTTCCTGTTTCCCGGCGACATGGAGGCCTTGTCGCAAGCTACCGAGTGGTCCGATCCAGGAGGCCCTGCTCAAGGGTGGGGGTGCCGTGGGTGCCGGGCACCTGCTGGGGTCACTTCCTGCAGACCCCGTCACTGCGGTGCGCTCCCTCGGGGCCTGCTGGCACGTTCGAGGCCCTCGTGGGTTCCTGACTAGTGAAGGGGACACAGCCCACTGATGGGCTTCAAAGGGCTTTGCTCGCTGACCTCACGCACATGGTACAAAACCTCACGACCAGGCTTGCCGTGAACACCGCGTTGGTTCTAACTAGACGTCCGGTGTGCCCGTCGAGATGGCTGCGTGCCGCCCCTTCTCCTCTTTTGGAGCCACTTCCTCATGTCCCGTGATTCTTTCCTTGACGTCCTTCTGAATGCACGACCTCGCGTGGACACAAGGCACCAGTGAATGTGGGAAGTGAGCGGGCATGACAAGTAGGAGCTTTTGTGTCCCCGGGTGTGGAGAAGCCGCTGGCGGGATGTGTTACTGGTGAGCGTTCCCTGCCCGGGCTCACAGTCCTACCTGCACACGCGGCAGGGTGCCACGGCCGGACGTCTGGTTCCTGTCCGTCCTGCTGGCCGCGGCCTCTGATCGAATCGGGCAGGACGGAGAAATTCTTCCTACTTCACTTCCTTGGTATTCCTTGGTATATTCTTGAGTAGCATGTTTCTAGTCCATTTTTGCATTTCTCCTTTCGGAGAGCATACAGCAGCGTCATCTTTTAGAAAGCACGCTTGCCGTCCCCTGTGCAGCTGCCCCCACACCAAACCCCAAACCCTGGGCTCCCGCAACTCACTGCGGGGTGCGCCCTTGTATGTGGCCCTGCCCCCGAGATCACCTGTTCCCGCGTGGACCACCCTCTCCTGGTGCCCGAGCGCTGGGTTTTCGGGGCCGGGCTTCTGCCGGGTGGCGGCTCGACTCGCTCGCTGACCGTGTCGCTGCTGGCTGGCTGTATTGGCGGCGGTCTCCCTCTGGCCTTCGGGTCAGCCCGCTCACTCTTGTCCAAACAGAACCTCTAAGGCTTGCCCTTTGGGCACCATTCTTCCTGTCATCTTGCTGGGGAGGCAGCTCGTGCCATTTCAAACATCTCCTTATTCAAGGACGTGCTGACTTTCCCCGAGTCCTGTGGCTGCAGCCTGGCTCAGTACTCCTTTACCTGTCCAGCGTCTGTAGGAGTTGGCGCGTGTCCTCTCTGCTGTGTTGCTTCCTGCTTGTGGTTTACGCAGGGTCTGCACGCAGGAGAGCGAGGCTGTCCCTTCTGGACGCCGTCCTGGATGCCCACGCGGGGCTCATCCCTGGACCCCGAGGCCTCGAGGGCGGGTTTCGGGGGTTGGAACGCAGACTGCAGAGAGAGGTCGGCACAGCTGTGCTCCGTACACATGACGTTTGACCCCAGAGCCCCCGCGACAGGGCATGCTGCCCGGCCTCCTGGAGTCTGCGTCAAGCGGGCAGCCGTGTTCATTTCGGGAAGCATAACTGAGTCCAGCCGGGCTCTATGAGACGAGCCCGTCCGGGACACACACGTGGTCCAGCCGTCCGAGCTGCCGCTCTCGCATGAACGTCAGTGCTTCCGGCTTCCTCAGGTTCTCTGCCGGGCTCGGCACTGCGCAGGCCGTGGGCTGACGTCGGCACCGGGGGACAGCCGCCTGCCTGCGGAGCCTAGCCGGTCTTTCAGAGACATAACCCTGCGGGTCCCTCTCCAGATAAGTCTGTACAGAGTGGCTGGCCTTGGGTGGGTCTTAGGTGGGCTGGAAGGGGAGGGGAGGTTGGTCACAGGAGGGCCGGCAAGCAGAAAGGCCGAGGCACAGAGTCCCCGGGGACAGAGGGTCCTGGGGACAGAGGGTGGGCACGGGCTGGGTGCTGGAATCCAAAATCAGTCCCAAATCAGGCTTTGCGTGTGGGATTGTGTCTTCGGTGTCTGCACGGAGCTCTCAGGCTTGGCCTTCCTCTGGCTGAGGGAATCCGCTTGCCTTCCTGGGGTCCCCACAGCCACGCCTACGACAGGAATCTGAACCCTGGAGGCCTCCCGGTCTGGGCAGGGGGAGGGGAGACCCCGCTGCGGCACGAGTGGCACACTCCCACCGTGTCCGTCCACCTTGGGCCGCCCGCTGGGGGACACGCCTCTGGAGCCAGCAAGCGTCCAGGGGGCTGTGTGTGTGTGTGTGTCACGGCCACATGTGGCCCAGAACCTGCCTGTGGACACTGCTTTCTGACTCAGGGTGAGACAGCCTGGTGGACCCCGTGTGGAAAGAAGTTGTCCTTTTTGGGGGAAAAATAAGCAGGGTGCCCTGGATATGTTAGAAAGGGCCCACTTGGTAGGAAGTTTGTGTTCGTGTGTGGGGGAACGAGGCACCTGTGAGAAATGAATAGAGTAGCAGAGTCACGATGTCCCGCATACTTCCCTGAAATGTAGAGTCAGAGCGTCAGACGCAGGCCGGTGTCGCTCTTGGAGCTCTCACCACCCAGATGGGGAGGCTCCGGCCAGAGCAGCCAGTGGGCTGTGCGGTGAGGGGGCAGAGCTGGGTGCTCCCGGCGGGGCGGGGGCGCACTGACCCACCCACGGCAGGAGGGCGCGCACGGGCTCGGCGGTCATTTCCAGCCGAGCTGGCCGCCGCCTGCACACCAGCCTTGCTGAGGGTCCGGTGTGTGGCCCGGGTGCTGGTTCTGCTGTTGGCCCAGTGGCTTTGGACAGTGCCAGGTGGAGGGGTCACCAGGCGTGGCCAGCCTGTAGGGCCCCAGTGGATGGGCAAGGGCCTGCCCAAGAGGTCAGTAGGGAGCGTGCGGGCAGTGGATGGCACGGGAGGGCGAGGTGGCTGCCTCAGCATCCACCAGGCCTGTGGAACACCAGAACAAGGCCCGCGGGGAAGCTGCCCCGGGCAGGAGACAAAAGCATGGAAGCAAGAACGGAGGATACGGGTGTCCCGCGCGGGCCAGGGTGGCCGGTCGGAGGTCGGAGGCCGGAGACAGTGGGTTCAGCGTGAAGTGGAGCTCAGGACGGTCGCTGCGGCTTGTCCTCCAGTCCCACCACTCGGTGTCCTGCGCCCGTGATGGCTTGCGACGGGAGAGCTGAGCTTGTCTGACGGGACTGAGATGACACTTCAAAAGCAAAGGGTAGAAAGAGGCCTCGGACCCTTTGAACATCCTGAGAAACCTTCGTCCTGTGCAGACCAGAGACCACGAAATCATCCCCTTTGAGGCATCAGTGTGGTTAGCAGAGGCAGGCTCTGTCTCTAGAGCAGAATCAGCTCTGACACGCTTGGCTGTAACGTGCGTTTCTCACTCTGGGGACAAGAGGAGCTCTGTCCGGTCAGGGCCGCTGTCCTCGCTCCTGCCGGGCAGAAAGCCAGGGTGGGTTGGGAGGTGTCGTCCGGAGCTGCCCCAGCAGCCCAGCGGCGGGATGCACGGGGGGTACAAAGACACGGTTCCAGCAACTGAAGTAAACAAGTCTGCTGCCGGCCGGCACACACTGCCTTTGGGGGACATTCTGCATTGTGGAGACGTCAGGAACTTCGTGCCGGGAGGTTTGGGCACACGCTCCTCTCCGCACTGTGGCGGTGGTGACCTTCGCTTCTGCCCGTCGTCCTGCCGTCCGCGCTAAGCGGGGCGTGCAGCCTCCCTCCTGCCGCTGACAGCGTCCGTCACTCTGTGCTCCCCGGGACCCAGGGGTCTCGCGAGCCACTGTTCCTCAGGCTTCCAGGGGCTCGCCAGCTTCTGTCGGGGGCTGGAAGGGAACCAGAGCCCCACACCTTCCGCACCCACTGGAAGGGCCTCGACCACCAGCCTGCCAGGTGGTCCTCCCGTCTGCTCCTGCCGCGGGCAAGACGTATCTGGTGGGGGATTTCTGAGGCTGGAGGGTCGGCTGTGCCATGCAGGCCACGGGTCCCGAGCTGTCCGTCTCGCTCTGCTGCTGACCGAGCTGCTGACCACGGTGCCCAGTCCGGCCTTGGCCTTCGCACGGCAGGTGGAAGTCGTCTAGTTTCATCAGCACGCGGGCTGTATGTGCGCACCGGCGTCTTGTGAGGAACGCTGTGGTGGAATCAGTGCTTTCTCCCATCTCTACGACAGGACACAGACCCCTCCAGGTGGGCTGGACACGGGGCCAGAGAAGCTGCCTGTCGCCGGGAGTGGGGTCCTGAGGCACAGTGCCCTGGCCCAGGTGCGCTCGGTCGCCACCAGGCTGTGGGGACTTGGAGAGCCTTACCTTCCAGGTCCGTGTCCGTGAGACGGGGGCGGCACCGGCTTCAGTGGCTCTGACTGCTGACGGCTCCCGGCACGGCCCTCGGCTGCGGACGCCGCTTTCCCACCGTGGGTGTTGGAGCCCAGCAGCCGCTCCCAGGACGTGACCGACGTGTGTCATCGCACGTCGCGACTGCCCGCACACGAGCAGTTGATTGCGAGTCTGCCTCATGTGAGCTGTGTGCGGCCGGTCAGCTCTCCGAGCACAGCCCTCTCTTGACGACTGATGTCCCACCGTGTCCCTCACTGCCCACAGCTCTTTGTGTTCCCCCAAAGAAAATCCTCATCCAGATCAGCATCTGGGGGAGCCCGTGTCGGTGGGCCTTTACTTCAAGTGAGTGGAGAAGCGACCAGCATGGCATGACCGGACACACTGCACCATGTGTCGGCCACGGAGCCGGCCGGACCGGCTAGGGAAGGGAGGCCGCCGCCTCGGAGACGGCCGTGCGGGTCTGAGTGGTGTGAGGGGCACAGGTGCCTGGGTCCGCCCTCGGCCCACAGCTTTAATAGGCTCCACCGGCAGGAGACAGGGTGCAGGGCGAGGGAAACAGGAAAGGGGGCGGCCCGAGCACCTGGAAGCTGCTTCAGGGGTTGGGGAGGTGATTTGTGTGGGTCAAGGTGCCCCTGGAATGTGACGTGCAGCTCGGGGCTGCTGGGGGCTGGTCGCTGTCTGTTTAGGCATGCCCCGGCTAGAAGCTCAGGTTGCAGACAGGGCGGCGTGACAGCTCGGGTGGTGTCTCTCTTCTGGCCGTGTGAGTTTCTCACGTCTTTGCCTGAGACTGTTAGCTCGTGCCTACACAGGAGGTGTCTTGTTTGGAAAATGTGGCCATGGGGCTACAGGAGGCTTGTAAGGACGTTGTTCAAGACAGGCTCCCAGGTGAGGAGATGGGGAGGGGTCTGGGTGTTCCCCTGCCTGCGTGCAGGGAGCGGCTCGTGGGACCTGCCGTCCAGGCACAAGCATCCCAGCTCAGCTCCATCAGCCACTGCGCAGGCCTGGGCCTCCAGCAGGCCATCTCCAGCGCGTCAGAAGCTCCCAAACCGCAGTCCCCATGGCAACAGGGGACAGCGGAGCAGAGGTGGCTCTAGTTCAGGGTGGGCTGCCCGTCCACGCCTGGCCCCAGCACGCCTGCGCCCGATTCCCCACAAGTCCCCGGCGTGCCCGCATCGAGGCTTCGCAGCAGCTGGGTGTACGGCCTCCTCGTGGCCCCTCCGGGTCCAGTCTCTCCCTGCGCAGCCCTCAGTGCCTGTCCCTCAGTGACTCCCGGTGGGGCCCACCACAGGAGGACCTCTTGGTGCAGGTGGCCGTCCCCACCAGCACACAGGTGCACTCAGCCCATGGATTGCCCCTGTGTTTGCTTCAGGAGGCTCAGTGGTAGGTGTGTTTCCTGCACGGCGGGCGTGTGGCACACGGGCCCCTCCAGCTGCAGAACCCATCAGCACGTGCCTGCCATGCAGGGTGCTCGGGCTGGCAAACTGTCACCGGCCGGCCCCCGGCAGCTCCTACAGATGCCGGGACTCAGACTCGGGAGAGGACCTCTTGCTGGAAGTGCAGAGGGTCCGGAAGGTGTGAGAGCCCAGAGCTGCCTGGGGCGGGGGGGAACAGGCCCTGACATTTGGGACCAGCCTGAGTCTATTTGGCACTTGGGCGAGAAGTCCTTCTGCCCGAGATGTGTCCCCGACCGATGGTGCCGGCCAGCACCCCCACAGAGGCTGGCTCCGTGCCCGTGGGGCGTGTTCCCGTTCATCAGCCACCTCGTCTTCCTGCCTGGGACGCTCGCCTCTGAGGGCTCTTGCTTGAAAACGAACCCGGGAGTCGATACAGCAAGGCTGGCACCCACACGGGCCCTGGGACACCTCCCCCCAGGAAGACATGGTGACGTGTGGCAGGGCACCTTGCCCACCTGCTGTGACGGGCACGGAGGTTGTGGGCCATCAGCAGGTCAGCCATGGGGACAGAAAGGGCTCAGCTGGGGGACGTGGGACCCCTCCACGGTGGAGGTCTCCGGTGGAGCCGAGGGCGGTGCGGCTTCCTTACCTCAGCCTGGTGCGTCCGCGTGGGTGTTTGGCTGTAGGGGACCGTCAGGTGTGAGCCGGGGAGAGCCCGTTCCGGGGCCCTCAGCTCCGGCCGCTCTCCTGTGACGTGGCGGCTGGGAGGGAGGACCATGAGGGACGGGGACGTGGGTCCTGAGCCTGGGTCCCTGTCCCTGTTCGCTCCTGCTCCGAGACTTTGGGCGGTCGTTGGGTCTTGGCAAGCCCTGGGCTCCTTCTTGGTCAGGTACGGGGCCAGCAAGTACACGGCGAGGTTGCGGCAACAGCAAACGAGTTCGGACAGATTCGGTGGGAGACGCGATTCAAGCTGAAGGGCTTGTTAGTTGCTGTTGTCTTTGTGTGGCTGGACGCATAGAGGCCGAGACGTTGTGCCCGCAGGTGGTGACACAGCGTCATCCACGGGCGTTGTCCTTTTGGCCAGGGGCTGACAGCGGTGTCTCGTGGCGTGGGACGTCCACGGCATACGGTGTAAAGAAGGCGGCAGCGTGCTGACCGGGTCAGACGCCCCGGTGGTGTGCCAGAACATGCAACCGCAGCTCTTCCCGCCACGGGTGGGGGACGCGTGGGCCACCGTGGCTCCCTGGATGTCTACGTGAGGGCGGGGAGAAGGAAGGAAGCCTGGGCAGCCGACGGTCAGCAGCGGCTCGCGGCGTTCACATGGCAGAAGGGCAGCGTGGGAGGGAGGCCCACCTCGGCGCCGGCGCCTCCCCCTGCGTGGACATGTCTGTACGGTGATGCCGGCTGCACGTGACGCGGTTTGCGCTGGGTCGGCGCTGTCGTCCGAAGCCCAGGAGAGAAGCAGGAAAGCACAGGAGCCCGTCCTAAGCAGGTGCGTTGCTACGACCCCTCCTGGGCCCGGAGCGGCGGGTCGGGACGCCCCCCCGACCTCACAGCCACGCTGATGTCACCAGGGAACCCGCGTCCCGCCCAGCTGACGCATGCTGGAGGAGACCGTCTAGGATGAAGCTGGGCTCCACCCGGTTGGGCGGTGGTGACCGGAGCTGAGCCTTCACCGTCAAGAGTCCCCACATCCCGAGTTTCTTGACTTTTGGACCCTTTCCTCCTGGGCCCGGCCGTCGCCACCAGCAGACGCTTCCCTGCGGGGGTGGGGTTTCCCTTCTCTGGGCCAGAGAGGGGCAGCAGAGACGCCCTGTGCTGGGCTTCTGATGGTTGCGGGGACCTGGGCCGAGGGGCGGGCCCACATGGACAGCACCGGAGCAGCCCGTGTGCCCCCGCCCCACCAGGACCGCCGCCTTCCTGCTCTCTTGGACCCCAGCATTGCAGGGGAAGGCAGGGGAGCCAGAGCCCAGGGCCACTTGCTGCGCAGAGGCCTTCTGTCCAGCAAAGCCCTGCCGGCATCACCCCTGCCCACACCCCTGCACACCGGCTGCCTGCCCCGTCCTGCCCTCACACCTAAGCCCTGACCATCCTCCCTCGTCTGGGGACAGCTTACGGCGCTGATGCTCGTGGCTCTTCGGGGCTCCAGCCCTTGCCCAGTGCTGGCCTGTCCCTGCCCCGTGAGCCACGCCCTGCCTCACCCCTTTTCATGGGTGGCCAGCTGCGGCCCTCGGCCCCCCAGCCTCCTGGCCCTCGGCCACGTCATCTCCTCTGTGGTTGCCTCAGCTCTTGGCTGTGGCTTTTCCCAGAGAACATTTGCAGACTCCAGTTCTAGGACAGGGGTTCGTAGGGTCCCAGCTTGTTACCTACTAGTTCTGCATGCTCTGGAGCGGGGCCTAGCAGAGCTCGGGCCCTCCCGCCGGGCGGGGTTGACGTCTGCCATCCCCACCGCCGTGCACAGACACCCCCGGAGACAGACCCACGTCTCACACGTCATCAGACTTGCCGCCCAGCCTGGCTCTGCCCACGGCACGGAACACCATCCGTATTTGGGGTTGATGGGAGCAGTGACGTCGAGAGAAGAAAAACGTGCATTTGCACTGCGTTTCCCCGGTTTCGTGACTCCCCGAATGGAGGTCTTCATTGAAGAGCAAGTGATGGCATTTTCATCTGTGGAGATAAAAGCTCATCCTGACCCTTCCTGCCCCCGTAACACCGCCCAGACTTCTGACCCTGCCACTGCACCGGCAGCCACCCGCTTCTCTGTGGGCTGTGGGGAGAGGAGCTCCAGGACAGGGAAGGTGGCCTGACGCCCTCAAATTTGCGATTCTGGTCTGGCATGATGACTGCTCACCCCGTAATGCTCGAGGGCGTGGAGACCGAGAATGGGCTGGAAGTCAGCTCGGTCTCTGCTGCTTGCCCGCCAGCCTCGGGGCCCCAAAACTCTCCGTTTCAGGGCGGTGGGCCTGTGGTCGCCGGACTGCCCCAGGGGTCTGCTGGGTCCTGGAGCTACGCCCGGATGGGGCAGGACCTCCAGGAGGGCCGGTCACGTGAGGCTGGGACAGCTCAGGGAAACTGTTCCCAGGAGTAACCCTAACTTTGACATCTTTGTGAGGGAGAATCATTCTTGGTGTTGTCACCGCGTTTTGTGGACGTCCCACAATGCCCACCGACCACTGGCCTGCTGCTCACTGAAGGGTCGGGAGCTGTTCAGAGGTGCCTGCGGGGGCAGAAGCACCGTGTGCAGGTGCTCGGTGAGCCCCAGCGGGACGCCGGCCCTGCGTCGGGGACGTCTCTGCACCCCGGAGCCAGAGACTCGGCCGCATGCGGGGTAGACCCACAGCCCGCGGTCCCGGAGCGCGGCCCTCTGCGGCGGAGTCCGTCTGCAGCGGACCCTCCCGACCGCCGCCTGCTTGCGGACAGACGGATGGCTCTGCCCGGCGGTCCTTGGAGAAGATAAATGGAAGCACGAGTTGATGTCAGAAGGGGCTTTGAACGCAGAACGTTGCAGCCCTGTGGGGGAAATCGGGGCCTGCCTGGGGTTAGAGAGTGAGCGGGCTCCGTCCCAGATGGGTTACCCTACCAGCCCGGCTGCGCGTGCCCCCTCGTCTCTCTTGTAAGGAACCTGTTCAAGAACCAAAGGCCCATGTGACTTTCTTATTCTGAAAGAGTGCCGAGAGGGACAGGAACATTCTCGTGCTCCAGGGTGGTTTCCATTCTAAATATGCCACTTATCGTTTTTTAATAGAAGTCGCATTTCTTTTATCTGTAATTAAATCTAGAATGTGTAATTTTTTTTGAAGGCCCTCATGGATGTTTGACTTTATTCTAAAAACTGAATGAGTAAAAGAATTTCCAGCTTCCGTTTGGTGAATGGTGCCACTTACATCTCCCTGCCTTGAAAACACGAACTCCTGTATACCCATGACCCGGCTGTCGGGCTGTGTGGCTGCCACCGCGCTCCCTCCAGCCTGGCACAGCCCTGCCTGTCTCTCTGACCTCACTGGCCCCACGGCCCGCAGCCTCCGGGCCCCTGCTGTGCTGAGCATACACGTACCTTGCACCCAAGAGCTGTGGGCGCTGGAGGCCTGCGACCCCAGGGCTGGTTTGCGTCGTCATTCCTGCAGGCGGGCCCTCTGTAGACCTGGCGGGCTCTACCATGACCTTCCATCCTTGGTTCTGTGATGGAGAAATGCTTGTGGGAAAACACGCCTGCGGCTGATGAGGGCGATTCTCCTGGTCTTCCATCCAGAAGGCCCCATCCTGGCTCTTGGGGCTGGAAGCAGGATAGAGGCTGGTGCCCTGTGGAACCATGGACTCAGCCACTAGAGGGTAGGAATGGCCTACCTGCCGTGCATTCCTTTTCACCCAGGCTGCCAGGAGGCTCGTCTCTGCACTGTGGGCCCCTCAGGAGCATCTCTCCCCCAGGAGGATGTCTCCGGTGGTACCGTGTCCTCTGTCGCACCCTGTCCTATGCCTGTTGCATGGACCCTGTCATCCGTCACACCATGTTGTATCCTGCCCCAGCTCCCCTTCCCTTCCCATGCTTTCTTCTCTAGCCCCTGCTCTGCGTGAAGCGAAGTCTCTGTGTCACGTGTGAGTTCCTACGTGAGCTGCTCTGTGCCCCCGTCTCCACTCTGTGACCCTGTGTTCCCAGGGACGCCAGATAACCGGGTGGGTCTGTGACACATTCATGTGACGTGTACAGAGAGTGGACGGAAGTTCCCTTCCGGCACCGGCTGGGGACAGTGTGATTGAGCCAGTGGTCCGGCTGGTCATCGGAGCGCGGGCCTTTCTCTTCCAACCCCTACCAGCAGCAAATGTCCCAATGGCCCTCACAGATGAACTTCCAGAAGTGGCTCAAATCAAGAATTCCAGGTTGTGGAGAAGAAGACAGGACCCTGAAAAAGAGCAAGGGTTGTTCCTAGAAAGATGGAGCCATTGGCGCCCTCAAATGCAGCGTCTCTCTGTGTAGATGGTGCTGTCTGTGTGGACGGCTCCCTCTGTGTGGACGGTGCTCTCTGCGTGGACGGCTCTCTCTGTGTAGACAGCGAGCTCTCTGTGTGGACGGCTCCCTCTGTGTGGACGGTGCTCTCTGCGTGGACGGCTCTCTCTGTGTAGACAGCGAGCTCTCTGTGTGGACGGCTCTCTCTGTGTAGACGGTGCTCTCTGTGTGGACGGCTCTCTCTCAGATGCTTTACAGAGAGAAGCATGGTGGGCGTTCATCCTAGGACAGTCCTGGCAGTACCAGTCACCATGGGTCGGTGCCTTCCTGCTCCCTGGTCCTCCGGAAGGTGCTGTCTCCTCCCTCTCCTGGAGCACTAGGCCCGGACAGGCACACACAAGCCCACGTTAAGGCGGAAGCCCCCGCTCCTGTCCTTCCAGGTCTGCTGGGCTCTTGCCCTGCGGTTGGGGAGGGCCTGGGAGGGATGAGGAACCGGACCACTGGCAGGTGCTGGGCCCACACCGGCCCATTGGGTGCAGGTTGCGTGGTGGAGCTTGGTCGGGAGCACCCACTGCTTGTCCCCGTGAGTCCGGGGCAGAAGGAGGACGGAGCCCATTGCCTGTGGTCCCACCACTGCCCCCGGCCCGTGGCCTCAGCTTCTCAGCTTTCTTCCAGGAGCCTTGTCTGGTCACTGGGATGGCCCGGGCTCAGGTGCCCGGGCTCCGAGCTCTCATGTGTCTTCAGATTGGGTGTGAGGTGAGCCAGGTTAAACTGAACTTTCCTCATGCGTCTGTTTTCCACTGGACTGTGCAGAACTGACCCCCATGTTCTGCCTTCCTGTGCTGTGAGGGGGCTCACGCTCTGCTTGGAGGCAGGAGCCTGCCTGTGGCCGGCGTGCACACACATTTGCAATGCCACCGTCCCCGGAGACACTGCCCGTTGGTGGCCCCGGGAATGCAGAGCACAGGGGCTGAGATACGGGAGCTGCTCCCGAGGGCCCGGCGTGTGCGCCCAGAGCTGCGGGTGCAGCACGTCGGCTGCGGTGAACAGTGGCCCGCAGGGAATCCGCACAGATGGGGCACTCGTTTGCGGAGGGCGGCAGGTGGAGTGTGTTTTTGATTTGTACCTAACCCGCCCCAGAGGGCCTGCGGGGTCTTAGCCTGAGCAGCGGAGCTGAGTGTGCAGGTGTGCAGGTGTTTGTGCACATGTGTGTGGTGCCGGGACAGGTGTGCCGGCCTGTTTGATGTGTGCTTGTGCATGAGTGTACGTCCCGTGTGTGCACAGATGTATCTGTGATGTGTTTACTGTGTCTTGTGTGGACAGGTAAGCACATGTAGCATGTATGTGTTCAGTCCTGTGTCTGTGTGTGTGTGTGTGTGTGCTGGGTGTGTGTGTGCGTGTGCTGGGTGTGTGTGCGCGCAGGTGTGTGCTGCGCGTCTGAGGATGCAGATCGGCCGTTAGCTAACTAGGTGCTGAGGGACGTTGTGCTGACCCTGGGAGCAGCCCGGGTGCCCCCATCCCTGACAGGTCCTGATGGTGCCTGAGGAGGCAGCAGCCTCCGTCTGCGCGTCATGCTGCATCCCAGCCCCAAGGAGCCGGTGGCTGCGGCCCAGGCTGAGTCAGGCGGCAACTCTGATCCCTATTCTGGTTCTCCTAGAGTGTCTTTCGGGAACCCCACTTTCCCCATGCACAAGGTCAGGTCCGCACCCCTCCCTGGAAGGGTGAGGTCGCTGTGCCATTGCTCCGGGGCTGCTCTGGTGCTGGAAGCTGGTTCAGGGCCTGAATTTCCGCAGCTGGACCAGGCGCTCAGGCTCCATGGACTCTGGCTTTCTCGCTGAAGCACTGACGGTGTTCTGGTGTTTCTGAGTTCGTGGCTGCTGCACGAAGGGCCACATCCCTGGCTCTTTGGCACTTGCTGTGGTCCAGCAGTTGGACGCTTCCCGGGAGCAGACAGGTCTGCGCTGTTAGCTGCACTCAGAGTGGCTCAGGTGACAGTAACGTCAGTGTTTCAGTGGGAGAACTGCCTCTTTCGGACCCACTGCCGGGTCCTTCCACGCTGCACCGAGCGGCCCCAGGTCGTGGCTGGAGGTCACGGTGCTGGTGAGGAAGGAGCCCTTGGCCATAATGCCATGCACCGCTCTTCTAACCACATGCAGTGGCTCCGACCATGGAAACCTCCCCTCCACGGCCTCCTCTGGGTCCGCAGCCAAAACGTTCTCTGGAAACCCCGCGGACGGGGGCCTCTGAGCTCCCACTGTTGTGTGGCAGCCGTGGCACGGTTGCGTGGCAGCTGTGGCACGGTCTGCCCTCCCCTTGAAGCGGCTTCGGCCTGGAAAAGATGAGCTCCGTGGGCCGCTTCTGCAGAGGCTCATGCGTGGCAGCCCACTCCCACAGGACACGCGGTGGCCACGGTGAGCGTGTGGAGAGCCGCCCTTGGCTTTGTCCCGTGGTGACCCAGGTGCCCCTTGTTTCTCAGCGTCAGTCGCCTGTGCGTGCACCGCGGCAGAGGCAGGTGCACATCTCTAAGCGGAGCCGGGGGGCTGGTTCTGTCCTTTCACTTTGCGATGTGGCTGTAGTCGGGCCTGACTGAGGAGCGGGCACAGTGGCCTGTCCCGGCCCAAAAGTGAGCCCGTGGCAGCTCATGGCGCCCGGACGTGGGCTTTGTCCCCCAGTGACGTCAGGAACGTCAGGCCACAGAGGCCATGAGGCGGTGCAGTTTGGAAGCAGGAGGCCGGAGCTCAGGTCCCGGCGTTGCTCCACCACGAGGCTGACACGGCTTCTCCCCACGCCACTCACACGGATGTGACGACGATGCTCGGGCCGTGTCCGGCAGCTGGGCTCACGGGAGTGACGACTGGGGTTACCGCCCGTCGTGGGTGGAATGCTGTCCCCGAGCCACGTCCAGGTCCCAACCCCAGGCCCAGAGACGCAACCCTACTTGGAGAGAAGGACCCTGTAGATGTCGTCACATCGAGGTGGGTCGTGGGGGTCGGGTTGGGGCCTGGTCATGGAGAGGGAGCCGCCCCGTGAGGACAGAGACCCATGGGCTAAGCCGCATTACGGGGGGGCAGAGAAGGGGGAAGGCTGGTGGGCAGACGGCAGGAGCTAGCCGTTGGAGGAAGGTCCCCCCCGAGCTCCCGAGGGAGCGTGGCGGGAGTGTGTGTGTCCGGAGCCGCGTGGGCTGTGTGCTCACGGAGACCGTCCGCAGCAGCACCGGCTCCGGGATGAGCCCGGTCAGCCTGAAGCGGGGACGCGGAGCTGCCCGGCGCAGTGGGCTGTGGTCTCATCCCTGTAACCGGCTCCTGGGTGGTTATGGAGAAAACCCTGACATGCCGCCCTGTAGGTCTGTGAGACTGAAACTTTCTGCCGAGAAAGGCTCGTTGCTTAGTTGTGGACGAGGCCAGTGGGGCCCATGGGACCTCGGGGCATGTCCTGCCCACAAGGAGTGGGACCACAGCCCCTCCGTGGGCCGCCAGAGAGACGTCCATCTGCCCTGCCCGGCGCTGCTCCCATGTCAGCTGAGCTCGGCGTCGGGGTTTCCTGCCGTCGGTCACAGGGAGCGCTCACACGTGTGCTCGCTTGGCAGGGATGCTGTGTGGACAGAAGTCTTCCCGAGCTGCCCGGTCAGGGGTATCGAGCAGGGCGGGCCGAGTGTCCGTTCACAGGCAGCATGGCCGGGACGAGCCCCGGGCCCCACCCCTGCCTCGGGTCCCCTCTGCTCCGCCACGGCGACTGCCCTTGGCAGCTGCCTTTCTTGTCTGGCCTCTGTTTTCCCCACCACCGTTCCCGGAACCCCAGAGAGCGGGGAAGGGGAGATCCGCTGGCTCTGGCTGCGCTGCGTCAAGCCTGGAGCCTGGCCGCCGGCACCGTGTGGGGCAGGGAAACCCTCCCACTCACCTCTGTCTTCCTCGTGCTCCAGTTCCCGCACGGGCAGCAGGACAGCCCAGGTGCAGGAACCGTGACGCCACCGCAGGCCTGGCCTGGTCCATGCTGCTGTGTGGTCTTGGGCAAGCGACAGGCACTCTGGGCCGCAGCGTGAGTGAGAGGCCGGCCCCGGGACGCGGGAGTAGAGAGTGAATGAGGCGTCGGGGGCTCAGTGCCAGGCCCGGTGGCCGTGCGACGCGGAAACCGGCTACTGCGGTCACCCCAGCCTCGGCCACCCTGCCCCACCCCAGGCCCTGTCCGCCCCCTCAGCAGATGTTGACTGGGCCCCCACGTCGGAACAGACTTTGTATGAGCTGCAGGCAACCTGCCACCTGCCGCCCTGCCCTTCTGGGCTCGGGGTCTCGGGGATGTCCATGCACACACGTGTAAGGAGCAGAGGGGAGCAGGACAGGCCCGGGACCCAGTGGCAGGTGTGGAAACACACCCTTGACAGCACGAAGGCTGTGCCCAGAGGGAGGCGTGCGGGCACCGGGCACCTGTACTGTAGCCTGGGGGACGGACACGGCGGGTGGGTCCGTGACCGTTTCTTGTTCTTCACCTGAGTTAGGAGCTGGAGTGGCAAACGGGGGGTAGTGGCGGCAATTCCTGTGCCCACAGGCACCAACGGGAGCAGGTGGACCCTGGCCAGAGCCAGCCTCAAGATGGTGGGCACGGAGTGGGTCCCCGGGGAGGCAGCCGTCCCGTCGTGGCCACTGCGTCCATCTGTGGCTCGTCTTTGCTTGTGAGGTTTACGAACTATAAGGATACTCCGTGTCAGGTACGTGTGCCCCCCTGACTGTTGGGCTGGCACTTAGCAGAGGCCTGTGACCCCAGCATCTTTCCCAGAAGACTCTCCTGTCCCTGGCTCTGTGCACGTCAGGCAAGTGTCCTTCTCTTCACTTGAGCAAACACTGAGCAGTGAATAATTAGAGGGGAAGCTCCGTGATGATCCAGGCGTGTTAATGAAGTGACAGCCGTCCGCTGAACTCTTGGTTCGGTCACAGTCGGGCACATTGGAAGCCCCTGCAGATTAAAAATACAGCCGGCAGAGTCCAAGCGGGTTAGCAGGGTCACCGCAGAGTCAGGCGCGCAGGAGGCCCATGAGGCAGAACCTTCCCCATGAGGAGGTAGTTGTGTGAGAACTGACCTGAGATTCGGCCAGTAAAGGGTTAGTTGGAAATGTCCCCTAGCTGACCCCAGAGACCCTTAGAAGGGTTTAAAGGCGACCCAGCCCTGGGCACATGGCAAAAACTTGGTTCTGTTGAAAAGGAACATAAGAGTGGCTTACAAAGCAGTGGCTGGATGGTGGGCGGGCAGAGCACATGCTTCCCAGGACCCCTGGGCGCAGCTGAGGTCCTCTAACTGGCCGTGGGACGGGCATCGCGCCGTCACACACAGAAGTGGTGGTTGGTGGGGTGTGCCGTGTCTTGCAGAGCGTCTGTTAAGGAGACCTCCCAGGGTCTGGGGCCGTGACTGCCTTCGGGGCGGTGATGAGCAGGTGGAGGGAGCAAAGCCGTGCGGTGTGGGAGGGCGTTGCCGCCGAGGCAGGCAGGCCAGAGTGCGGCACTGGGGGCTGTTGGAAAGCTTGGCTGGCGGTGCCCATCCTCCGTGGGCAGCCAGAGGGCGGACGGGGTGGAGAAACCAGGGAGAATGAGCGCTGGGCTGTGGGGCTCGGAGCCTGGGCGCAGGCAGGAGGGACAGTGATGGGGTGGGGGGAGCACGGTGAGGGCAAAGTCGGGGAGGAGCGGCTGGCTCCGTCCACATGGAGACAAGGAAGCAGCGACGGACCCATGGGTGGGACGGGGCGGGGCCGTGGTGTCCGCCGCAGAGCCTGGTCTGGGGCAGACGGTGTGGAGCCCCGTGCCGCCCGCGGACACACCCGACGGTCCAGGAGGTGTGGGGCCACCCCATGGCCGGGCCTGCTCGGAGGCCGCGGAAGGCATCGGAAGCATTTGCTGGACGAATGCTGCATCGTGGGAGAGACGTGTGTTTGCCCTGGACTGCCCCCCCCCCGCGAATGCAGGTCCGGTGGGGTTTCCTCCTCCCTCACGACGTCCCCGACCCCCGCGGAGGTGACCCCAGGCCCTCTTGGCGTACCGAGTCCGACCCTCGGGGTACGGGTCCATGCTGGCTTCGTTTGTAGGAGGCAGGCCCACCCTGTCACGTGCCCAGGAAAGGTCCAGGGGGTGCCTGAGGGCAGCGCCATGTCGTCCCTCGTGGCCACCTCCATGTCACGTGTCCCCAGCAGCCGGATTCCGAAGGGAGGCGCACCGGCTTCCACGCCGGCTCTGGGGTGTCCCCAGATCTTCCTCAGCCGAAACACTACTCACACGACCGGAAGCTTACACTCAGCTTTCTGGAACTCGCTGTTACGTTTAAGCGCTTTTCTCTTACCACATAATCCGAGTGTCTTGAACGACTTACGACAAGACACACTAAGAGAGTTTGTTTCCTGCCATGTCCTCCTGCTCGTCCCGCACAGAGCTCCCGTGTGCGGCGGCCCCGAGCCCGCCCCGTCCCGCACTCTCCGCACACATCCCACAGCCAAGCTTCTGCACCGACGCCGCACCGCGAGGAGAGGCAGGGCCTCCCCGTCTCCTGAACTCGTCCAGCGGAGCCCCAGATGGAGCCACGGCAGCCGCTCTGAGCCCCGGGGCACCAATCAGACGGTTCCTCATGGGGCATCTGCCCCCGCCACGAGCTTTTCCAAACCGTCACTGGTGTGAAGCCCGTCCCTGTCTCGTACCTCCTGCTCTCTGAGATGCCCCACAAGCCACCACACCCCTCCCCAGCTACAAACCCCTTTCTGAGTCAGTTTATGGAAATCACTTCCACTGGCCTTGTTCATGGTTCAAAGAGTAACCTGCTCCCGAGTCGGCGATGGCAAAAAGACAGAGCTGTGTGTATGATGGGTGAGGCGCTCCGGGGGTGCTCAGAGGCAGGCGTGAGTGGGGCCAGATGGCACAAGGGGGCAGGGGTGTGAGTCAGGTGGACACAGGTGCATCTCAGGCCCTCTCGGCCCACACCCTGTGTCCTTGCTGGCAGCAGCCTGGGTACACATGGCCCCACGGGGACATGGTGGCTCGAGAGGGCAGCGTGGCTGGCCAACTGTGCTGCTGCGACAGGCTCCCCCAGAAGGCCCCCACGTGTGGCTGAGAAGGGACAGTGCCCACCCCTGGGATGACAAAGACCCAAGGCTGCCCCCAGGAAGCATTTCTGGCCGTGAATTTCTGAACCAAACGTCACCAAATTTGTTATTTAGAAAACTGTCCCCCAAATCAACCACAAAACCCGGGGTCGTTGCTTTTAGAGGACTTCAGGGAAGGCTTTTCGTCAACGCTCACGATCTCATTTTCATCCTTGGGGTTTTGCTCCGTCCTGAAAAGAATGCCAGAAGCCAAGGAACAAACGAACGACATCAAACGAGATCACTTACGATAAGAAAATGTTATGAATAATAAACATTAGCACGTGTTTAACAAAGAAATTTCCTCCAGTGGAAGTCATTCCCGTGTCAACTCAATCCTGCTAAGATCTCTTTGAAACAGTCTCAGCTTTAGTGCCCAGGGACCCTTCCCGGATCAGAGGCCGAATTTCCGTCCCCTGATGAGCTCATCGGATGGGACAGCCCCGGCGCGGACAGGGAGTCTCCCGTCAGGAGCTTCATCGGAGACAAAGAGGCGAACGTCTGTGCCCCCCCCACCCCCCGACGCAGGAGGTACACCAGCTCCTTCCCGGCCTCCGTGTCTGCCTGGTGATCCTCGCAGTTTCAGACGCGATCGCTTCCGTTCCGAGCCGGCCTGGCCTGCGAAGCTGCGTGCGGACGCCTGGCAGCCCGGTCGGTCTGTTTAAGTTCGGCGTGTTTTGACATGTAAATTTACATGAGGCATATTTAATCAGTCACAATGATATGCTAATTGGATTCATCTGTGAACTGAATAAAAAGCACATTTGGAGAAAATGAAGTGCACTTACTACCAGCTGAGGCACTTTGTGACCAGCGTGACGCACCACCGAAATGCCAGAGGACAAAGGGGCCAGGTACGCGGTGGGGCAGACGTGACGGCCCGCGCGCCACGGAGCTCTTCTAGCTGCGCGCCGCATGTGCGTGGCTGCTGCCACGGGCCTGTCTTCCTCTCTGGGCCGACCCTCGAGAGCTCTCGGGACTCCACACACCAGAGAAAGCGGTAGATCCATGATGAGTGTGTGAGTGTGCACGTGTGAGCACAGTGAGTGTGAGCGTGGACGTGTGTGAGGGTGTGGATGCGTGTGCGTGTGTGTGCAGAGGCACGTGTGTGAACACACCTGAGTGTACAAGCATGTGCGTCCACATGTGAGCCTGGTGTGTGCGCGAGTGTGTAGCTGTGCAGTGTGAGTGCAGGCGTGTGAACACAGCGTGGACGTGTGGAGGTAAGTAGAGGCGTATGCAAGTGTGGAGGCGTGTGTGAGTGTGCAAGCGTGTGTGAGCCTGCAGAGTGTGGGAGTGAGTGAGCCCCAGTGACCTGTGCGAGCTGCTATGTGAGTGCTCGTGGGTGTGAGTGTGTGTGTGTGCGGCGCGAGGTGGGGCTTTCTTCCGGCCGGCCCCGAGTCAGCCGCAGCCTAGGGCCTCCGTGGGGGTAGAACTCAGACCGGGCAGTCCGGCGCCCCTCCTGTGTGCTCTCCCGTGGGCACAGATGCCCGGGCTCCAGGATCTCCACCGGGCTCAGCCTCCAGGTAGGCTGGTGCAGGGCCGGAGTCTGGGGACTCCCTGCCCTCCCCGACACCCTCAATGCACATGGCGGCTGCCCTGGTTCTCTGGTTGGCACTCCTCACCTTCATGGCCTGGGGTCAGAAACCAGCAAAGGGAGGCAAAGCGCGAGCTCGTCTGGGTCTGTGGCCCCCGCGGCCCCACCAGCGTCTTAGGGGCCTTCAGCCCTTCTCATCACGTGTTTGCTCATTCATGCTCTGTGCGTGGCACGGGCAGAGTCTTCTTGTGCTCTTGTGGCTAGGGACGGACTTTGGAAGTCCAGCGGCCACTCCGCGTGAGGCCGTGGGCGTGAGTGGCCGGTCCAGTGCAGCTGCATGGGGACAGGGCTGGCCGCAGGCTCCGTGTCTCCGGTGTCCTCCTGTGTGAACGTGACGGGGCAGGGATGGATAGATTTTCCTCCTCAGGACACAGGCCTGTGGGGAGCCGGGGAAAAGGATCTTCAAGGCAGGGGTGGGGGAGGGTGGTGGATCCGCCCCAGCTCAGCCCTCAGGGGGAGGGTCCCGTCCTAGGACAGCCCCCTGGCATGGCAGTGCCACCTGTACCTGCAGAAGGCTGGGGACCGCACAGAGAGCCTGCGGCACGTGGCTCTCAGAGCCCTCAGGAGGGAGGAGTCAGGATTGTTGCTGGCACCCTCTGGGTTCTCTGTGAATTACTGGAGGACTTCCTGGAGGCGGCCGGGTTGAGCCCTGAGGTCACAGTCGCCATCAACTTGCTGCTGCTGGTTAGGCTGCAGGATGCTGAGCTCAGGAGTCGGTAACGGAAACAGTGTCCCCAAGTGCTCACGACCCTGACTCAGCAAATGGCGTATCCTGTGAATTACGGTGTTTTTGGTCCTAAGAGAATGGAGAAATCAAACACTCGTTGCTGTTAAAGCAGCCCACGAAAGTCTGCATCTATCGAACGGTTGTACTCTTTTCAACGTGATTCTGTCAACAGAGTTTTATGTGGAACCTGTCTGAGGCCGCGGAAGGAGTGCTTTGGCTTGGGCACATCTTTGCGAAACGCGCTCGTTTTACAAGTCGGGGTGCCGACCGCTCGGCTCTTTCTTTATTTTAGGGCTGACAAGAGGAGATGGTTAACGATGGGGGACGTGAGCCCGGGCACCCCCTCTTTAAGCCCTGCCGGCACAACGGTAGCCAAGCCATGATTACTGAGTAGCCGGCGTCTACCAGGCGGCATTCTTTGAGACGAGCCAAGGGTCAGCCTCCAGCTTGGTGTGGGAACCACGAAGTTGGCCGAGCTCCCTGGGGAGCTTCGGAGTCTGCAGAGGGTCCACGGGAGCGAGTCCTGGCTTCGGGCCTGCGGAGTCTAGAGGAGGGAGTAGGAGGCAGGGCAGGGGAAGGCAGCCCGGGAGCAGGACCCACCCAGAGTAGGCAGCGAGGGCAGGGATCCCCCACCACAGTGCCCGGGGTCGGCAGGGCCAGCGGCCGCGGATGGAGGGGCTTGGCGGAGGGCAGGGGGCGGGCAGAGCAGCTCCGTTCTCTGGAGGCGCGGAGTGATGTCGCCGGGAGGCAGTGGGACAAAAGGCTGCTGGAGGGGACGGTGCGATGCAGCAGCAGGTCTGGACGGCCGACGGGGTCCGTGGGGCTTTGCCTTCCGAGACCTGAGCCGGTGACCGTCTACTCCTCTCTGCGCACCCTTCCTCCCCCGGGAATGGTAGGAACGGTGGCCCCCAGGCACGGCGCCTGCCGTGCGACACCAGCTTGGACACGTCAGCTGCCCTATCTGCACAAGCAAAGACCTCATTCACGCGGTTCCCCAGAAATGGAGGAGCGACTGCCCAGTACCGTGCAGAGCGAAGCACAGAGGTTTCCATCCAGGGACCCAGCCTCAGAGGGCGGAGGCAAGGGTGCTGGTCTCGTCACTCCCCTGTGACTCCTGTGCCTACGAATGAACGTTCGAGGCTGCAGAGCCCTGGCATGCTGCCCTGCCACTACGAGAACGTGGGTCTGAGGAAACCAGGACAGGCAGGAGAGACCTGGGGACGTGCAGAGGGAGGGGCTGTTCTCCTGCAGGTCTGTGCGGCCGCAACAGAAGACCCCGCAAGGGTCCACAGCTGCAGCGCTCACACGTTACGGGTTGGACAGGCATGGTGGCCCCAGCATTCCGCTACGCGTCCAAACAAAGAAATCAAAGAACGGAGTCTAACCGTGTGTGCGTGTGTGTGCGTGTGTGTGTGTGCGTGCAGGTGTGTATGTGTGTGTACATGCCCACATACAGGGACCCGCACGCCTATGGGATTATTAGTTTTTACACGTGTGTTTTTAGGAGGAAAACGTCCTCGTGAGAGAGGTCTGTGTGCTACTCTGGCTGCCGTCCTCTCGGTCTGTGTGCTACTCTGGCTGCCGTCCACGTCTGCCCGTCCTTTCGGTCCCTGTTACTGCCCCGTCCTGCCACCCCGCTTCATACCCGACGAGTGTCTGCTCCACATGTGTCCCAATGCCAGGTCTCTGTGCACCGCCGCAGCCTGACTTTCCGAAGTGCCACTTGGGTCAGGAAACTCCAGGTCACCCCACTGCTGCGCCTTGGCCATCGGTCTGTCTGTCCAGTCCTTGGCACCAGCTGCACGCTGTTGGGTCTGTAGTTCTGTCACGGTGCCCACACCACTGTGCCCATAGATGGGGCCCTGCCAGCCCTTCCCTGTGTGTGTCCCTCCTTTTCTTCCTTGATCAAAGCCCACCTGTGGGAGGGAAAGGAAACGAACCACCGGCCTTGGCTCATCTTGTCAGTAGCTGCGGCGTGTGCTTGCCTGCTCGGGTCTGACTCCCGCGGCCGGAACTGTGCCACAGCTAAGCCGTGTCTCAGGGATGGCGTCCCTCTGTGTCCCCTGGAGAGGGTACCCACGTGTGTGAGGTACACTCTGTGTGGGGCGGGCACCCAGCTGACACTGGGGAGCAGGTGCCTTCTCGTGGGATGGTAGCCCGGAGGCTCCAGGCAGCAGGGCGAGAGCCGGCCTCCCCTGGGCGTCGGCAGCTCCCTTCCTTGTCACTGGTCTGCCTCCCGCCCCTCCGCTCTGATCTGGAAGGATTAAGGTTAAATTAAAAAGAAGCACGTGATGGATTTAGACGGACCTCTTGGCAAGCGTGTGGGGCTGGCACGGAGCTGGGGCACAGCCCGGGAGGGAGGAGGAGGTGTCTGAGGGATGGCGGCTAAGAAGGGCGATCCCCCGTCCCGAGATGGGGGTCCAGGAGATGGGGGTCCAGGAGAAGGGCGATCCCCCGTCCTGAGATGGGGGTCCAGGAGACATGCTGTAGGAGACCAGGCGCGTCTCCACACATCTTCCGTCTGTGCCAACGAGGTTGCTCTGGCAGCCCCTGCATGCCCTCCACCCTGGAGTGTCAGCTGCAACACTCTGCTGGGAGAATGTGCCGCAGGAGGACGTCACGGACCAGCACGAGGTCTCCAAGGGCAGCGCGCCAGGACAGGCAGTGCCAGGGCTCCAGGACCCAGCACTTCCTCCGGGGGGGGGGGGGTGGTGGTCACTGGCCAGCCGGCAGCTGCTCGTGAGCCCTTTGCTCTCCTGAGTACTCGGGCTCCCAACGATGCGACGGAAGATTTCACCGCGTCATCTCTGAAGTGTCTTCCCCTCAGCGGAGCCTGGGGAGCACCGGCCGGGCCCACAAGCCGCCTGCGCCTCCCCCAGCTTCCCTTCGGTCGTGTGCCCTGCTCCGTGTGTCTTCTCACCGCTGCGATCCCAGGAACGCAGCGCTGGCCAGCTGCCCGCGGAGCTGGGATGCTGCTAACAGCCTTGCCCTGGGAGCCACGGGCTTCACACAGGGAGTGAAGGGCTGCAAACCTCACAAGTGTAAACATCTTTCCAGTTCTCATTTTTATGATAAAAAGCATTTCACTCTCCGGCCTTTTGGAGCCTCCTGGCATAGGGACGAGCTAAACTTTCCTTTCTCACAACTGTCTCTGCCAGACACAATCGTAGCAACACTGCACGTGGCGGACATTCCCCCGAAGCCTGGCCTCTTCCGGCCGAAGCAGCCCCAGGTCTCCTCTGTGCATGGCCCTTGGGATTTGAGGCGTAAGCCCCCGGTCAGTGTGGGACACACACACACACACAGGGGTGAGCTCAGCGCCCGTTTGATGGGTAGAACCTAGTTTTGTACTTAAAAGTACAGGAAGTTATTTACAGAAACATAAGAGTGGCGAGCAGTCTGAATCCCAGCTCTGTCCAGGCAATTGCCTGTGTCCCGCTCCACGCGCTCGTGGCCACAGTTCGCTGCTCACGGTCATTCTGGCTCTGAACCGTCTCAGAGTGGCCTCTAGGCGCCCTTCTGGGGAGCTGTCATCCCTGAGGTACACCCCTCGGTGCTGCCTCGTGGTTAGGCTGAACGTCTTGGGGCTCGTGTGCCAGAGAGCACGTCTCATCCAAGCCGCCCCGACGCCCCTGCTGGGGACTCGTATGGTCGTCTCAGTGGTGGCTGCCGTCCCGGTGTCACGACCTCCTCCCCTGCTGCTGTCCCCGGCACACGGGCTCGCGGCTGGATTTGGTGTGCCGGCAGTGTCACCGGGACTTGGGGTCCGGAGCCCCGGCTCTGCCCACGGCTCTGAGCCATGTCTTTGCTCCTCCTGCCGCAGCTGCCCTGTCTGATCCCCTCACAGGGGCTCTTTCTTTGGGGGTGCGAGTAATTGAGAATGGGCCCTAGAGTAGTCCGTGTTTAGTAGGCACACGAAGGACGTGTGCGTCGGAATGCTGCCTTTTGTTAACCTCTGCGGAGGCGGAGAGTCTGAAGGGAGAGAAGGAGCAGGAGTCCGACGGGGTAGAGTAGCTGAGAAGCAGGCCCCGCTCTGTCCAAGCCTCCCGCCCCTCTGTCCCTCCCGCTGTCCCGTTCCCAGCCCCCGTCCCCCTGCGTCCCGCATTCGCTGCCCGTCCGTCCCCTTCCAGTCGGCCGCAGGCTGCTGGGCGCAGGGCAGACTCAGGAAACCGTGTGGTCAGGTCGGGTCGGCCTCAGCTTCCTGATGCTGGGGCCGACGGGGTCACTTGGGCGGATGTGGTGCCATGATGAACTATAAGACGTGAGCTCAGGCTTCGCTGACCGGTGCGTCACTGCCCGTGGCACTGCGACCATGTTCTTGCTCCTGCTGAGTCCGCCCCGGGGCCGTTCGGACTCGTCCGCAGCTGCAGGAGGGCGGGCTTGCTCTGGCGCCCGGGATTCAGGACAGAGCTTCGTGAGCGGGTCTGTAAACGTCACGTTTCGTTTCCTGGCCACCCTGCCCTGCTCAGAAATGGGTTTCCTCGCGGCTGACCTTCGAGGAGGGGCAGACCCTCTCCCCTGGGCGCCTTCCGCTGCCGACACCTGACTGCTCGCGTGGGGCATCTGTGTGGGGACACGGTTTTGCCTGTGAGCGTTTTTGTTGAAAAACTCAGCGTCCCTTTCCCGTCAGGCAACAGGAGTGAAGTCCTGCTGGTGTCCGTCGCCAGCCCAGCGGGTCCCACAGGGCTGGACACGGAATCAGCACGGAGAGTAGAGGCGACAGTCCTGTCCGCATGGGGTGTGGAGTCCTTGCGTTTCTTCCCGTCGACCTGAGGAGCGCTTTCCCTCGCGCCGTGTGTGCTCTCGCCAGCCTCGCCCTGCCGGGGCCTTGAAGGGAACATCCCTGCTGTCGTCCGCTTTCCTCCACGGCTGCAGAATGGCCGGACGATTCCCACACCTTCCAGAAATGTCACGAGTGTGTGTGTGTGTTTGGGGTTCGCCCATGAGGGCGCCGCGAGCTTTCCCTCCAGCAGGGCCACGCGGCGTAACATCGGATGCTCCCAGGCGCTTCCTTAGCGTCTGTTTTCCAGCCTGCGAGGGCCCCAGAGGCGCACGCCCGCGCTTTCTTCCCGGTGCGCGGGGCACGGGCGTCCCTGCCACAACCTGAGGCGTCAGCGAGGCCCTGACGGGGTTCCCGACCAGCTGCGTGTTGTCAGGCGCGGCCGTGTGCTCGGACCAGCAGCGTCCTTGTTCTCCACAGTTTTCACTGAGGAGCGAGGAACCCCGACAAGGACAAGTGAGCCGCGCACGTGCGACCGTGAGGGACGTGATGAAGACGCTGAGAGTAATGGGTGCAAACGGAGATGCTGTGTCCGCCACGTTCAGTGTTAGTCACGGCACATGGGTCTTTCATTTCTTTCCTGATTTGTCCTTCCTGCGAGTGGAAGGGCCTGAGCTCCGAGGCTGCTCGGAGAGTGCGGGCAGAGTCACGCCTCTGCTTTCCCCGCGCTCGCACGGCTCTTAGGGGCCTGCTGCTCTGCTCCGGTGGGACTTCTGGCCGACCGCGTCCTTAACCGGAACCGCCCTGCATCGTCCGTGTGCTGCGCTCCCCGAGCTAACCACGAGGCATCTGGTCTGTTCCCCAGCCTCGATGTTTCTGGCCCCTGGCTTCTCTGTGCTGTAAGTTTGGAAATTCACTCATTCATTCATCCGGATGCGAGGTCTACACGGGATTTAGGTGCTTTGGGGCGTGTACTCCCTGGTGTGTCCTGCTACCGGATGGAGAAATGTCCCAGCACGGCTCACAGGTGAAAGCGCGTGTCCTCCAGAATCTCTTGGCGTCTTTAATTACAACCTCTCTTAATACGGGACGTCTCTCTGTTGACATTGAGCTGCTTGAAGGCCTAATACAGGTAACACCTGTACCCAGAGAACTCAGAACCACGAGATTAGTACGTGCTTTGCCAAGTACAAGCATTAATAAAGGAGCTAGACGTGGCGTGAAGGGAGTCTGTCTTTTCAAACATAGACTTTGCAAGAGGCGAAGAAGTACAGGAAAGAGCCGCGTGACGGGTCGCCGTTAGCAGAGACTGACACGGACCTACAAGAACCAAACCCACATAAACTTAGTTCCTTTTTTCTGGACCTAAGTAAGTGTTCACGTGTTTCTTTGGCTGTAGGTTTCCCAAGAGGAAAAATATTGAGTATTTGTAGTTTTCAATTATTTCTTTATGTCAGTGGTCTTAAGAACTATTTGGGGAAAATTAAGTTTTTATACAATGTATTCTTATTCTTACTTTTAACTTCCTCTAATAGTGACTGTGTCTTTTTCAAGTGCTTCGGCTTTCCTCCTGTTCCTGCAACAGTCCCAGCAGACTTTCTCCCCTGCCCCAGGGCCTTTGCACTGCTCTTCCCAAAGCCTTAGATATTTGCATAGCTCTGTACATACATCTGATTCTCACCTACATTATTTTTCTTCTCACTGAAAGGTTTCTGTTAACATTTCTTTCAAGGCAGACCAACTGTTGATAGAATCCCTCAATTTTTGTTATCTGTAAAAGAATTTCTCCTTTATTTTCGAAGAATAATTTCACTAGATACAGGACTGCTGGGTCAGTGTGTGTTTTGTAACATCTTAGGTATTTAATTTCATTCTATTCTTGCTTGCGTGGTTTCTGAACAAAGCCAGTGTAAGTCACCTTTGCTTCTTGGCAGGTTAGGTGTTTTTTCTTTGGCTTATTCAAGATTTTCTCTTTGTCTTTGATTCTCTGCAGTTTGAATATAATATGCCAAAGCGTGGATGGGGTCGATTAGTAATGATAGGTGCTCTCTGAGCTTCCTGAATCTGCGGTTTACGATCTGTCATTAGTTTTGAAGTTTCTAAGCCATTATTATTTGAAATCTTTCTTCTGTTCCTTTCTTTCTTGTTCTTCTGATTGTCCCGTTACACAAGCAGTGAACCTCTTGTAATGTGTCCCACAGTTCATGGATATTCTGTCCCATCTTGTCATTTTTCTTCTCTTTGTGAGGCCGTTTTAGGGGTTTCTGTTGACATATCTTCAAGCTCGCTGGCTCTTCCATTGGCCCCGCGTAGGTTTACCCGTGAGCGCATCAAAGGTATTCACCGTTTCTATTACATGTTTTTTATTTCTAGCATTTTCTCAGATTTTCCATTTCTCTGCTTGCATGACTCACTGTTACTACACGTTGCCCACTTTTTCTGATGGAGCTCTTAGCCCATTAATCATGGATATTTAAATTTTTGGTCTGATGATTCCAAACTCTCTACGGTGTCAGAGTCTGATTCTGATGCTGGCTCTGTCTCTTCACACTGTCTTTGTGGTTTTGCCTTTTATCTTGCCTTGTAGTTTTTGTTTAAAGCCAGCCATGACCTACCAGACAAAAGGAATAAGCAAATGGGCCTTTGGTGTGGGGTTTATGTTTATCTGGCCATGAATGGGCTCTGTTGACTGTGTGCCGTGGCCGTAGGTGGCAGAGGCCAGAATTTCCTCTAGGGACTTTGTTTTGTTCCCTCCATTTTCTTTAGGTTTCCCTAGGTCTGAGCTGTGCAGTTCTCGTAGCTCTAATTCCTCAGACAGACACTGTCGGGGTGAGGGGTGGAGAGACGGGAAGTTCTAGTCCTATGATCGCGTCTCATAGCCTGAGTGGCCAGTGCCTGAGGCCATGACCTTCACACGCACCTCGCAGCCCTATTTCTCCCTGAGAGATATGGGTGGGAGGGAGGGGCTAGAATGGGCCCTTAGTCAACCGTCCTAGCATTTATAAGGTTATGAATGATAAAACATGATATTTGTATTTTTGAGGTGTTACAAATATTATATATTAATATACACTATATATTATAGGTAAACACTTTGTATTACATATGTTGTAAGATTTTATTACTTAATATGTAGTATTATATTGAGTACTAATCCTTTGTCAGTAAATTCTATATGCTACAAACATAATGATACTGCTTATCTTTTATCTTTCTATATGGTATCTTTTGCACAGAATCTTCTAGAAGTCAGGCTTATCAAATTGATCAGTACTTGCTTTATAGTTTGGGCTTTTTGGATCTCTGTTGTGGTGTCTTTCTTTATAGTGATGTCACAAAAATAATTGCTGGTATCCGCTTCCAGAATTTTAGACTTTAATCCATCTGGAATGTTTTGCTATTGTTGATAGAATTTTTTTAATTTTTAATTTTTTATTAACATATTATGTATTATTAGCCCCAGGGGTACAGGTCTGTGAATCACTAGGTTTACACACTTCACAGCACTCACCACAGCACACACCCTCCCCAATGTCCATAACCCCACCCCCCTCTCCCAACCCCCTCCCCCCAGCAACCCTCAGATTGTTTTGTGAGATTTAAGAGTTTCTTATGGTTTGTCTCCCTCCCAATCCCATCTTGTTTCACTTATTCTTTTCCTACCCCCTAAATCCTGCATGTTGGCTCTCCACTTCCTCATATCAGGGAGAGCATATGATAGTTGTCTTTCTCTGATTGACTTATCTCGCTAAGCATGATACGCTCTAGTTCCATCCACGTCATCGCAAATGCCAAGATTTCATTTCTTTTGATGGCTGCATAGTATTCCATTGTGTATATATACCACATCTTCTTGATCCATTCATCTGTTGATGGACATCTAGGTTCTTTCCACAGTTTGGCTACTGTGGACATTCCTGCTATAAACATTCGGGTGCACGTGCCCCTTCGGATCACTACATGTGTATCTTTAGGGTAAATACCCAGTTGTGCAAATGCTGGGTCATAGGGCAGCTCTATTTTCAACTTTTTGGGGAACCTCCATACTGTTTTCCAGAGTGGCTGCACCAGCTTGCATTCCCACCAACAGTGGAGGAGGGTTCCCCTTTCTCCGCATCCTGCTAGATAGAATTTTATCTCTGTCCCCTTAGTCAACTGTCCTAGTACCTTTTACTAGGTGGTTTAAATATCCTTTCTTCCTCTGACCGATGACATCACATCTGTTCTGTGACATCATATATGTTGCATACCCCAGTCCTGCGTGCAGATACTATCTTCCTGGCTTCTGAGGTGTGCTGTTGGTTGTATTCATTCATCTTTCCAAGATTGTGCTTATCAAGTGCCCGAGAAAGACTGATCAGATTTTTCAATCAGAGTTCTGTTTATCACATAGCTTAGTTTGGACAGAATTGGCACATATCCAATCTTGGGTCTTCATATCCATGTAACATGGTGGATTTAGGTTTTTATTATTATAATTTATTGAGTTATTCCTTTCTCGTATTAGTTTTCCTATTAAGTTCTTAAAATATTTTGTAAAGTTTTTTGAAGTTCTGTAACGTGAGTGGATTATTTTTAAATTAATTTCTAGTCATTTACAAATGTTTAATATTATGATGGTATAGCAATTATAGAAAGCAATATGAATGCTCTTCAAGATTTTAAAAATAGAGCTACCTTGGGATCCAGCAATTTCACTTCTGGGTATTTATTTTTTAAAAAACTCAAAAGAAAAATAAAATCACTATGTTGAAGAGATAGGTCCACTGCGTTCAGTGAAGTGTTATTTACAATAGCCAATATGTGGAAACAGACTATTGATGGATGAATGGATAAAGAAAATTTGGCGTGCACGCACACACACACACGTGCGCGTGTGCAATGGAATATTGCTCAGCCATAAAAAGGGAACTCTGCCATTGGCCACAACATACATGAAGTTTGAAGGCATTATGCTAAGTTAAATAAACCAGGTAGAGAAAGACAAATGCTATATGATCTCACTAATATGCAGAATCGAAAAAACCAACCTCATAAAACAGGAAAATTGTGGTTGCCAGGGGTGGGTAGGGGGAGGTTGGGAATGGAGAGATGTAGGTCAAAGGATACAAACTTGCAGTTACAAAATGAGTAAGTTCTGGGGATCTAATATCCAGCGTGGAGACTATGTTAATAGTTAATAATGCTGTTTTGTGTGCTTGGAAGTTGCAAAGGGAGTAGATATGACATGTTCTTCCAGCACAGAACAGTGACCAGGAGAGGGGGTGGATTTGTTCACCATCTTAGTGTGGCCGCATCTCAAGTGTACATTGTATCCAGTCCTCACTACGTGTGTCTTAAGTTTACAAAGTGTTACATTCCAGTCATATCTCCATAAAGGTAGAAAGGTAACACACAGTTTAACAGCTTAATATTTTAAAAAAGAAAAAGGTACAATTATTAATTTATGATCAGTTGCTGATGTAGAGACACTTGGTTTTCTGCTCTGACCTTGTGTCTTGCATCTTTGAGGAAACTTCGTGTTACTTTTACTTGCTTGATGGTAGATTCTATATGTAGGAAAATGTATCCCCAGCTTCAAATTGTTTTCTTCCCTTCAAATCCTGTGTATCATTTTTTTTTAAAGTTACCTAGGATTCTCTATATCCTGTTAAGTAGAAGGAGTGAGAGCAGGTGTCAGTGTTTGTGTCAGACTTGAAGAGAAGATTTTCCAGTAATCCATCCTGAAAAAGGATGATCTTTGCTGAAAGACTTGGGTAGATAACCGTTACTGGATTAAGGAAATTATATTCCCTGTTTCTTAAAATTTAAAAAAAAAATTTTTTTTTTGAATGGATGAAATGCTTATTCTTGAATCTCTGAAATGTAATTTGGGTTTTCCTCCCTTTAATCTCTCTGTTTCTAAAAAAAAAGAAAAGGTTTTATTTATTTGACAGAGAAAGAGAGAGTAGCCCAAGCAGGGGGAACAGCAGAGGGAAGGGAGAAGCAGGCTCCCCGCTGAGCAAGGAGTCTGACGTGGGGCTCAATCCTAGGACCTTGGAACCCTGACCTGAGCTGAAGGCAAATGTGTAACCAACTGAGCCACCCGGGTACCCCCCCACTTCCTTTAAACTCTTGATAAAGTGAATAACATACAGACTTTCTGATGCAGATTTTTGCCTTTTTGGGACAGACCCTTTTTGGTCATGAAGTTTTTTTCCCTTTGGGAGACACCTGCCCGAGGCAGGGAGGGGACGTTGCTCTGAGGCTGTCTAACACTGTGCCCACTGGCCCTGGGGTCCATAGCACCAGGCTATGAATAATGGCATCCTGTTTCACAGCTATGAGTATAGTCAATTTTCTTCCTTTCAATGCAATTTTGGCATTTTTGGTGTTTTTCTCCTAAAAATTACGCATTTCATTTCTGTTCCCAGTTACCGTTGTGTTGCTCCTGGCATTCTCAGTCTATTGATCCTTACCGTATTTGCTGTTATGTCCCTTCTTGGTTCCTGATGTTTCTTATTTCTACCTGTTTCCATGCATGAGCATCTCGGTAGCTGTTTCCCTGTTTTACTCATCTTTCCAAATAACAAGCTTTTATGTGTGTGTTTGTCCATGTTCTTTATCATTTCTGATTTCATTACTTTTTGGTGTTACAGTCTTTTTCAGGATACTACATCATCTCGATTTCTTATGGTGTTAATTCTTGTTTGTTTATCTTTTGAATTTCACTAAAACTTCATTTTGGGTTGTTTCTTATGTTGTTTATAATTTTTAACTGAAAAAAATTTTATCTTTTTCTTATGGGAATCAGGTAGAAGTCCCAAGAAACCTCCTTATCGGGACTGTTCTTTACTGTGGTTTCAGAGTGAGTCCAGCTGGAGTGTTAAGTATGTATTATCACGTTAGGGTGTGACACTCCTGGCCGTTGCAGACTCTAGCTTTCTCTTTCTCATGGGAGACACTTGATTCAACCCAGAGCCTGAAGCAGAGATGGTAGGGAGGGACAGATTCTTCTGACCTGACCCGCTTTCCTCTTGAGGCCATGGTTGGGAGTCTGCCTCTGAGCAGACGTCAGCTCTGGGCACAGAGGCGCTCGGCCTGGGGCAGACACCGCCTGCTCCCCAGCCTGTCTCTGCGCACACCTGTCCCCCTAGCCTTGCGTTCCTCTGCTTTGGGTGTGGGGGGACTTCCCTCCCTTCCTTTCCAGTTTAGTTGTGTGTCAGCATCTCTGTGGCATTATATTTGGTGTGTTTATGCATTTGACATCCGTGTTGTTTTCTCTGTTTGCTCCAATTTGGAGTCCCTCCTGACGCTATAGTTGTATAGTTCAGAGGCCTGTTTGTTACAGCACCAGAGTATTTCAGAGTGTGTGCCTTTGCCACGTGGAAGCTTACAAAGACAGCAACACGTGTCAGATTTTCAAGTCTGATCTCCAGCTTTTGGTTCTCCTGAGCTCAGACGTGTTAGGCCGTGTGCTCTGAGTCAGTCCAAAAGAAACGGTGATTAGTTTTAAGAAGAGTCACCAAATTGACTGCAGCTTTCCATTGTGGCATTTTATTTAACACAGACCACAGAGAAGCATTTCGTGTAGGATTTGGACCACGTGTCACTATGTAAACCAGTTCCCAGAGAGATGAGCATCCATGCGGCTGAGTACTGACTAGTCTCGTGTGGCCAAGCCAGCCTCTAGTGCCCAGGCCTCTGCTGTGACCCCAGACTCTGTTCAGCTTGTCATCGTTTGGGGGCGTGGAGGACTGGGGTGAGGAATCCAAGCAGCTACCCTACCCCCTAGTCCCTGGGCCCTGCCTCTTGACCTGGGGGTCCTCTCAGTTACTCTGTGCCCCAGACACCACACGCTGGGGGTGGGCAGTCTGGCCCTAGCTGCCTGGGGCGAGGCACAGGTGAGGGCACCAGCCCCCAAGACCACCCTCACCAGACATCAGCTGCAAGCATGGGGTTCCCTGGGCCACCCAAACTCCCTGACAGACTATAGAAATGTGGGGTTCCCGTGTCCCCCTTCAGGTCTGATAATTCGCTGGACTGACTCAGAACTCAGAAAAGCACGGTCTATGATCACAGTTTTGTTACCACACAAAAGGGTACAAACCAGGACCAGCTGAAAGAAGACACATAGGAGGTCCCTGGGTGGGTCTTGGCCTGACACTCCTTTGTTCTCTCCCTGTGGATCCCAGACGTACCGTTTTCCCAGCGTGTTGACCTGAGTGGGTTTGCGGGGTCCTGCCCACCAAGGAGGCTCCCCTGAACCTGACGTCCGGAGGCTTTACTGGGGTTCCAGTATGTTCCTGTGATTGAGGAACCCATGGCCAGGGGGTGAAAGCAGTGTCCAGCCCCCTCCCCAGAGGTTGGGCTGCCACCACGTGGCCTCCATCCCATGGTTGTCCCTCTGGTGTGGCAGTTCCCACCCTGAGCCACGTCAGGAACAGTGACCGTGAGGCTTAGGACCTGAGGCCAGGGGCCCACCAGGAGTAGCACGGACTCTGCTCGCACACAGGCATGCATATCTGGGGTTTGAGCGGCCCCTCCCCGCGGCTGGGACAGGACAGGACAGGTTGCAAACCGCACAAGAGAACCCGACTGCTTGTTGTTCCAGCCGTCCCCCTGGCTGGCATTTTCCGGCCTTTCCTGTCTCGCTTCTTCCTCCGTCCCCAGAGGGAAACGCAGGTCTCCAGGCCCCTGTGTGGGCTGCCAGGGGCTGTGGGCTGCCTGAAGGCAGTGCCCGAAGCCAGTGAGTCCTGTTTTCAGCTGAGGAACTGCTCACTGTAGACTCTGCACCATTCACCTGACACGGCTTTGCCTCCCCCAGACTCCGTTTTTGTGGGAGACGCGCACCCGCCCCGGACTCTGTTTCCATGGAGACGCGCACCTGCACAGGCAGGGACGTTCGGGGCGGCTGATGGCGTAGACGGACCGTGCATGCACGCGCTGGTTTGCTGCCCCAATTTGCTCGATGCTGCCGCGTCCCCCCGATAATGGAACTGGCAACTCTGTCACTGCTTTTTTTTATGGAAATAGCTATGGCTCCTCAAATTAAATTTGGGGTGACCCCCGGCCCTGGAGACCCAAGGCTGTTGAGGGAAATGCAGAGCCATGAACTTACCCTGTCTGAGGGACGTGGCCGGCCCTGCTGCTCCATGGTCCGGGAAGCTGGCCCAACGTCCACATGACAGTCTCAGAAGAAATGTTTTGGTGAAGACTTTTAGCCCTTGGCACGTACGGGGCCATGTTCAAAAGACACAGCATCGTATACTTTTGGTCAGCTGAGTCATAGAGCTGCATTTGATTATGAATGCGAATGAGTGTGTAAATGAGTAAGTGTGTGAATGAGTCGATTACAGAAGTTTGCTCACTTGCCCAGTGTTTCCTCCTCGGGAGCACAGACAACCTGCCCGTTACGTGGTCTCATCACTCCGTGTGTGCGCGACATGGGATTTCCTGCCTGAGCCTGGGCCATGTCCAGCGAGAGCCACTTTCCCATGAACGGGGGGTGTAGTTGTGTGCTGTGACCGCACAGAAGGAGCAGCACCAGGAGCTGTGGGTGACATCTGCCATGCTGTGTCCTGGGGTCCCTCTAGGCCCCCTGAGCCAAAGGAGGCTGTGCTTCCTGGGGGGGGTCACCCCCCCACTGTTCTGCTCTGAGCTACAAGAGCACAGCTGAGAGCAGCACCTTCTCCAGGAAGGATAGGGGATGCCTCCTCTGGGAAGGACGGGGGACACATCCTCCAGGAAGGATGGGTGATGGGGCCATCACTGAAGTGGTCCTGGAGGGACGCGTGGCTTTCTTCAGAGAGAGCCCATCCTTTTCTTCCAGACAGAGTCATGCTCATGCTCCCCAGTGGAGACAGGAGACTGACGGGGCACCAGTGCCCCTCGCTCGGCCGGAGCTGCGATGGGGAGCTGTTCCAGAGCCTGGCGGGAGCAGAAAGGTCCCTTCTGCATGGGGTCTGGATCTGGGGGTGGGCGGGAAGGCTCCGCACGGCCTGTTTCTCCAGAAACAGGAGATCTTCCTGCGCGTCCTCCCGCTGAAACAGCCAAAGGTCCCTTGAGAGTGATGCCCAGAAGCTCGGGGCGCCATCCTGAGTCAGGAGCGAGAAACGAAGGACGCGGACAGCCTTGGAGGTTCCTGGGCCTTCGGAGCGTCCGGCCGCAAAGCTCTCTCTCGTGTAGTTTGACTGTGGCGGTGATCAATACATCCTAAATACCACAGCAGGAGCGCCTCACCTGCGGATGGCTGTCCCTTCCCTCCTGCGCGACCCCCGACTTCCGTCCCCTCCGTCTGTGTGACCCCTGACTTCTGTCCATGTCCCTCCTGAGTGACTTCAGCCGCTTCCGGCTTTATTTGTCACTTTATTTAGTGGCGCCGGACCTTTGCCTTTCCTTTTTTTTTAGACAAACGAATAGTAACATAGTAACGCGCACTGAGGGTTAGAATTCCCTTTGGGGCTTCACGTGAGATGCAGTTCACAGAAAATGTCCTTGCTTGCCTTCATTTATTTACTTTTTCTCAAGTCAGAAAAAGCGTGAATTTCCCAGTTCTGGATGCGTCACGCTTCTGTTGGTCCAGTTCAAGGATAAGCAGCGGCCAAGGGGCTCCCTGGTGCCCGGACGGGGCTCTGTCCCCGGGTGGTGGCGGTGACGCAATCAACCGTCTTATCCAGGCCTTTGCCGCGGCTTCCCTGCTTGGGCTCGGCCGCTTGGCGAGAGCTGCCCTCGCTTGAGAATGAAGGAGACCCCGCGGGTCCCATGTGGGGACAAGGAGGTGCCGGGATGCTGGCACCACGTTTACTCCCCGCGCACCGACCTCTACAGGACCAAGGGGGTCTGTCACCGGGTAGAGTCTTCTAGAATAGACACTCGGTTCTGTGAGTGTCTTTCCATTTTGGGAAATGGAAACTTCCATTTGTGAAAGACAGCCGCATCCCCGTGCCCGAGCGGCGGTGACTCCACGGCCTCCATGCGGCCCGTTGAATCAGCGTGGTCCGCGGGGCTCGGCTCGGGCCGCGTGCCCCTGAACGTGAGCATGAACATGCCTCCACCTCGTCCACCTCCCAGCTCATGAGCACGGGAGGAGAAAGGCTTCCAGCGGGAGGACACAGGAGGTCATGGGGACGCCCCGGGGGGCTCGTTGCGGGCCCCTAGCGCTGCGGCTCCTGATGGCTTCGATCTGGGCTGGGCGGCTCAGGGGCCCCAGAGCACGGGGGCCTCATGTCGTGCTTGCAGAGCCCATGGGTGCTGGGTGAGGGTGTCAGTGGGGCCCAGGCGAGGAGGCCTCCTGCACCTCTCGGTGCTGCCACCACTTGGGTTCTTGGGAGCCACGTCCCCTCGGCCATCTCCCCCGTGGGCCCCTGTTCTCCGCCTTTACATGGACACCACTCACATCAGATTAGACCCACCCCAATGACCTCGTTTCTCCTGGATCCCCCCTGCAAGGATCCTGTTTCCAAATGGTCACACCGGCAAGAGCCACGTGCCTTCTTGGAGGGACACCGTTAGACCCCGAGTGGACGGCTTCAGCTTGGCGGTTACAGAAGGCTCAGGAGTGCTAGTCTGTCCCATTTCTGTGACCTACCTCTCTGGGGGGATTCGTTTCCATATTGCTCTGCCTTTAAAAAGTTGCTGGCCTCCATTGGAAGGTAAAATTTCACCGCGGAAGTTCCGTCTCTGAGCTAACCGTCATGGGCTTTTCGTGATCTTTCTTCCAACGGGAACCCCAGCTGGCCATTGCTTCTGTTCGGGAAAATGTTTCTTCCCGTCTGAGACGCTGTTTCATCCTTGTTCGTAGCTCTACGGGTCTGACAGTACTTGAAATCGGTCTGTTAATGCGGGTTGACATACACACATTCCCCCGATTTTGCTCAGATACTTTCACCTTTGTGGGGAGTGGGGCATTTCTAACGGCTGGACGGACGCAGGGCACCAGGGCTCCAGCCCCCTGGGATCTCTGCTCGCTCTCCGGGCCTCATCTGCTCGCGAGGGCGGCTGCAGAGAAGGGCACCTGTTCCCAGACGGCAGCCCACGTGCAGTCCCCTCTTCAGACCAGACCGGCCTGGCAGCATTTTGTCCACGTCCAAGGGACCCCGGTTCACTTCTGACCCTCACTACCTGGGGTTCACGCAGACCCCGTGGGTGAGGGGCTCCATCCCACAGGACCGTTCCCCACCTCAGATGCCAGCCACGGTCTGTGCTCCCCCCTTCGCCCAGCTGGCTGTGATTCGGCATTCTCGGGACCCTCTTCTCAGGGCCAGCGACGTGCCGGAGCAGCTCCAGGCTCTGGGTCACGGTTTCCTTACAAGATGGCCTGTTTACTACAGAGGCTGTACCTCAGGAACCCCAGTTGGAGGAGACACACAGAGCCAGGGATGGGGGTGCCCTCAGGGCTCCTGTGCTCTCTCCAGGTCACCAGCCTCCTGGCACCCCCCCCACGCTCGCCGACCTGGCAGCTCTCTGAACTGCCGTTCTGGGGTTAGAGAGAGAAGCAAGCGTGAACAGGAGGGGCAGAGAGCCTCCCCCAGACTCCACACTGAGCACTGGGCCTGCTGCAGGATTTGATCTCACGACCCTGAGATCATGGCCTGAGCTGAAACCAAGAGCCGGAGACTCCACTGACTCAGCCACCCAAAGGCCCCCCTCTGGGGTCTTTATGGAGGTTCTGTTCTGCTGGCGCAATTCAGTGCCTCATGGGCTGTTGGTAACTGATTCCGTCTCTTTCTCTCCCCAGTCCCACCCCAGCCCTGGAGCTGTGGGGGTTGCGACTGGACGTTCAAGGCTTCTGATCAGGGTTTGGTCTTCCTGGTGACCAGCTGTATCCTAAAGCCATGCAGGGGTCCCCAAGGTCACCTTATTAGAACTGAGATGCCCTTGTCACCCCTACACTCAGGGAATCTGAGGGTTTCGGGAGCTCCGTGTCTGGTAAGAGGGACAAAGATCCAGTATCTTCCCGTGACACCACGTGGCCTTCAGAGCTTGGAGTGCTGGTGTTGAGAACATGCATGTTTGCTTCGGGGTCCCATAGGAACCGTCTTCAGGAGGCGAACCCCATGACTGGCGCAGAGAAGGACAGTAGGCAGCAGAGGTTTCCCTGCTGAGAAGTGGTGTGGGGCTGGGAGGGGAGGCCGGGCACGTGCAGTCCGGCTTCTCCACCCCTCGCCGGAGCGCTCCTGATGTTCTTTTAAGGGCTGAGGACAGGCCAACGACTAGACTTAACGGCCCAGTGTTCCGGCCTGGATGTCAAGGTAGCTGTGTTCTCCAGGTGGACTGGTTTTCCACAGATGAGCTTTGCCGTGTCGGCCGGCCTGCTGCCCTCAGGCCTTTCGGAGGCCTCAGTCACCAAATGGGAGGGCGTGGCCTTCTTCCTCTGCTCCGTGTTCATGCGCCTTCTTGGGCTGGGATCCTCCCTTGAGGTGGTCACTCTAAGCTGGGGTCTGTGGCTGCCCACTGCCCCTCGCTCCGTGCAGGGCTGGCCCCCCGCCACCACAGACGATGTTCCTTGGGCAGGACACCCAGTTCTGGGGGAGGGACAGGCCATCGGTCAGTGTGTCACAGGTTTGGGGCTTTCCTCCTAAAGCAGCAAATGTTTGAAGCTATTTTTTCCTTCCAAAACGCCAGTCTTTTCTTCCCCTAATAAACATCAGTCACTCTAACTCACTCCTCTTTTTCTTGTTTTTAACTTTCACCCTATCCCTCACGGTCTCTTTTTGCTGTTGGGCTGTGCGGTTTCCCGTGTCCCCCGCGTCCTCGCCTGTTTCCCCCTCTCTCGTCTGACCGGCTTCTCCCAGCATCTGGGACAGGAAGGGGCTCGGGGGGTCCTGGAGCTGCTTCACCTTGAAGGTCCCTCTCCTTCACTTCTAACCTTTCAGCTTCTGAAGTCTTCTTCCTTTCTCCTACTTCTTTCTCTCTCGAACAAGTTTTCCACCTGATTCTATTCACGTGGGTTTTTCAAGATCTTCTCCTTCACAATAGTGTGCAACACAGCCTGATCCCACCGATTTCAGGGAAAATCAAGTAATGACATGTTTTCATGGGCTTTTTAGCCAGAGAAGCATTGAGAGAGTTTTAATCTGACCAGGAGCGAAGACAGCTGGGTGGGGAGAGCAGCCGGTACCCTGGGGACTCTAACACAGGGAGGGGTGAGCACTTGGTCCCGTGGGCTGGTGGGATGGATCTCGAACCCGGGGCGCAAGGAGGGATCTCTAGTTCACATGGACTCCTTCATTCAGCCGTATTTTTGTGACACACTAATTATTTCTCAAAGTGTTCTCTGCTAGAAGCTCAAATTGGATATGTTCCTTGTTTACACTTTCCAAATAGAAGTGAAGCGCAGAATCTTATGACTGTAGGACAGTTAGAGCTTTTTAATGCTGCTTTGAATATAACCACTCAGAAATGCTGCAGATCTCTTGTGTCTGAGTGAAAACACAACACCATGAGAGGTTTTCGTCCTGATCACGGCCACACCCACCTCCTCTTGGCTTCACGGGTGCTGTCATGTTGGACTGTTTTGACAAGTTACATATGTGCCAGACATCCCTAGGAGTTAGGACATCCCTAGGCTGTTAGGACAACCCTAGCGGTTAGTTCATCTTTAGTGGTTAGGACATCCGTGTGTGGTTAAGTTATCCTTGGTTGATTCGGATGTCCTAGCTTGTTGAGATATAACTTGGTGGTTAGGACACTCTGAATGGTTAGGACATCCCTGGTGGTTAGGACATTCATAGGGGGTTAGGACATCCCTAAGGGGGTTAGGACATCCCAAGTGGTTAGAACATCCCGGGTGGTGAGGACATCCTTGGTGGTTAGGACATCCCAGGCGGTTAGGACTCAGGGTAATTAGGACACCCCAGGTGGTTATCTTGGTATGGGATTTATTTTCTCTGTGAGAATGAAATTCGGGCTCTTGGACTGTGGGCTGTGATCACTTATGATGTTCCTATTGTTCACAGGAACAACATTATTTGTTTTATTGAAGAAATGCACCCCACAGGCTTGGCTTCAAAACGGTATTTTTTTTAAAGGTGTGGTTGGCTAACACATCTAAGAAGTTTTAGGGAAGCACCAGGACCACTGTGAAAACGTGGGGTTAACCGAAGCGGAGGCCACATGCACGATCATAGGCCGTGCCGCGGTTCAAGTGGCAGTGAGGGTTCTATGTGTCCGGATCACAACTTTCTCGCTCACGCTTCTGACCTCGTTTCCTCATCTCTGACACCCAGAGTCTGACCAGGAGCGGCAGCTCCCGTCGAGTCCTGGGAACCCCCGATGTCATTGCCCTGGGGCCGAAGTGGGACAGAGCCAGGCAGCCAGACTTTCTGCCTCTGCTCCTTCCTGCTCCTCTCACGGTGTAATGAACACCTGGCCTTCCCTGTTTTATTTGTTGAAACAGTGCCCCGGGAGGTCATTACCGAGCTCCTGCCTGTCGTTTTCAGTGGGACCAGCCGATGAGCCGGCACCTACGGGTCCTTCTACTTCTGCAAGCCTCCTCTCCTGCCCATGAGGGTGTGGGTCTCTGGACTGGCCTGGGAGCAGTTCTGGGAGCGTCTTGTGGTCCCGGGGGAGCCACCGGGCAGTGGCCGGCCCCCAGTAACTGGCTGCCCCGCCCACCAGCTCCGTGGTCACCTGTGGCCTGGCTCCTTCACCTTGGTGGGGCTGTTCCAGGACCTTGGACCTGGGTGCGTCTGGCTGAGGGAGGGGTGGCGGGAGAAATCCCCGCGCACCCAGGCACGGTGGTCTGCTGTCACCCACGTCGCCCCTCCTGAAAGCACCAGCACCCATGTGTGGGCCCTGCAAGCTCAGTGCTCAAGGCCCGATGACTGCGGTAGGCCACAGGGTGACCTCTGTCACAGGGTGGGAACCAGGCAGAGAAACGCGGTAGGTTGCAGAGAAGGAAGACACGCGGACTCGCTGACACAGCGGCAGCAGAGGTCCTGGGGGGCAGGGGGACTGCCTTTCTGGAAGGAGATACAGAGGGCACTCAGGAGGGGCTCACAGCTGAGAGGGTGCTGGACCGGTGGGAGCCCAGGCTTCTCCAGGCACTGGGGACTGGGATGCCAGCAGAGAGCCCACGTGTGCCGGCGAGTCCGGCCGTGCCGGGTTCCTGCCCGGGTCCCGGAAGGTGGGGCCTGACCCTGTGAGCGACTGGAGTGACCAGTAAGTTCTTTGCAGGGAACTCCATGAGCGTTCTGTTTCCAAAACCCTGTCTTCGGGGTGACGGGAAAGCACGGAGTTGGAGGAGGAGAGCTGTTGGGGGAGCCCCAGCGGGGCTCCAGGGACCCCAGGGGGCATAGCTGTGAGCCTGGGCCGGCCCTGCTCCAGAGCTGTGGACAGTTGGACGGGGGAGCATTTGTGGGTGAAAGTGGCCGGCTTCCAGGCCCGCTGGGACTGGGTAAGGACCGAGTTCCGTGCAGGCGTTGTTTGTCGCACAGCGCAACTTGGCCCATGCTCCTGGACGCAGGGGCTGGGTGGGGGCCCAGAACTGCCTACCACGTGCCCCGCCCCTCACACGGGCCCCACAGAGGACCAGCCCGTCTGGGTGGAAAACACCCCTGCTGTCGACCCAGGACTGCATCCACGCAGGGGGACCGGAGGTATGTCCCACCCAGCGCAGTGCGCGTCCAAGTCGGCCGTGCGTTCCAGGGCTGCGAGCGTTGGGGCAGAGCCCGAGGGAGGCAGGTTTATCAGCAGAGGTGGCAGCCCTCTGCGCGACTTCCTGTGGTCACTCCCCGGCCGGGCTTGTGTCCGCCATCCGCACGCCTGCTACCACGAAGAGCTTCTTGGTTGACTCTTTCCTGGTCGCTTTGTTCTCGCTCACTCGCATGTAAGAACTGTGGACATCAGGTCGCCTGTGTTTGTGAGCGTGCAGCAAGAGAGCGACGGAAGGAATTCAGGTCAGTGCTGAGATGCGGGCGAGGCTTCACCTTTAGTCGGGGGCCGTGCGTGACACCGTCCCGCCGCACCCCTTCCTGTAACTGCCCCTTCTCAGGGTGCTTCCTGTCGTCATGGGTCACAGACCCGTCTTCAGAGCGCGCTCATCAGACCGGCCGCTTCCCCTTAAAGCTGGTGACACGGGAGTTTACGATCCCTGACGTCTTACTCACAAGTTAGTATTTGGGGATACATCAATAGCAAGGACATGGATTCTGTAGTTATTCCTGAAAGGACACTGCTGTGTCCCCGTGCAGGGCTGTGCTGCACCTCGGCCCACTGGCTGTCATCCCTCAGGGTGTGCTGGCCGGCAGCTCTGCCTCTCCGGGGTGATGGGTCCTCTTCTGGGCTGCGGAAGCGCCGGGCCTGTGGGATGCCGAGCTGTGCCGGGCTGGACATGTCTTTCCTTCTGCTGGCACGGCAGACGCTCGCCTGCACCTGTGGGGCACAGTCACGGCAGACCCTGTTCCCCTAACTGTGGGAGGCGGACACGTAGCTACCAAGCCACTCAACCGCCGCCGGCTACGCGAGCAGCAGCCTGTGGTGCCCAGACCCCACCCACGCCTTGTTTCTTGCTCTGCTCCTGCTCTGTCTTTTGGGAGACCCTGTTGGTTATTGAGAACCTACTGTGTGTAACGTTTGTTGAAGGACATGGTGGAAAGCCACTAGATACTCAGAGGACCGTCAAGGCGCTGACCCTTCAGTCCCTCGGGACCTTCTCAGCCTGGGGCGCCAGCAAGGGGCCCCTCCCCAGCACGGTCTCCCATTAGCCATCTGTCACATTTGCCTTAGCCTCTGTGGAGCTCCCTGAGGCCAGGAACCATGTCCCGGTTCTCCTGCCATGCCAGGGCCCGAGATGGCGCGTCTGTCCTGGCTGCATGGAGACGCCGGTGCACGGCGGAGAGAGGAAGGCTGCCAGCCACGTGGGCTGTCTGTGCCGCTCAAAGGCTCCGTCCAGGTCACGTCAAGACACACTCTTCGAGTGCCGCTGGCCCTCTCTTGGCAGCTAAGAAGAACATGCGCGCGTCTCACTAGAAGTCCTCAAACCGCGGGGCGGCGAGCAGGTGCTTCCGCTGCGGGGACTGTCAGAGCTGCCGGCTGTCCTTCCCACTGATCCGCTTCTGGATGAGCTGACTTGTGGTTTGCCAGACCGGTCGGCGATGTCAGAGCTCCCCATCTAGGCTCCGTGGGCCGGAGTGTGTGAACGCCACATGGCAGCAGGAGGTCTCGAGTCCATCACCACCCGGTTTGGCGGGGGGTCACTTGGGCATTTGGCAGAGGATGAAAACAGCCCTTTGACCGCAAGGAGCAGGCAAACCCGCTGGGGCTGAGCAATCAGCCCTTCTCTTTCGAGCTGGGGGTTGCTCCTGCCAGATACAAAACCCCAGCACCTTGCTGTGCGTGAGCGTGCGTGTGTGTGCACGTGCGTCGTGAAATCGGGAAGCCAAGCTTCTTACTAACTCCAAGACAGGCTCATGTTAAGGACGCGCATACCCTCTGATCACAGGGAGAGAAACTCAGCGCTCACTCCTTTAGCCTTGGAAACACTCCGACCACTGGGGCAAACCCCAGGCCAGTGGGCTAGACCTTACGGAAGAGTGGCTCTGCTCTCCCCAGCGCGGGGGGTTGAGGGGTAGACAGAGTCTGTGCGTTGGAAAGGTTTTACATGAGTTAGGTCAAAGTACAGAAGTTTTTAAAAAATTGTAAAGAAATGTTAATCACCACAAAAATAAAAACAAAATTCCAAAAAACACACACGTCCCCAGCCACAGCGGCTCTAAGCTTTCCCATCCCTTATTAGGGGTGAGCATAGTGGAGAACAGTGAAGAGGGTGGGTCCCGGTTAGCGGGCGACACTCAGGGTTCATGGAGTCGGGTGCTCGGGGCTCTGGCTGTGGCTCCTGTGATCAGCTCTCTGCGCTGCCTGGCACTGCCCAGGCTGGGCTGGGAACGCGGCTCTCCGGCGTGGAGGCTCTCTCTCCCGCTGCCCAGCCACTGGGACCAGACCAGACGGTGGCGTGTGCACGGTGGGCCTTTGCTCCTCGTGTTCTGGAGGCTTGCAGTGGAGATCAGGGTGCAGCCGGGTCCGGCGGGGGTCACGGACACAGCAGTTTGGCAGCTGGGAGCGCCCCGGGTCTGTCATAAGGCACTGGCCCCCTGATGATAGCCGCCTCGCATAATCAAGTCACCACAAGGCCTTGCCTCCTGACCTTAGCCTTGAGGGTTAGGACAGCAGCATGCTTTGGGGGCCAACCTTCAGCCCACCCCTCAGGGCTAAGGCCACGGGTCATCTCTTTCTTCCTGTTTGGGATCGTATCCTGAGCAGTGCCCGTCGCAGTGCCCGTCGCAGTGCCCAGTAAGTCTGTCACAGTCGTCACTGTCCCCATGCTGCCAGAGCCAGGTGCCGCCTGGGACCAGACGCGCAGGCGCCAATCCTTAGAGACACGCGCTGATGGGCTTGACGGGTCTCCACTCACCATAGCCCCTCGGGGACGACAGAGCTGAGGGCCAAGGCTGTCGGGTTCACACCAGGCCCGGCGGAGGCTGGCCTCAGCCTTCTGTGCAGGGGGCGTGCCGTGGGGCTTCAAGGGTTCAGAGCCCCGGGGAGCGTGTCGTCCCACCACAGGGTGAGCCTGAGGTGAAGGAAGGCCTGCGCGGTCACACCGTGTGGGCTGGTGACGAGCTACACCGCCGTGCCGCGCATCTGCAGCCCCCGGACCAGTGAAAACCAAGACTGGCCCCCTGGGAGTCCCTCAGTCTGCCCTGAGCGACTGGAGCGACGCGGGTGTGCGTTCTAGGTCCACAGCCCGGGGCGGCCTCCTCCGTGCTTCAGTCTGCCTCCCTAGGGGCCGCGCGAGACCCCCTCACTTGAGTCTCACAACTGTCTCCAAAACAGAGGTTGGCAGATGCTGTCCCACGAAGTAGCCACCTGTTTCCGCAAATGAAGCTTTACTGGAAATAGGGTTACAAGACGGATTGGTTTCCAGCGCTGCCGTAACAGATGCCAGACCGGGCACCTCCACGGGAGGAATCCATTCTTCTCCAGTCCGGGGGCCGCAGGTCCAAAGTCAAGGTGTTGGCAGGCTGGGCCTCTCGTGAGGGTTCTTCCCCTGGTATGCACTTCTCTGTGCTCTCGCGGGGTCTTCCCTCTGTGGCCAAAGACCTTGTGTCTTCGCGTGTGTCCATACCTCGTCTTCTGCTGAGCACGGCAGCCGGACTGGGTGGGGGCCACCCTCCCCCGCCCTCCCCTTCCTCGCCCTGGAGACCCGTGTCCAAGTATAGTTGAGGCCTGGTGCGCTGGGACTTAGGGCTTCAGCATAGGAATTTTGGGTTGGGTGGGGACACAATTCAGCCCGAAACACCAGACTTAGCAAATAAAAACACAGGACACCAATTAAACTGAATTTCAGTTCAGATAAATAGCTAGTTATGCACAGAATTACTTACCTTAAAAAATTATTTGTTACTCATATGAAATTGTGATTTATCTGGAAATGCTGCTCTGTCTTACAGCCTCGATTGGAACATAGTCTATCCCTCATGCATCTTTTGCCTCTGCCTGTTTTTGTGCTGTAGTGGCCACGCCGAGTAGCAGAGGCTAACCCCAATCCCTCTGAAATCCACATGAAAAATTAGCACCCTGGCAAGCACAAATATGGGACTTCTGCTGACTTCCAGGGACCAGGGATCTAGCTCAGTACAGAACCTACCATTACACATCAGATGTTCAGAATCGAGTGTGCATTGACTTAAAGCATCCGGAGGCCCAACACTGTAGGCTTTGGCGTGGGGGTGGGGAATCTCACTCTCTCCGTGTGGAGTATATGTCCCCCTGTCCTTGTGCGTGTGTCCATCTTCTAATGTCTGCCCTTGGTGTTGAGCACCTTCATTAGTTGAGTTTCTCACTGTCCAGTTCCGGGTTAGGAAACGTTCTGTCCACTGGCAGCGATGGCGGTTTCTCTCCCCATCACATGCTGTTTCCCCCGAAGGCATCTGTTCAGGCTTGTTTTCTGTGACGATGACGGTGCTGTGGATTCTGGCCAGGCCCATCCAACACCTGCTGCGTCCTGACAAAGTAAATACAGGCATTTAAAACCTGAGAAGCCAAAGGGTGTCCAGAAATTGGAGGAAATTTAGAGAAGCCAAGGAATAGTGAGAAGCTGGAGGATGTATTTGCCAGAAAAGTGTAAATGAGCTGAGCGCATCCGCCTTGGCAAAGGGGTGACTCTGGTGGGGACAGCCACCGCCAAGAATTCTAAGTGTGGCAATCCCAAGGACAGAGAATTACTTTAGGGTTGCAGAGTGAATTTAATTACCATGAGAGAGAGGAGCGGAGTCCCCAGATGTCAGTGGAGGAAGCCTTCCGAGGGAAGCTGGGTCCCGCGGAGGGAAGAGAGGAGGCGAGACCCGCTCCTGCCTCCGCCGCAAGGTGCAGTGGGGAGCGGGGTTGGGAGCAAGAAGGCGGGCGACTGTCCTGCGGAGAGTAGGTCTACGCTCCAGCAGTCCTCAGCGCCTGCGGTGACTGTCTGGAGCTCTTTGGAGGCCGCCCTAGACTTGGAGAGAGTACCATCACCCACACCTGTCTCCATCCCTGGTCCCCGTCCAGAATCTCTTTCTGCCATAATCCCAAGGACACTGGCTGGGCAGGGTTTGGGAACCTTGTCAGGAACCTGAGAAGTCACGATGCCATGAGAGGTCATGGGGTCCACACCATCCCCCTGATGGCGGACTGTGTGCCCAGAGCAGACCCCGGCGGCGGGCACATCCCCCAACCAGGCCCACTAATTCTAGAAGAAGAAGAAGGGGCATGGGAATGGCTGGGGCAGGAGTGAAGGACACATGTCCCCCCCTGGTGCCTTGGCTCAACTGTTGGGAGGGTCAGGCAGCGCAGTGACCCTCATGCACAGAAGCCACCAGAGAGCCACACACACCAGGCTCTGCCCCACAGACGTGGCCCCAGTGAGACAGGTGTCTCAAGCAGCCGGCGATCCTGGAGTGCCAGGCGGAAGACAGACTTACTGAGACCTGATGGACAGATGCACGTGTGACGCGGTCCTGTGCGCAGTCCTGTGACGTGCGCAGCTGTGAGGAGACCCCCAGAACCTAGTCTACTGCACACCCATCACCTCAGAACCCCCAGTTGGGATCCCTCGAGGACACCTGCCTGGCTGAGGGACAGGCCACTGCTTGGCGCCAGCCCTTCATGCCCCTGCGGGCTGGTCTCGTGATTAGTGTTCATGTGGTTTAACATGAGCTTACACAGAACTGGAGCAGCTAATACAGAAATGAGAAAAAAAAAAAAAACCCGCAAACTGTTACGGGGCATTTTTAAAAGCAGACCTAACCCCCGATGTGACCACACCCCTCCCAGAACTCCTTCTGCTGGCTCAGACCCGGACGCCTTCACGACGGCGTTCGCGGGCAGCCCGGGTCTCTCTCCCAGCGCAGTGATGAGACGAGCCCCTGGGTGCCCGGAGCCAGTCCCCCCCACTCCACAGAGCCCTTGCCCATCCCCAACGTAGTCACCGGGGCGCTGAGTCGGCTGGACCCGGAGAACGTGTCTTGCCTCCCCTGACTAGAGAAGGGCCTCTTTGTTTGACATTCCTCCTTGGGAAGATCAGCCGTCCGCGACCAGCACGACCCTTTCCTTCTCCAACGAGCTACGCTTGTCAGAACGTGCCTGTGTTCATTCGCGAATGCATTCCTCATTGATTTTAAAGCTACGAATGCATTTCAAGAAGCACCGTCCTGCCCTTTAACATAGTGTTTGTGAACATTACTGATCTGATTCAAGAGAAAATCGTCCTTTATGTTGCTTCCCATATAGACATACTTATTTCCCTTGAAAACGGAAGGTTTTGCCAAATGCTGTTTTCCTTTCCCACAAAGACGCGTGGGGCTGTTGAATACGGAGTCGTGGAAGTGCCGGGCAGAGCGCCGTGGGTGGTGACACCCGGTCATCGTCTGTATGATTAGTCTCACCTTGTAGCTGCGTCTCCCAAAATGCAATTAACAGTTTCATAGTCAGCGTAGCCAGCTTTTATCCCGGTGCCTGCTGCGCAGCATTTGCATCATAAAAAAACTAATTGGTAAACACAGTCTTGCCAGCTTCTCTGCAATCCACCCAATTCTCTCCCTGTTAATTGGCTCAGCTCTGACACACACGGGGTAGAATTTCAAAGGACGCCGCTGTGGATGGGGAAGCCTCGGAGCACTTGTGTTTCTCCAAGTCGGCCGAGGAAAATATCTTAAATTAATGCCGAATGCAGGCGACGCTCTGTCCAGGCGTTGCCACGGAAACCATTTTGTCTGCTAATCTGATGAGGGTGTGTGTGTGTTCACTGGGATTTGTCCCTGATGACCTTCAGAGAGGAAATGGGCAGCAGGCATCCTTCTGCCCTGGGTGGAGGCCGAGTGACAGCCCCCCCGGAGCTCCCTTTGGGGTCCCCAGCCCCCGGTTTTGCTTCTCTGCCCCCTGCCGCCGCCGGGCGTATGGACGCATTCCCCACACGGGACCCCAGGGGAGCAGTGCCGTGAGGTCACACACAAATCTGTGCTGGGGACGTGGGGGGTCTGCCCCTTCTCCGTGCGGAAACGTCGTCGCCCCTCCCCCCACTCCGTGCCTTCCCGCCCAGCCTCCTCCTCTCCATCCTCCCTCCCGCAAACACTCAGAGCCGCGTCAGGGCCTTACAGAGAAGCCTCTTTCCTCTCTTTGAGAAAAATCACTGATCTTGGACCTGCTGGTTGTTGGCTTGGATGAAAAAGTCTTGGAAGCGGTTGTGATTCCTAGAGTGAAGGGGACTGGCTGCAGTCTGTGCACGGTGCCCGGGGAGGCTCAGCGTCCAGAAAGGCTGAGTCCGCGCTGCTCCGTCCAGCAGCCGTCCGGAGCCTGGGAGCACGGAGATGGAGCTTGTCCTGTGGGGCCAGGGAGGCTTCATTAGGCAAAGACGGTTTTTCTCTTTCTGCTCCGCCCCGGCCTGCAGTCTCTCCCTCCACACCCTTTCCTCCTCCTCGATCCTGGGCTCAGCACGTTTTTGTCTTAATTCCCAGCTTCTGCTGAACAGATATTTCTACCTTCATGTTTACTGTGACGGGGACTGTCAGACACATGTAATAGACAGACATCTTTGTGGTTTGTTTTGAGCTCCTATAAATAGACGTTTGCTTAAGTGCCACACACACACACACAAAACACCTCACAAGTTGTCTGCTATTGGCAAAAAAAAAAAAAAAAAAAAAAAAAAAAAAAAAAAAAACAGATCTTTTTAGTTAAAAATTAAGAGAATGAACCACTGGTAAGTCAAGAGAAGATGGCCCTGCGGTCTCTGAAGTCAGATTCCAGATGTGTCCGAGGGGAGCGAGGGAGGAGGTAGGGCCAGGAAGCAGGTGTGTGTCTGTGCCTGCCCTCAGCAGGTAAGAGCAAAACAGAGTGTGACATGGAGCCTGATCGTACTCGATCTCAATATGGAGCGGACAGACACCCGACTCGAGAGTGAACAGGTGCTTCTGGGCCCGGCTGCTCAAGGGCGTGCCCTGCCCCTCCTCCAGCCCTCCTGCTCAGGCCCGAGCCCCTGCTCCCATCAGGAGCCCGCCCTGTGCCACAAACCATCTGAAGGTACCTTGGGCTCATGTTATCAACAGGCTGGAAACGTGTCCATTTCGGAGTTTAGGTCACAAACAAGATGAACAAAGCACGCGGCAGGCGCGCAGACGGCGAAGCAGTTAGCCCAGCCCAGGACGGGACTGCGGCGCCCGGAGAAACCCCGCTTCCTGCTCGGGCTCCTTGGGCCTGTGGGCCCGGTTCCCCCTGCTCTGGGCAAACCTCCCTTGGTGAAAACCTACTTTTCTCTGTGGGATTTGCCAGATCAGAGGGAAGCGAAAATGGAAACAAGTGACGGGGGCGGGGGGGCTCCGAGTTTGTGTCCTGTAAACCAGGGCATGGAAGTCAGTCTTGAATTAAAGGAGTCTTTTGACACCTCCAATCCTGGTTCGGGCACCAAGGAGAAGCTGGAAGCAGAGGCCGTGGTGGTTGATGCGGGGGTGGCCCGCGGCCGCCGCTGGAGGGACGGAGGATGGCGGCGACTCGCCTCCTGTGCCAACGGGGTGAGGGGCTGCGGAGGGAGGGCGTGGGGCTGGGACTCGGAAGGAGCAGTCGGGGAACCAGGGTCTTCCTTCAAGGAGCTGTTGAGCGGGTGAGAGCCTCGAGGAGCTGCAGAAAACGGGCCCTAGGTATGAGGGCTAGTACTCATTGTTCCGCTTCCTGGCTCCGTGTTCGCCACAGGCTCGCTGCTGTCTGGTAGGGAGCTTCTCCGGGGGGACGGCAGACCCCGCGCTCCTTCCCGAGCATCGTGCCCTTGATCGGGGACTGAGCCGTGAGCACCCCAGAGGGGGCTTCCAATTCCTGCAGGCATGTGGCCCCTTCTGCATCCTGTGTGCGAGGACAGACGTCGGTACGCCCGGCACGGTCTCTGGGAGGGAAGCTGGGCACACAGACTGTTCTAGATCTCTGACTGCTTGGATCCAGGGCTTGCTGCTGAATCCCCAGTATTGAAATCCTAACTCCCGATGTGATGGTACTAGGAGACGGGGCCCTTAGGAGTCTGGATTAGTGTCCCAACGAAACAGGAGGAGACGCAAGGCCCTTCACTGTCCCCCACGTGAGGGGGCGATGAGAAGATGGCCGTCTGCCCACCAGGAAGGGGGCCTTTACGAAGACCCGGCTTCCCACGTTCACAGGAGCGGGATGAATCTGCTGTGCACCCTGTCGAGACTTTGGCCTCTGCTGTGGCTGGCGGCCAGGGAGGGAGCTAGCTGGGCCCGCACCGCACGTGGGGACAGGAGCCTGCTGGACCCACTCCAAGGTCACTATACTTGAGACACTTGAGAAAACTTCCTCTACTTTTATGAATCTTGGTAATTCATCCCCGTACGAGTGTTACCCATCTCTTTAAAATCTTCTACTATGGACTGGGAAACACTGTAGCTTTTCAGAACTGGAAACAGTGTTGCCTCCATCCGGCAAGCTTGCTGGAGTCCGCCGCCTGTCGCCTGTCGCATGGCTGCAAAATCAGCCTCACGTGGTTGGTCTGCGTGTGGAGGGAAATCTCTTCCTGCCGCCTCGCCGCGTGTCCTGTGACCGTGTTTCCTGACTCGTGGGTCCTCTCAGTTGTTCGTCACCCGCTTAGCAGAATCATCCAACGTCTGCTCGGCGGAAAGTGCGCGTGAAGCTCTGTGAACAGTACGTGAGTCAGTGAGCCGTGGGCCCTGCTCCCGTGTACCTACCATCTACCGCGGAAGGTTCTACAACAGTTGTCCAGTAATTATGCAAGAGGCGACCTTATGTGAGACGGACATAGGACTGACTTTCATTATAATCTTGAATTCATCCACAAGCCATAAAAAGCTTTTATTCTTTGTCCCAGATTTCGTCTGAAGTCCTTGGTAAGTCATTTCACTTAACAACATTATAGTCACCGAGTTAATGGGAGGATTTCCTTTTTTTTTTCTTAATATTTCATTTATTTATTTGACAGAGAGAGATCACAAGCAGGCAGAGAGGCAGGCAGAGAGAGAGAGAGGGGGAAGCAGGCTCCCCACTGAGCAGAGAGCCTGACACAGGGCTCGATCCCAGGACCCCGAGACCATGACCTGAGCCAAAGGCAGAGGCTTTAACCCCCTGAGCCACCCAGGTGCCCCAGGATTTCCTTTTTTATGGTTAAGCAATACTCTGTGTGTACAAAGGGCACATTTTCTTTATCTGTCGGTTCACAGACAGGCACTTAGCCCGTTTCCCACGTCGCCTGCCATGACCAGTGTTGCAGGGAACATGAGGACCAGACACCCCCTTGAGCGACCGATTTTGTCTCCTTCGGGTACATACCCGGAAGTGGGATTGCCTCCGTGCCATTTCCCATCCTGGTGTATCAATTTACATTTCCACCAACCGCGTGCAAGGTTCCTTTTCCTGCACATCCTCATCACAGTAAACCTGGGGAAACACCGTGACCCTCATCACAGTAAACCTGGGGAAACACCGTGATTCCTGCACACCCCTTCATTTTCTCTGAAGGCTCCGTGGAACTTCTCTGTGAGAAATCCCCGGGTAGATGATGGAGGACAGTGGCCCGTGCCCGCTGCTGGCCCCACACTGGCCAGTGGCACTGTCCTCTCTCTGAAGGTGAGGCCCATAAGCGACCAAGCAGACAGGCCGTGAAGGGTGGCTCCGGCCTCCGTTTTGCCGCGGCGCCGCGCCCTTTCGTTGCTGCCTTTGCTGCGTCTCCTCACGAACCCAGGCGCCGTTCTGCTCTTACCGAATTTGTGCACTTTTCCGTTGCTGAGCGCGGTTCCTCTGGCTTCGCTAACAATAGGATGGTTCCGAGTTTCTTTTAAACACGTGCTCCCTCTTCTGGTTGGTTGGGTGCTCCAGACGAGTGGCGCTGAGGAGGGAACATCTTTGACTTAGGACACTGGGATTTTAAGAACTATTCGCAATAAAGGGTTGCAGAGCAGAGACGGTGCAGAAGAGACGTCTCCTAGAGACTGTGGCCAGATTCTTTGAGGAACCTGCCTTCCTGTGCATCATGGAGAAGCAGAGGCCCACGTGGAAAATTGTTTACATCAGAGGCACATTGTTTCTGAGTGATGACGCGCACTGGGATTTTGTTTGGGGAAGACACCACAGGGACACCATAGCGATCACTGTTTGGTCATTTCCCAGAAGGCCATGACCGTCACACGCCATGAACTTGTCGGTGTTCGTAAATTGGTGCACCTCTTCAATTCTCTGTGTCTAGAAGTGATTTGTACTCAAAGCAGCGAAGTGTTTTTAAAGTGGGGACACCCTTTCCCTTCCACAGCCAGCTGGGGCCACGGGAACGGGGTGACAGCCCTTTCTGAGCAGCATCTAGGCCTTCAACGTGGACCAAAGAGCACCTCACCAATATCTGAAATGAGGAATATCCTCGCGTTCTTTCTACCACACTTAAGGCAGCAGAGAAATAAGCGATTAAGTGATACTTTTTGAAAACAGACTTCAGTTTAAAGTGTATAAACCTCTCAGATGGGCACCTGCGTAGGTGTGTTACGATATCCTAGAAATACATTGATTTGGAATGAGTTTTACCTAACTGATGCTAAATAAAAGAGGCACAATGTCCCTAAAGCTTGGATTTTCACTGTCTGTGATGCTCACAGTTTAAGTGATGCATGACGGTCGCTGTGACATGGGATCGATCAGCTCCTGGACCGGCGGGACGTAGCGTCATGGACTCGAGGGCTCGTCCGTGCAGGCTTGGCCCTGCGAACTGCTGGCCTTGGGACTCCTACTTGTTTGAGGACAGAAAAGGTGTTATGCGTGCAGCTGACGGGGAAACACGCGGTGCCATTAATTAGACTGCAGAGTGTTGTTGTTTTTGCGGACCCGGGCGGGGCTCCCCTGAACACAGGGTTGGGGCTGAGCTGCCGGGTGGGGCCGTGACACCATCCCCTGGTCTCGCGGGGAAGGCGGGCTTCCTTCTCACGCCCTGCGGAATCTTCACCGTGTGGCCTGCCGGGGATACCACGTGCACGAGGCACAAGGCATGAGATACACGCCGGGACCTCCCAGCGGCCACTGGGCTCAGAGACGAAGGGGCAAACAGGAGGTGCCTCATAGAGGAACGGGTTGTGGGACGTGGAGGGGCAGGGGAGGGCCTGGAGCCCACGGGCATTGAACATCTCAGAGGACAGGCAGGAGTTCGTGGGGTGGCCCAGAAGGGAGAGGGTGTCCCCTCGGCAGGACCAGCTGGGGCAGAAGGCAAGGACAGACCAGGGCCTGGCACGTTCTGGAAGTGGAGCCCGTAAGTAAAGAACGTGAGAGTCGCGGATGCGTCGGAGGGTGCCGAGCTTGTTCCTCTGACCCAACGCCGGGCGCCGCCCCCCCGTGGTCTTCATGTGCGGTTTGATGGGAGCTCTCTGGGCCTCTTGGTCAGCATAATGAGGGCCGTCCCTGGGCAGACGCTGGATGGGGACAGATAGGACTCCGGGGAGCATGGGGGCTGTGCCTCGGGGAGTGCTGGGGGCCGTGCCTCGGGGAGCGCTGGGGGCCGTGCCTCAGAGAGCGCTGGGGTCCTGAGCAAAAGGGCTTCCTGCCAGAAGTTAATAGTCTCCTGGCTTTCAGTGCGACGTGGGAAGACGGCTCATCTAAGGCCGGGGGGTGGGGGTGCGCATTGCTGACCATTCGTGATCATGGCCTCACCCTTGGACACTTTTTTATTTTCGATATTTTTAATGTGCCGTGACTTCAAGTCCACGTGCCAGCATCGCATATCATGCTGAACTGACCGTGTCTGCATTTGAAATAAATCGTGGCCTTCCCGTGGGTAACAGCATGTCATTGTCCCGGAGGATGGGGCCTGACCGGGCCCTGACTCGGGTGTGTGGTGGCCGTTCAGAGGGCAGACCATGTGCCCTGCGCCCCTGAGATGCTCTCCTCTAGGTTAGGTTGACGCAAAAATCAGTAATTAATGAAGGTGTTTTACGGTCCAGCCTGGAGGGAATGGTTCTAGTGTCTCCAGGGCCACACGGTATGTGAGTCCCTCTGGTAGGTTCACTGGGCGCTGGGAGAGAAGGCCGTGGGCCCCCTGCCTCCACGGGCTGCCTGGGCGGGCTGGCACAAGAGCCCCGTGGACGGCACGGGCAGGTCTGCAGACCCCAGGGAGACAGTCCACGTGCCCAGCTTTGGAAGAAGGTTGGAAGTGTCCGCCTGTGTGATCCTCCAGGAACATCACAAACGTGTACTGCTCACATTTATTCACTAGCGCATGTGCTAACCCGAAAAGTCAGCATACAGGGAGGGCCGCAGGGCGGGGAAGAGAACACGGAGAAAGTCCGCAGGAGCGTCGTCTGGACTCCAGACTTTGTGAGCTGCCGGCCACGTGCCGGGCTGTGTGCGAAGACAATTGAGAGAGGGGCTCTGGCTCCGAAGCTCTCGCGGCTCAGGGGGACGCAGACCGCTGCGGTGTGGAAAGAGGCGGGTTGTTTTCCTTCTTTTAAAATGGTTTCCTTTGTTGTTATGTGCATTTTGTAAAATACATAAAAATTCGTGGAAGGCAAAAGGAACTCCACACACCGGGGTGACCCGGACACGCGGAGCCCTGGGGGCCGGGTGTGTCTTCGGGGCGACGGCACATGCACCCAACGGGACGAGCGAGGCCTCCGAGGTCGGGCTTCCCGCGCTGCCTTCAGAGAGAAACCGGAGCCGTCCAGAGCGTCCCAGAGTGCGGCCGGCAGAAGTTATGGTCGGCGTCACCTAGACTCGCTGCTGTGTTCACTTCCTAGATACACCCGAGCCTCACGCGTGTGTGAGGCTCCGCCCACTCACCCGCACGACCGCACACGGAGCAGCTCTTGTCCCCAGCGCCCCTCCCAGGCCTCGCTGTGTCTGACGCTGGGATCTGTTCCTCCACCAGATGTGGGAGGCCTTCCTTGATCGGGGATAGGAGCAGATTCCAGTCATCGTGTGTGTTCTCGGACTTCCGGAAGCACCACACGGGTGTCCAAGCCGCCTGTCATCCTGCTCATTCCCGGCTGTGAGGCTGTCCTCCTCGCGTCCTCTAGCCTCGGTGTGGCCTCGGGGGCAGGCGTGGGCACAGGGGCAGCTGGAGAGGAGACGCAGCACAGGACATCTCCTGCCCTGCTGTGCCCTTCGTCCTTCTCTGGCCTCATTCCCCAGCCTCCCCTCCCCCAGGACCTGCCCCACCCCAGCATCCAGGGTCAGCACAGGTCATTCGACTCCCAGTGGATTCATCCTGTGACGGGCTGAATTGTGTGTCCCTGAATTCCTGTGTCCAAGTTCTAACTCCCGGGAGCTCAGGAGTGGATATATGCAGAGATGGAACCTTTGAAGGGGGGACCAGGTTAAAGTGAGCTCACGTGGGTGGCCCCAAACCAGGCTGACTCGTGTCCTCCTCCTAAGAAGAGGAAATTTGGTCACAGAGACACCAGGGACCAAGTGAAGATGCAGCGAGAGGTCCTCCATCTCCACGCCCAGGAGGCCGGCCTCAGGAGAAACGGCCCGGAACGGAGAGGAGTGTGCCGTGTAAGCACCCCAGTCCGCGGGCCTCTTTTCCTGGGGCCCGAGCTGCTGGTGCGCATCCCCGATGTCGGCACGGGAGCGGCCCAGGCGGGGAGCCGTCTGCGTGCCGCAGGTTTTCCTTGGACGTTCACCTGAGCGTAAAATCTCAGAATCGCGTGATGGTTCGAGGGCTCCCAGGCACGTGTCTTTGGGACTTAGGACTTCAGTGTTTCCTCTTGGGTGGGCAGTAACCCCAGGGCGAAACACAGTCAGGCGACATTTCTGCCCCAGAGCCTCCCTGGGCCCGAGGACACGCGTCCAGCCTTCCTCCTCTTGCCGAGGAGACCGGACGATGGGGACCAGCTCCCGCCACCCTCCGCTCCGCTCCAGAGCCGTGACTTCCCGGAGAGAGAGTCCGCGGACACACGACCAGGAAGGAGCGTCTAGAGAGGGAGCGGGGAGGGAAGCAGGTGCGTCCGACGGCGGGTGTTGGGGAGGCCGCGAGGCCATGACAGCCGGAGGAAGCGGTGTCTGGAGGTCAGGGCTGCGTTCTGGGTGCTGGAGGGAGCCGGCCAGTCTGACGGCCACGGGGTCAGTGCTCAGGCCACACCAAGCACGGGAGGACAGAGATTTGTGCTTTTCTTGGAGCAGTTTGTGAAAAGTGACACATTCCTTGTGATTTCCATTCATCCTGCCTAAGTGACCTGCAGGATGGGGTTTCTGGAAATGGTCGCCTCACATAAACCATAACATTGGTTCGTTTTCTTCTGGGCGTCCCGCAGACGGTGAGGCGCGCCCAGCTGGTGGCGGGGCTCGGAGGTGCCGGCGGAAGGTGGGCGCGGTGCCACAGGACGGCGTCTCAGCCGAGGCGCAGAGAGGGTCTGTGGGAGCTCCGAGCGGTGAGCAACTACCGTCCACCCTCGGAGAGGACCAGGAGCAGGATGCCCGAGAACGTCTGCCTGGGCTGCTGCCCCTGCGCCACCATCACGACCCTGCCTTCCGTCGAGTGTTTCAAGGAAGTTCAGATTCGAGCCCCACAGGAGACGGTCTCAGTCCCGAAGGGGTTCATTCATGTCTTTGTAGGCGGAGACGAGGGCCCAACTGTAGGGCCAGCTTGGCGCTGGGCGGGTTCTCACGACACACGCCTGAACCCACAGCGTGCTGGACCACGTGTGCCAAACACTGACCTTACGCGGCTCAGCGCACGCATCCCGCGCGTGAGGACAGCCTGGTCGCCGCTGCCACCCCCAAGCGGCTCCTTCCCGTCGGTCAGTGTTTCCAGGTTGGCCCAGTGGCCATGCTCCGGGAGCTTCCGTTTCTTCCTTGCTCCCCGCCCCCATATCTTTGAGCTCTCCAAAGGCAGCTTGAAAAGCAGAACGCCACTTCTAATCTCATTTTCTGCGTCTAACGTGGGTTTTATGAGCCCCCGTCTTTTTTATTTTAGTCAGTGTTGGATTAGTGAATTCCAAACTAGCTTAGGCACACTGCTTAGTGACCTTTCTCTTCTCTGCGTTTTTCAGAAGAAACCAACAAAAGACAACAATAGTAACCTTTCTATGTTCATTTCCATAAGCTGCACTGACCTTAAGAACCAGTCCGGCAGCCTCCGGTTCCCGCACCTCATGGCGGCCTGGACACCAGACACGTTTCCTCCCGTCGGAAATTCGGTGGCTCGTGGGGGGGAAGGGAAATCGCACACGCTCTTGTGTCTGCTCTGGCTCTGTGTGTAACTGGAGGCGGTCCGTGCGCCCAGGGCGCGTCCTCCACTCCCAGGGGCTCCGGCCCAGCCGTCACGTGCCTCCCCTGTGCTGCAGGAAGAAAGGGAGGAAGCGTCTCAGGGGGAAGTTTGGGGGAGTGGAGGCGAGCACTTCTCAGACCGTCTCTGCACATGAACTCGGGGTCATGGGGAAATTTACACTCACTGGCTTGAAGGACATGGTTTATGAAGTCTCTGGGAATCAGACATCGTCACGAGTTTTCTGATGATGAAAACAAATTTGGGGAGAGCAGAATGCAAGGGGATACGCATCTCGCCCATGAGCTTGTAGTATCGTGTGATTTTGGAAATTAAACTGTCAGTCAAGTGATAAGATTTGCCCGTTTCTGTTGTCTACGAGAAATATAACATAAAGGGGCAGCAAACTCGGTGAAAACGTGGTCGATGTTTTTAATTACCTTTCCCTGTGTTAATGGGGTGCTGTTCTGAGCAAGGAAATGCATGCAGGTCTCTACAGACATACAGATGTTGACTAACTTTGCACCTGCCGCTAAGAGAAACAGCCACCGGCCGCGGAGGCGAGGGCAGCTCACGGAAGGACAGAAACCTGGGTTCCATTATGTGCTATCCTCCGTGTGGCCCTCGTGACGTGAGGACTCTGTCCCACGGCTGGTCGGGGCGGATGGACCTTTCCACCCACCTCCCCCGGAGACACCCGGAGCAGGCCTGCAAGCCCACCCAAACCCCTGCAGGCTTCTCTGGCAGAGCCATTAGTAACAGGCTCCTTTTTCAGTGATAAAATCCATTCTTCACCCCCAAATTGGACACCGGAAGCATTAACAAAACAATTTCTTCTTTCGCACGGATCCAAGTCACAAGGCACTTCCGGCGAGAGGCTGAAGAGCCTTTCCCTGCAGACCCAGCTGGCTCCGCTGCATGTACATCTCCCGGAGCTGGGGGAGACGAGGCACCAGCCCGTCTTACGAGGCGCTGATGAGTCTCCGTGAGGATGTGACAGCAGCGAGCGATTTTGCAGTTTGTAGAATTGCAAATGGCGGTAGCTGATTAAGTCGGCAAGAGTGATGAAATTAGTAGATGCTCTCGAAGCAATCAGACAAGCAAGCTACTCTTACAAAAAAAGCGAGTGTGGAGAAGTTTTATTCCCTTTATTGATGACCTTAGAAGTCCTGCGGGGGCAGGGGAGGCTGATGAGCACAGAGGACTCGCGGCTCCCCCACCTGCCCTCAAGTGTGGCTCAGACCGCGTGGAGCCTCTTTCCTCCCTGCCTTTGTCTCCGGGGCTGCTGACAGGGTCCCCCGGACGGGGCTGCTTAACCACAGACGTCTGCTCCTCACATCCTGGAGGCCAGGAGGCCCGGATCCAGGCGTGGGCAGGGCCAGGTCCCCCCGGGGCTGCTCTCCCTGTGTCCTCACAAGGTCGTGCCTCTGCCTGTCCCTCCTCTTCTTCTCAGGACACCAGTCACCCTGGATCAGGGCCCACCCTCGTGACCTCACTGCACCTCATGACCTCTCCCGAGACCCTACCTCCAAGCACTGCCCCCTGGAAGTGAGGGCTTCAACCTAGACTTGAGAGAGGACACAGTCCAGCCCACAGCACGGCCTACACCCCCCCGGCCGCCCTTCCCTGTGTGGCTCCTCCTCAGCTGCGTTCTGCCCCCCGAGAGGGCCTGCGTGGGCTGGTAAAGCCCCCCGAAGGGAGTGCAGCCATGGGCCACCCGACGCCCTGGCCACGGCGGGACCCGCACCCTTCCCCGGGTGCCCCAGGACTGGGGGGGCAGACCAAGGGCTCACGGCTGAGCACCTCCTCAGGGAGGGTGGCAAAGGCCTGGGTCCTCAGCCTGGTTTGGGACTGTCTGCAAGGACCCTTCTGACTCTGGGGCTCCGTGGACTGGCGGAGGCCTTTGAGGGGCCCTGTCCCTCTTGGGCTTCTCCGGCTGCCTGTCCGGCTTCCCTCTTCGTCCTCCTGTGCCCCAGGCGTCCTCCGCGCGGCCCCGCCCAGCCCTCGTGTCCCAGAGACCCCTCCCCGAGCAAGCACCGGGCTCTCACCTGCCCCGTGGTCTTGTCCTTTGCGACTCAGTCTTCACTCACTAGCTTGGCCCTAAGCTCCGAGGAGGCGGACTGGGCGAGGAGCCTCTGGGGCTACTGCCTCCTCCGGATTTGGGTGACTCACGTGGTGATTCACCTGTTCGCACGTTTGCCGCCAGCCCCGGGTCACTGGGCTCCGTGGGCACCAGCCCCTGCGCTAGGAGCTCAGGACACAGGGTGACCAAGTGATTGCCCTGGGCGGGTTCGTGCCCACCGTGTCCCCTCGCCACCACCACGAGGCAAGCTCTTCAAGGCGAGGACCAGTCACGCGACTCCTCACGCTTCCCCCAGGCACTGCCTGCATCTCCTGTCCTTCCCCAGGTCGCCATTCGAGGCAGCCGCTGCTCCAGTGAGTAACCCGGGGACAAGGTCAGTGCTGCCTCTGTGATGGGAGGTCAGTCCAAGGGTGCTGGCCGAGCGGGCCTTGTCCCAGGACTCGCGCCCCAGGCTGATGGGCGCCGCCCGGCCTGTGGACCAGGGTCCCCGTGACAGGAAGTCAGTGAGGAGACGCGGCCCGCCCTGTGCTAACGAGCCGGCTGAGCCAGCGCTGGCCGTGGGCGCTGCCGCCGCCCAGCCCTGCGGCTCACTGTCTGGACGCGGGGAATGGCAGTAATGTTGTGTCTCAGAACGACTCTCCAAGCCTTCGTCTTCTCCCTCAACACCCAAGTCCCTGTGTTTGGATGGTTTCGCTCAAGGTGGAAGGAAGGTTCTCTGAGGTCCCGGTGGAGTGTCCCGATGTGCCGGTGGTCCCGTTCACCCCATGGCTACTCGCCAAAGACACTGCAGCTCTGGAGGCTGCACCTGTGGGGGGACCCCAAGGCTGTTCCCGCGGGGCATGGGGTCCGCGTGGCCTCAGGTGACGGTCTGGCCGTCGGCGGCCGTGTGACGAGCAGTCCCGTCGGGGGCAGCAGCCCTCCGGCCAGTGCCCACCCTCACCAGGAGGAGCTTGGAGGCCAGGGTGGACTGTGGCCCTGAGAGCCCCGACAGGGTCTTCGCAGGAGCACAAGTGGTTCAGTGGACACAGCCCGACGTCCCGGGGCCACCGGGACCTGACGCTCGACCGCTTTCCTGATCCTCTCCCGTCTTCTCTCTGAACATGTCATCGCTTCGAACTGAACCGGACCGACCGCACGGGGGCCACCTGAGGTAGACATGTGGGCCTTCCACCAGACGGGCCACGTTCCCAGCGCTTCGTGGCCACATGTGGAGAGACGGCCACGCGGGCCGGGCCAGCGCCGATGGGGAGACGTCGTGTCACCCCAGGAGGCCCCGTGGACAGCTCTCAGCGACACAGCGATGGGGCGTGTGGCCGCGTCCCAGACACAAAGCCCTGCCGTGGAGGAAGTCAGGCAATCATGCACGTGCGGTTCAGCGTTGTCAGGGCTGGGAGACAGGAAGCGGGCAGAAAACCCGGGGTGTACCGTCAGCGCGGAAGGAACGCTCGCCGTGAAGGCCAGAGAAGCCTCCCGGGCAGTGAAATCCCAGCAGGCCTCGTCTCGTCGGGTTCTTGTCGAGGACCTCACGTCCTCCCCCTTCCCAGCCCAGCCCAACCTGGAGCCCCCACAAGCCCTCATGATCCCCCACAAAGCGGCAGTTTGGCTTCCTCCTGCTGACCCTGACTGGGACCCTCAGGTTGGCCGTCTGAGTAGGTGTTTCCTGTCTGCCCCAGGTTCATTTCTTGGGGTTCACTGTCTGCAGGCATAGGATAGACAGCACAGGCTCTCAGAAGGACAGATGGATGGATGGGGGGCTCAGGAGCAGATGACCTCCAGGGTGCCCCACTAATCCTCATAATGAAAACAAAGCACATCACCCCTCGGGTTTGCACACAGGGAGTGCACGTGTCCCGCTGGGAGAGGTGACCTCTGTCTCTAGCTGGACGCTTCGCAGAGGGCCTTTCCCACACAGTCTGAACTGACTTGGCCTCACCTTCCTGTGGCAGAGGCACGTGTGGGGATGAGGGACGGCAAGGGGTGGGGGTCTCGGTGCTCTGGGAGGGAAGAGCAGAGGCGTGACCGGACCTCGAGGGTCTCTCGTCATGGTTTTCCCAGGACCAGCACAAAGCAGCGAGTAGGGTCCTTTCCAGAGGGAGGCTGAGGACCCACAGGAGCCCAGATGGGATCCGGGACACACCTGGGCCCGCGCTGCCCAGCTCCCAGAGGCAGAGGAGCAAGGGGCTGATCCTGGGCCAGGAGCACAGGGCCAGGCCCGGAAAGGAGGTCGTCCCTGTGCTGTGTGAGCCAATCGCATCATCCTGGCCTCCCCACAGGGCGCTTGGGAGCTTGGGCACGGGCCCAGCGTGGGGCCCGGCTGGTGGGTGCTGCTGGCTGGCTGGGCTGTGTGGCTTCTCGTAGTGTGGCCCTGGGAGAGAAGGAGCACCGGCGAAGGAGAAAACCACGTCTCCGTGGACAGAAGTCGGCATTACCGTGAGGGGACCCTTGTCACAGCACTCTCAGGTCCCACCATACGTTATTCCTGGCCATACTTGCAAAGGATCGTCTGTACTTTGTGGAGGTAGTTTTGCCTAAATGTCACTACACACCAGAGAAAGGGGGTTTTGTTGGGTGGATTATCTGGCTTGTCGGGTGTGAGCGTGTCCAGTCTGTCCTTGTGTCAGACAGTGTCACCGTGGGCCCAGCGGGGAGACCCGAGCCTGGAGCCCACGGGCCGCTGCGGCCTTCACAGGCTGAGAAGCCCCTGTGAGCCATGGGCACAGGCTTTCTGGGGGTCGGGAAGCCCGTGGGAGCTCTGATCCGGAAACTCTGGAGATGCGGCCCTGGGGGATTTGGGACCAGGGCTCCAACTGTCAGGGTGTGTTTAGAAGTGCGCATGGCATCGAGATGGGCACTTTTTACCTCCCAGATGTGGCCGGACTACTGAGACCACTGCCTGGGTGACGGGCGGGTCTTGAGGGGTCGGACGGGCGTCGGGCGGAGTGGAGCCGTTGGTCCAGACGCGTCTCGGAGGCAGGGCAGGCCCACGTGCCCTCTCGGGACGTCCCCGAGGCTCTGACGGCTGACGCTGCCCTCCAGGGAAGCCATGCCGGCTCTCCGTCAGCGTGTTGCTGTTTTGTCAATTTTAAGGCTGGAAACATTAGGAAGCTTCACTGTGCTGCTCATTGGAATAAATTGAAAAGGAAACCACGGTTGGTTGTAATCGCACCAATAAGGGAGCTCAGCCAGCGCAGGGCGGGCGTCTGCCCTTAAGCTGTGTAATTATTTTTCCCTCCAGAAGGAAAGATCACTGGTGGCCCATAGCAGAGTATTGCTGTGTCGGAAATATTTAAAGAGGCTGAAAACAACATTGATATATTAGGTCTGTTCTGCTGGTCTCAAAGAAATATCCAGCACACTGTTCAGTAATATTGCGAGCCCGGCGATGAATTATTAAGGCCGCGTGTCCTGCGTACCCGGTAGCACGCGCGTGACCTGGGGGCGGTGAGACCGCGTCAGTGCCCCTGGAGCTTGTGGCGTGTGCTCCCCGTGGAGTCCCGGCAAGGTGGCCAGGATGGGGGCCTGGCTTGCTGGCCGTGGGCGCTGGGGGTCTCTCCTCGGTGGAAACCCTTCCTGTTCACAGCCGCGCAGTGCAGTCCTGCTGTCTCCCCTCGGCCGCAGGAGCCCCTGCAGCCTTCCTCGCGGCTGGGGGCCTTGGGGTTCCCGGGTCTGGCAGGTGGTTCAGTGGGGTCTTGCCTGCACATGACCAGGGAGCCTCCCCAGGTTTCCTACCGGGCTTCTCTTCAAAGCTCCCTCGTCCTGCCCCGGCACGTCATGGAAACTACTTCTGTGACAGGGACGGCCAGGGACGCCCACCACGGCCTGTCGGCTCCGACCCACGCACGGCTGGGCTGGCCAGACTCCTCTCCGGGGACGCTGGTATCTGCTGAGACATGACCTTTCTGATTTCATCAAGTCCTCCCTCCTGGAAGAAAGAACTATTTCCTCTGCACCCTCGAGCTTCATCTGCATGTGGACGGGTACACCGATGTGGAGACCCGCTCTTCACAGAAAACTGGATCTGTTCTGTGTGATGGAAAGTCTCGTGAGCAGCCCCTCGTGAGCACAGACTGCGGTCTGAGCTCTCGGGAGACGGAAGCGGCTGAGCCTGGCCCAGTGAAGCCGCCGCCCGTCGTGAGCGTCCCGAGGGCCGAGAGTGCAGGATGAGCGGGAGGGTGGCCCGGGACCCAGGCGCCTGGAGCGGGGAGGGGGTCGCAAGGGTGCACCTGCCTACCTGCCCCCAAGGAGCCCTCCCGTGCGGCCCCTCCCCTGGGAAGGGGGCCACGTGGCTGGCACAGAGGATGCTTCCGAAACGAGGAAGGGGAAGGATCTTTTTATTTCGTGTTCGTTCCTAAGTTGAGGTGTTCGTGGAAATGAACCCCTGAGCTACCTGAAGAGACCGGGAACCTCCCAGAGGCGGATGCCCTTGCCCCGGGGCCCCCAGGCTTGGGGACTCCCTTGTTTTCTTCTTCCTCGTCCCTCGGCTTCAGGAAAGTCTGGGTGGGACACTCTGCTGGACGGTGGAAACACACTCTCGTGCTTTGCCCCGGTGAGACCCCGCGGCCGCCCCGTCCTGGGGGCGGTACATGGGGGCGCAGAACGCTGGGTCCTTAATCACGCGTTGAGACAGCACAGCTAGTCACAAGTTCCCTCCTTGGAAGACAGCAGTTTGGCGGGGAATGTTCCTGAGGAAACATTCAGATGGGGCTGGGCTGGGTGTACGCGCCCTCCAGGGCGGGTGGCTCTGCAGAGTCCTGCTGCTCAAGTCCGCGGCGCCCTGTGGGCGGCTCGGACCCTCCGGGGAGATACCAGAGAACAGACGAGGCTCCGTTCGGCAGCAGCTCCGTTTCCCCACGGCTGGGAGGAGGGAACCGTGACGCCGCCCCCTCTCTCGGCCCGCCGCACCCCTCTCCCCGCCTGCATGCACTGCCCGGCCTCCTGTCCATCTGCGTCCCCCATGCAGAAGGTGTGCGGGGGAGGGTGGACGTGATGCTCTCCGATCGCTGTCCTTGCACGAGTGTCTCTGCCATGAGGAGGAGGGTCAGCCCAGCTCCCAAGGGCTGGAGGGCGCGGGCCACAGAGCTGCCGTGTGGCCCCGACGAGCACCTTCCGAGGCCCCGTGGGGCCGGTGTCTGTGGCCCAGCCAGTCAGCAGCTCCACTTCACTGGACACCGTGCCGCCCGTGGCCGTGGGCCTGCGCCACCGTGGCTTACGGGAGCGCTCCCTCCTCTCGCCGCGGCAGCGTGCCGTTATCTGTCCGTGCGTCGCCCGCTTTCTCTCTGGTGCCCGTTAATGCGACGGCTAACAGCCTGCTCGTCACGGAGAACCTCTCTTCACCGAGGGCAGGAGGACGCGGTTCACTGAGAGATAGAGATTAGCTCTCATTTTCTCTAAGAAAGTGGTTTTCACTGTCAAAGAAGGGACACAAAGTAGGTCTGCATTTGACAGCCGGGAAAGTTGTCTCTCTGAGCTTGGGAGGAATGAGGCGGGGGCGGGGGGGGATTCCGGACCAGCTCTGCCAGCAGGAGCTCGGGTGCCGCAGCGCTGCAGGGGTGAGCTGAGATCACCTCGGGCCCCTTCCCCACCCACTGCCCTCCCGGACTTACCAGCCTCGACTTCCCCAAATCTAGGAACCGAGGAAGGGCGGGAATGGCTGGGTGACCTGCTCCCTGCCAGCCCCAGGGGGTGCCCCCCACCAACCCCTCTCCAGCTCCCTCTGCGACCCGCCCCCCAGACAGCGCACCCACGCAGCGCACCGGCCAAGCTGAGCCCCTGGTCACGGTGTCCTGCTCCCCTCGGGCCGGCAGGGTTTGCTGGGGGACAGCGGCCAAAGACCCTTACGGGGACAGAGTCTGGGACCAGGCACCTGCCACGGATCACAGCCCCTCTAACCGCCTGTGCCTCTGGCTCGCCAAGCCACCCTTATTAAAACCACTTCCAAAAAGTGAGCTATATTTGTCCTGCTGACGGCCGCATCCAGCTTTGGGGGGTTCAGTGTGTTAGCAGGAAGCACCGCCATCACTCTGGCCAGAATTCCAGTTTGGGGCATGTGTGTGTTGACGGGTAACGAAGGAAATATTTGTAGGCTGTGGGGAGGGAGGCCCTGGCTTCCCTCCGTGGCTTCAGACACAAATCCAGGAACCAGACGTGGCCCGAAGGAGTGCTGCACGCAGCGTGGGCACACAGAGGAGACGCGGGCAGGGTGCTGTCTTCCTGTGCCCGTTTTGGGGCCCAGGAAGTCAAACCACTTTTTGTAAATAACTTTTTTGGGGAAAACTTAGCATGTGTACAACTCAGGAGTTTTGGACGGTGACGGTCTCGGGCCCAAATCAAGTCGGTTTCTTGTCTACCTTGTCCCCACGTTACCCTCCTGACACACACCCTCTGGTGCCCTGGGGGCCGCGGACTGTGTCCTCAGTACCTTTTGCCGCCGTCCAACACGCTGTTGTCACCAATCATGGCCACAAGAGGTGCCCGAGTTAGTGCTTTCCTGGTGTCTGCCTCGGGGCACCTGTCTGGCGTTCGTCCAGGAGCAACACGCAGGCCGTCCCCGTCGTCCTGGGGGGACGTGCTCACAGCCGCAGTCGGAGGTCTGCTGTCGTCTGCCCCGGGGGGTAGCTCACCCGGGCCCGGCTGCCGGGTGGGGGCAGGGGCCTGTACCCTCCCGGGGGGGGGACGCGCTTGGTCTCGGTGTGCTTGGCAGGGTCTCTGCGGCTGCGGAGACGGTAGAGGGAGACGTCTCCAGACATTCTGTGTTGCGGGGTGAACACCGCGGTCAGGTTCCCCACACGCCCGCCGCCACAGAGGGCAGGCGGGGCACCGAGCACACGGGCGTCTGAGTGAGACGCGGCGCCCCGGACACCACGTTCCCGTGGGTCATTGCAGAGTCTCCATGGACGGCTGGGGCGTCTGTGGCCTTTATCTGACTGCCTGACCCGAGTTAGAGGCTGTGTGTACCCACGTGTATGGTCCAAACTGCCGGCCGCTGTGCAAGACGGCATCGCTGGCAAGCGAGTAGGGCCCTTCCTGCCCTCGGGAGCCGGGAGCCTCTCTGGAGAGAGACACTGAACCCTCCAAGGACTGTCGAATGCGCACTTTGAGCCGGGATGGGGGCAAGCTGGAGGCCAGCAGGAGCGCTCGTAGGCAGCAGGGCAGGGAGGCCCACGGCGGCCCCGAGGTCAGCATCCTGTCCCCGTGTGCCCAGCGCAGCCGGGGCTGTGACCGGCAAGAACAAGGTCTGGGTGGCGGCAGCTCCGGGGAAGGATGGTCCGGGGCAGAAGGAGCTGCGTGCTGGCCGGGGAGGGAACATGGAAGGGCCTCTCCAGGGTTCCAGGCCTGTCTGTCATTCCTGCTCTGGGACCGCCACGTGGGCCTCAGTCCCCACGTGCCCACAGCCTGGGCCTCGTGGCTCCTGGCCCCAGCACTCGCGAGTGGCCGCCGCTCGCCAGCCCCGTCGTGGCACTTCTGACAGACTGAACGGTAGAGCGTGCGGGCTGCCCTCGCGGCCCCCTTCCCGGCCCTCTCTGCGGAGCGGCCTGCACGCGGGACCCGAGCCCTAGGACCGGCCGTGCCTGCGTCCCCTCCACGAGGGGCGGCCGGTTTGAATTCTCCCTGGCACCGGGCCGCGTGCCACAAGCCGCGAGAAGGGGCCTGGCTCAGGGGCTTCCTGGCGGGGTCGGCGCGAGGCCGTGGGGGGCTGGCTGGGGCCGCGTTTCCTCGCGCTCGGGACTCCGCGGCCTACGCGTGCATCTCGGGGGTCGGCGTGTGGGACCCCCACTTGCTGCATGGCACGGAGAAGGAGACGTTACAGAGCCGGGCAGGAAGGGGCCTCAGAGGCCACAGTGATGGGCCTGAGGCGACCGGATGCGTGTTGCTGCCCGACCCAGGGCTCCGCTAGCAGGATGGCGCTCCTCGTCTGACCGCGGCTGCTACGCGTCAGGAACTCTGATTTCCTGCCCATTCTGAGTGACACGGTGTGACACGTCTAATGACAACTAGAACAAATGCTGGTGATGAGGTCACCTTGGGCCGTATTACTGTCTGCCTGCTGTTTTCCATAGAAATGGTCTGCGGAAGCATCCCACGTGCTCAGAATCACGTCCTCCCCGGGAGCGTGGGTGCCCGCGGGCGGCCTCGTTAGGACTTGCAAGATGCCGGTGGCGTGCGCTGGCCTCTCCGGTTAGACCCCGACCGGCCTCTGCTGGGGCAGCTTCTGCTCCACCGCCCGGAAAGCGACTGGTTGTGATTAAGTGATGTTGTTTCCTTCAGGTGCTTCTTATGCAGAACGTGTGGAAGTGTGTGCTATGGAAGGCAGTGGGGCCCCAAACATACCAACTTCGTACGAGTTTCTGGGGCACCAGCTGAGCCTCATCATTGTAGAGAGGATTCCTGCAGGAGAGGTTTTCGGTGGCGGCTCCTGGAGCTAAGGGGCCTTGTGGGGGCCTGGCCGGGTGGGCAGGACTTGGCAAAGGGAAGAGGCGTGTGGACGTCCCGCCAAGGAGCCGGGCTCAGGAGGGGCTGCAGCCCGGAAGGGGGTCGGAGGTGCTGGGCACAAGGGGCGTGAGACTGTGTCTCAGCAGAGAGAGGTCCAGGCCGCCAAGCAGGGGACTGGGGGCCGGCTGAGGTGCCGTGCCCGAGCCCCACATGTGCGCCTGGCGAACCTCGCACCCGCCTCCCTGCACCGTTAGGAGATCATGAGGGAGAACAGGGGACTGTGGCTGGAGATGCGCCCGCAGGAACACTGAGCTGGTGGGGCACTTCCAGGGGCCCCGGGACCACTGCTGAGGCGGACGTCAGATGCGCGGGAGCCGGCTGGGGGGTCAGAACCCGCAACGACGTGCTCCTGAAAAGCCCGTCATCACAGCGCCGGTCCCTCGGGGGTGACGGGGAGTCCAGGGCCCGAGTCTGGGTGGAGCTGATGGGGTGGAGGGAGGACTCTGGGGCTGGGCTGCTCTGCTGACAAGCTCATCGCCGGGTGGACACGGTCTTGTGAGTGGCGAGGAGGGACGGTGTGCGGTAAAGACACAGTGCCCGTGGTCCTCTGCACGGATGACCTCACGGTGCCTTCGTTTTCTTGTACTTGGGCCCACACGTGCATAGACGCAGCTGATTTCTAATCTCCTGGGGCCGCGCATGAGGCAGGAGCAAGAACTTGGCAGGTCACTAGTGCCCCCACGTCAAGCTGGGAGGGGCACCTTGTGCTGTGAACAGAGACAACACCAGAAACCCGTCTGTGCGGCACATATCTGCGCGGTTTGCACACGAGGCCGAGCCTGCACGTGCTGGGCTCATGGACATCGTCCTGGCCAGCTGCTGTCTGGACCACGCAGACGGTCAGGCACCAGCCGGTAATCACCGGAACAGTAGTCGGTACAGTGACCCGCTCGTGGTCTGTCTCAAGGCACACAAGTGGGTGGGTACGTGTGTGAACTCACACACACACACACAAACACACACACATGAACACCTTCCCTATGTGTCCAGGCTGGCTGTCCCCAAGCCTGCAGTCCTGGGACAGAGGCTCACGCCAGGGGCTGTACGGACAGGAGCGGCCGGAGGCCCATTGCTGTTTGAAGGTAACGGAACGGGAGAGCGAGCACGTCCTTTAGCAGAGTGGTTCCGAGCTTGAGCTGCGTCAGAAACTTCTGGAGGGTTTGTTAAAATTGGGACTGTACTCCCTTTCTGTTAGTGCTCCGTGGGTCCTGGTGGGGGCCCCATAGTTTGTATTTCCAACGGCTCCCGGGTGACACCTGGTCTAGGGGCACCCCGTGGAGAACCACTGTTTTCCAAGATCCCAAACTGCTTCATTTGGTGAGGAGCTGCGGTTACGTGAACTCGAGGCCTTCAAACCGCAGCTCGAGCCATCCTGAGCGTGGGTGAGCTAACACGGAGGCGGATCCCTCGCGACCCCAAAGACGGCTGTAGGGCAAGTCTCGCTTTGTGGTGGCTGCAGGTCTGACAAGGGAGGAGCTGACAGGGTTCCGCTGCGGCGAATCGTGACGTCATTTCTTCACCGACTTTGCTTCTAAGTTGGGAAACTGCATTATTAAAAAAAAAAAAAAAAAAAAAAACCACACAAGGAAATGGAACAGCTCTTTGGTTAAGTAAAGGGAAAACTGCATTTAAAACAGGAAAGAAATCACTGGTTTTAAAAAATCTCTTATTTCATCTATGGCTGGAGTCACATTTTTGGTAAGTTTTTAAAATGTATGGTCTTTGGGTGTCTGGGCAGCTCAGTTGACTCAACATCCGACTCTTGATTTCGGCTCAGGTCAAGATCTCAGGGTTGTGAGTTCAAGTCTGGAGCTGGGCTCTGCGCTGGGCAGGGAGCCTATTTAAAAATAAAGAAATAAATAGATAAATAAATAAATAGATGAATACTTTTAAAAATTTTAAGAGGGCACCTGGGTCACTCAGTCTGTTGAGCATCTGAGGTCTTGATCTCAGAGTCATGAGTTGGAGCCACACCTTGGGCTCTGCACTTTGCTTGGAGTTTACTTAAAAAATAAGTAAATAAAAAATACATTTTATTATTTGGTTATATTCCCATGAGCTTCATCTGTGCTGGAATGGAGCTCTTGGCACCGTCAGGAGGTTTCCCCACCCTCCAGACATTCCTCTCAGGGAGTCTCCCTTGATGCCACTGTCCTGCCTTTTCCTCTTCTGTATGAAGATCAGAGACACGCACGTTCTTTGAAGCTTTGAGATCACTCTTGGAGGAAGACCCTATTTATCCTCTAAGCTTTGGTGTAGGGAATGCTGATCCGAACTCTCAGTATCCGAACACAACACTACAGGAAGGCATGGTGGGGCCTCCGTGCCTCGCTGGGGTGTGGGTGCTTGGAGCCAGAGCTGCCCCAGCCTAATTCTTTGATACTTTGACCCCAGCACCTCGTTCTGCCTCTCAGACTAGCCGCGTTGCGGTGGTGGGGGTGGGGGTTCCTGCATTATTTGTATAAACTTAGAACCGACACTTCATGCAATTCTGTCCAACTTTAACCAAACAAGGGAGGGCCTGGTGCAGAGGATGCAGAAGGGCTCTGTGGAAGTGTGGACGTTGGCTGACGGCACACTGGCATCCCCGTCGGCACAGGGGGACTGTCACCCGTCCCACGTCACTGGAGACACGGTGCCAGTATCCTTTTGTGGTGTGAAGGAGCTGCTCCATCCTACAGGTCTCTCTCCCCTCCACAAAGATCCAGGGTTATCTCGTTTGGACTTTAAGAAAATTTGACAGCATTTCTAACATATCTGAAGACCATTCCTCCCTAGAAGTTAGCATAAAGAGAACAGATTGTTGAAGAACTTTCCTACCCAGAGGCAGAGATACTGGATAACTGTCAATGTCCAGCCGAACCCATTGGTTTAAGAGTCACAACTTGCATAAATGAATCCCACAGTGTTTCACCTTTGCAGAAAAATCTCAGTGACGTGAGGATGCTCTCACCATTTCCACCACTGCTGAATTTTTACCAGGTTATCAAAGTGCGGTGGTCACTGAACTTAAATGAAATTGAGATTATATCACACAGACGAAGAAGTACCCAGTGGTGATCTTCACAGAGCTCCCTGAAAGCTGTTTTCCTTCATTAAGAAAACATCCCACACTAGTTATCTAATACTATACAAGTTACCCCAATTTTGTCAGCTTGAAACTGGTGCATTTGTTGTCCCACAGCATTTCTGTGGGCCAGAAATCCAGGAGCTGCTCAGCTGGATGGTCCTAGCTCAGAGCAGCTCCTCAGCTTAGAGTCAAGCTGCAAGCAGAGGCTGACATCTCATCTGAAGTCTGGGAAGAAGGAGCCACTTCCAAGGGGGTGCCTCACACATCTGCTGGCTGAAGGCTCAGTTCTTCACCATGGAAGCCTCTCCAAAGGGGGCTCCATGACAGGACAGCTGGCCGCCCCCCCAACAAGTGATCTAAGAGAGAAGGAGGTTGGTAGGAAGCCCTAAGACCTTTTATGACCTTGTCTTTTCCATTTTATTCTATTCATTGGACATGAGTCCTTAAGTCCAGCCCACACTCCAGGAGGAGAATTTGACTTCACCTCTTGATGGGAGCAGTTGTAAGCATTTTGTCGACATCATGATACCACCCCACACACCAATGAAAAGGGAACTGAAAAGGTATGATTACTTTGTGGTCAGCAGTCTGGGCTAAGATGCCGGCTTTTTTACACAGTAACATAGGAACTCCAGACAAGTCACATCAGATTCCTCAGCTGTGAAATGCAGGTTTGAGAGTTCCCCTTTCATAGGATTTTTGATGAGTTAAGTGTGATGTAAGAACTTGGAGTAATGACTAGTACATAACGAACATTCAGCATAACAGTGTTGCTGCTAATATTGTCATCATTATCACTGTCATCATCAAAATCACCACCATCACCATCACCACCATCACCACCTCCACCAACACCATTATCACCATCAACACCACTATCGTTATCACTGTCATCACCAAAATCATCATCATCACCATCACCACCAACACCATCATCACCATCATCCACATGACCATTATCACCATCATCATCATCATCACCATCACCTCCACCATCACCATCATCATCATCATCATCACGTCGTTGCTAATCTGTTGTTTTTGCTGCTGCAACCTCAGCTATACAGAGTGGTTTTTTCAGATGTTTAAAGTTCTCAGTGGTAAATTTTCCAGAGAAAACCATGGAAGTGAAGGGAATATTTTCTAAACTGTACCTTATAGTTAACTTGTGTGTCTACTAGGAAGTTCCCGGTAGGAATTCCCACTACTGGGAGAAACACGTACTGACCCTGCAGGTAGGTGTCCTGCGGGACTCAGGAGGGAGTGGCCTGAAGCGAGCTTGGTCTGTGTTCCGACCGTACGAGTAGCTGGGTGCACGAACGTAGGCCAGCCAGAGTGCTGCTCTGACTGTCGGACCCCACTCTGTGTGACAGGGGCAAGGTGTCCGGCCTTACGGAGCGGTCGTGGAGACCAGAGTGTGTCACCGCGCACAGCGGGTATGCCTGGTGTTCTGTCTGACGGCCGTGCTACAGGAGGTGAGGCAGCCATTGGTCCTTCAGGGCAGCTCCTGAACGAGGCTTCAAGAAGTCAGGACGGACTTGCCTCATGCCCTGAGGGAGAAATGGGAGGAAAGGACAGAAGGGCCTGTTGTGAAGAAAGAAACAAAAAGCCCGTCCCTGAGGCTCCCTGGGGGAGGCTGAAGGACTCTCTCCTGTTCGATAAAGCATCAATCCCTGAAGATGTGTAAGGTGTGATCGCTTTCATCCTGCAGAAGCTTAGCTCTGGCTTCTACAGTTCCCCGGTTGTGTGGCTCAGAGGGGTTTGTTAAAGATGCCAAACTGAGGCCCTTTCTATTATTTTCACAAACGTGGTATCTTCAGGCAGGAGCGAGTGGTCCATCTTGCCCGAAACAGCACAAGGTGGTGCTCAAAACGTCCCGAGATGAGGAGACTCAAGTTCCCGCGAGCAGTTTGCTTAGTGGGTCCATGGTGCTTCTTTGCTTGGGAAGTCGGCGAAGTCAAAATATTTCTCTATTTGTTGTCTGTGAAGAGAGATTTGGTTCTTGAAGAGGAAAGTCAAGAAAGAATGTGATGAGTACAAGTTTTTGTATCGGTTTGATTCCGGAGAACTCCAGGAGCGCCCGCCCCCCGAGCGGTAGGAGCTGTGGGGAGGGAAACCATCAGGCCCAGTGCCACCGGCAGCCGCCCCCGGAGCCGCCCGCTCCACCCAAGCACGTCCCGGTGGCCCTTCTCGGCCTGGTCGGTGGTAGTCGTGGGTCCACCCGATCCACCACTGACCTTTACTTTTGTAAAACTTGTTTGGAATTTAACATCATAGGTTGTTCACATCAGGCCTTGGTGCCACAGGGAGCCCCAGATCATAATCAGGGCTTGCGGATGTCCCTGCTAAATCTTTACCACTTCCCGCCCTGAGGTAAAGCCCCAATCCTACACCACGATGAATCCTGCACTTCCCTTGACCTCACCCCTGCATCTGCTCGGGGACCAGGCCCTCAGCTCATGCCCACCCTGGGCTTAGACCCTGCAGAGCCCCCCCTCAGCAGGCCTTTCCTAGCTTCCAGACCCCACACAACCTCCAGCCCTACACCCCTACCATGTACACAATTCAGAGCCCCGTCACGATGTGAAATTATCCTGTTCAACTTACTGGTCTGCTTGCTTGGGGTCAGTATTGCTACAGACGAGGTGCTCTAGCAAGCTCTGTGAGGACAGGCACTCATCCCCGGGTCCAGGGCCTGAAGACCACCGGCTCTCCCAGGTCTGCGGACGGGCTTAAACGCTGAGCAGTTTGAGAATCAGTCCATGGATTCGTGAGGGGCACGGGCTCTTCATGTGGGTCATGTCGCCACATCTACTCTGTCTTCCGTATCTACCAATGGGTTTTGATGGACACTACTGTGTTGTTGCTCTGTGCATAATGGCACATGCCTTTGAAACCTGGTGAAATCTGTAACAATTCACAATGTATGTTACCTTCGTTAAAGACCTCTGATTTGTTTCCAGGAGCTTTTCCTGAACCTGGCTTTGATAATTCTGGGGATTTAACAAAGATCTTTCCCTGCTCTAATGGCTGTAAGATGCACCCCCCTGCTCACAGTTTAATCTAAACAAGACAAAATAGGCTTAGATGTAATTAAAAGCAAAATAGTACTTAGTTTTAATATCAACTACATCTTGAACATTTTATCCTCAACTGTCTGCTCTAAGGAGACACGGCTCAGCACAGACCTGCTAAGTGCATGAGAGCCTCGGAGAAGCCCTGTGGCCTGGGTCCCCCGCGGTCTGGGAGGGGCGAGGTCAGTGCGCCCTGGACAGCGCAGGAGGCAGACCTGGATGGACGGACAGAGACTGTGTGCTGGGCCCTGCAGGAAATGTGGCCACTGGGGAGGCCACGGGGCTGCAGTCGGTCAGCTGATGCTGAGGACGGACGCTCCAGCAGGAAGGACAGAAGGACAGAGATAGCAGCACGGCCTCTGTGGGGACAAGAAATGGCCCATGTGCGGGGAGGCAGGGCTCACAGGAGAGGCCTGGGGCAGGCCAGGCAGCTCGTGGATGGACAGCCGTGGTGGGCAGGCAGGGGCCCCTCAGTCAGGGAGGCATTGGGCTCCGAGCTCAGTCTGTGCGCCGCTCCAGCGGCTGAAGCAGAGCCGGTCCCCGACGGAGGGTCGGTGTGACCGCCGTCCCCTGGGCGCCCTGCTGGGGCTCTGCCTCAGACCAGCGAGGCCACGGGCGAGGAAGCTCCGATCTGTAAGGACCCCATGCCCGGGGGGGCCGTGAGGATCTGGACCAGCGCCCGGCTCGGCCAGGGTTTCCTCCTCCCTCCCCGCCCATCGGCCGTCGTGCCTCATCTGAGCCTGGAAGGGAGTCGGCGGAGGGCCCGATGCCTGCGAACTGTGTGTGGACAGCGCTGTAGGAAGAAAGGGAGGCCGGGCAGACCGCGGGGGCAGATGCCAGGGTCAGGGACCGAGGGCGGGGGGTGAGTGCGGAGGACGGGAGTGGGGCCGGACCGAAGGGCACCGGCAGGTCGAGTGGGAGAAGGCTGGGCGGGGCGACGCCCGAGCGCTGGTTCTCCGTAGGAGCAGCTCTGCTCCGGCTCGTCTCCAGCCCCGCCGGGAGGGTGCAGCTTCAGGAAGCTTTCAGACCACGGTTCTGTGCACCTGGGCTTTTTCCGCGGGTCCGTCAGTCTGTCCTGCCTCAGCGAGGAGCCCTCCCCAGGGGCCTACCGCTCCGCGGGGTTGAACGCCCACAGGGGAACAGAGGGACAAGTGGCGACTGCACTGCTGGGCTGGGGTGGGGCCAGCGCACCGGCCTCCCGGACACTCCTAGGCTCGGCTCTTGCCGGCGCTCTCCCGTCCTCCAGCGGCCGAGGCCCGGCCCGCCCGGACCTCCATCGTCCACCTGCCGGCACCGCTGCTCCCAGCCCGGCCCCCAGCGGCCCGATCTCACCCCCCACCCCGGGCCGTGCCCCACCAGCTCCGAGATCTCCCTCAACTAAGCCGAGGCTCTGAGGGCCGAGCGCAGGGACGTCCCTCTCGCAGGGCAGTGTCAAGCCGCTTGCTGACCGCGAGCCCCTGCGCTTCTCTCTGCTCATTAGGGCTCCACTGTCCCCGCTGCCCTCTGTCCTCTCGGCACAGATGCTTCAGACCCACGGTCGGCTGGCCGGGCCGTCGGAGTGCTTACTTCTCCAGACTGTCTGAGCGAATTGCAAGCAGATCCGAGACCTGCCGTCTGAACGCGGGGCTGTTCTCTGGGAGTCGAGGAGGCCTCATGGGACCGCCTTCTCGATCAGAACCCTGGTCTGGGCTCCTGGTCTGGGCTCCGTGTCAGCCCGCAGAGCCACCTGCCAGGGCGAAGCCTGCTGGTCAGGGACGTCTCACCGCACTGTCCATCCGCGGTCGTCCCACGGACGTCCACATGAACCCTCCAAAAGCTGCCTCTAGCAGGATCGCAACAGCCCAACCCCACTGTCTTCCCAAAAGGGATTACTTTATCTTTGGTTTTCTCCTTTGTTATTTTACAACGGCATCAAGAAAACAAGCTCCATACAGATTCCTTAAATCTGGCAATGACACTCGATGTCCTCTTACCAATGTGCACCTTGCCCAGAGCCCGAGAGCTGGGCTTTTGGCGTCCGAGGTGAGCACCCCGAGTCACGGCCCCTCGTTGCTGCTGCTCACCGCCACCCCTCCCAGGACACACCACACCCCGCCGCTGCGGAGTCTCCGACGTGGACCAGCTCGCGTGGCCCCGTGCACGTCTTCTCTGATTGTTTTGTGGAGTCGTTCTAGAGGATTGGGTGCATAAATGTTGAAAATCGACTCCCCTCTGATTAGGAAAATGATGGAGCAAGTCTGGAGACGCGTCCGGGTTTCACATTGTGTCCCCATGACACTGTGACTCCCACCATGACACTGTGACTCCTGCCATGACACTGTGACTCCCGCCATGACACTGTGACTCCCGCCATGACACTGTGACTCCCGCACTCTTCCTCCTTCAAATACTGTTACTTCACACGCGGAAGGTTTCATGGTTCTCTACATTTATCCTTTAAAACAGGGCTGTCCTCTCCGGACCTGCTCCCCCGTCTATGCCCCGTTGGGTGTGGGCGCCCTCCCCCAGGTCCCACGGCACTGGGCCTGGAGGCCTGGAGGTCTGGGGCTCTGGGGGCGTGGGGGCCCCGTGCGCCGTGACATTCTGCCCCTGACACAGCTGCTCTGCTCGCAGCTGTGAAATCCGGTGTTTCTCCCCAGAGGGACCACAGCCATCTTCCGTTGTTGGGGCGGAGTCAGCGTCCTCTTGTCCGGGCACTTGTCAGTCAGCCACAGAACGCGTCGCCGGTGCGCACCGGCCTCGGCCTCTGAGATGAGAGCGTTACCCGCTGCATCCCAGGTGTCTCCGCACGTGTCCGTCATCCCTGGAAAGATGCGCATTTGAACCCGCAGAGGAAAAAATAGCGTGATTGACGTGACTTTTGGCAGGATTTTTGTCACAACTCCGGCGTGCCGCTTGCTGGAGGACCGGTCCCAACGAACGCCTGTCGCACGGCGAGGGGAACCGTCTCGCGTAGGCTCCTCTTTCTCCCCCTCGATACCCAAATGTCAGTCATCGGGAGGGAATTACGCCACGGAGTGAGGCAGCAGGCAATTTACCCTCTGGAAATGGAGCATTTACCTTAAGTGGTAAAAAAGGTGTTTTCTATTCCTTGATAGAAGTTTGCATGGAAATCTCTGCCTTTGTGTTTCTAATTCGTGTAGACTGAGCGGTGTCTCTGCGGATTAGTCCTTCATTCGTGGCAGTGTTTAAAACACATTTTAAAATTGCTTTTGTACACACGCAGCTAATAAGTTAAAGTACAGAAGGAGGTATTTTCAGTTTACATCCTCCCCGGGGAGCGCCTTTCCTCTGCAGCTCAAGCGGCAGCTCGCAGAGCCCCGGCAGCGAGGGCCGCCTCTTCCCCGAGGCTTTCATTACTGCATTCCAATAAAGTGTTGTTTTTTTCTTTCCCACCTTTTTTCTTTATTGGCTTGGGATTTGTGTCTTAATCAAAGTGTGCAAGAAATGTACTTAATCGTCAGACACAGTGACGCTCTGACGTGGCACTCCAGCTAATTAATGCGGAAAGTTGCAGAACGCGTGATTTTCCATTTACATCAAATGAGTTTGCTGTGATTAATGTTATCGTAGGAAATACCAAAGGAATTAATAATGATTAGGCCATTACTTCCAAGTGACGCTGAAGACTCCGAGATCTTCGCTCATTACAAGAGCTTGAAGACAGCGCAGACGTTGGTGCGTGCCAGTTGTGGCGGCCTGGAGTGCGGCGGCCCCGAGACTCGCCGACGGACGTTCCCTTTCCCACCCGCTTTTCGTCCAGAGGTTTTCAAATAATTGGGTCCGTGATGGGTTAAAAAATATTTTTCAATCTTTTTTTTGAGGGATTAATGCTTCAAGACTTCACTTATTCCTTCCCAAAAATAGTCCAAATACGAGTCTGTATCTTGTGCGAAGCCTTGAATCACGTATTTGGGGGTGAGATGCCCAGATGAACTGAGATGGTCCCTTCCCTTGAAGAGCCAGTCAAGGAAGCACCGGCCGGGAAGCTGGATGAGCATCGGGGCTCCTTAATGCTGGACTGGATGTGCCCAGGGGCTCGGGCGGGCCCAGAGCTGGGGTAGGACCGTGTCACAGGGCTTCAGGGGGCCATGAACTTCAGCTCCTACCGCAAGTGAGGAGCTGGCCGGGTGGTTGAGAGCCGTGGGCCGTGTGCACATGGACGCACTGGGGCAGGTTGACTTGGCGTGTGTCTGCAGCGTGGGGACGGGTGTGACCAGGAAGAGCCATGGGTGTTCAAGGGCTGTGGGGGCAGCTGGGTGCTGCGCCCCTCCTTTGCTTGTGGCCGAAGCGCCAGTGCGGGTGCAGGGGTGCTTAAGCCACACGTGGCCCCTTCGCAGCCGGCCCCGCCGATACCGCGCCATCTGCCACGGTCCCCGAGGAAGCAGCGCCTCGTGCTGTCGCACTGCTGGCCTGGTGACACCTTCCTGAACAGACTCTGGAAACCCGTCAGTGGAGAGAAAGCTCGCCGCGGGCACGGTGGGCCTGCAGACGTTCCCTTCCGGTGGGTTTCTGGCCCCGTGGGCCAGATGACGCCGCAGGAGACCGTCAGCCTCCGTGGCCCTGACTCGGGGCTGCGCAGACGTCTGAGCGGCCTCACGCCTTTCTTGGGTGGGAGTTGAGCCCTTCGGGTCTCCTGGCCCTGTCTTCCCCCGTGTGTGGACTTTGCTGTGGGAGGGGGCGTGGTACCTTGAAACTGCCCCCAAACTGTGATTTCCACAGCCTGGCCCCCATGTTCTCTAAGGAACTGAGCTGGGCAGGCCTTCGCTGCGTGGAAAGTTGATTCGCGTCATTCCTGTGCCGTCCTGGTCCGGCCTGCCCCGTCCTGCAGTTCACCTCCTGGCGCCTGCACCTCCGGGGATGGGGTGGGAGCTCCTGCCGGCCTTGTGGCCCTGCCGTGGGTTCCTCCTCCGGTCCGCTTCCTTCCAGCCCCAAGGGCATCCCCCAGAGCCTTTTCCTGTCTCCCCAGGGAGCTCAGGGCTCTCCTTGCATCCGTGAAGACTCTCCAGGTCCGTCCCTCCCGACCGCCCCCCAGCCGCGAGCTCCAGACCGGTACGGACCTGTCTGTTGGGTTACCTCCCTGCCAGATGTGGCCGAGCTGGCCTGCACCCCAGGTGCCCATTTCCATCGACGACCAGAGCCCCAGGTCAGCCCTCCCTCACCTCCACACCCGCGATTCCCCCGTGCGCTCACCGGCTCTCTGGTCTGGTCCTGCTTCCACGTTGCCATGGTTACCGCCTGGTCCCTGGGGGCCTCCTCCGAGGGCCTGGTGAGCGCAGAGAGCCCCATGCTGGCCGGTCAGCTCTCCCGCCTGCCGTCCAGACCTTTCCGACTGCAGCTCATTGCAGTGGACGGACCCAGAGGGAAAGGCGGGGATTCTGACATGGTGGCGGAAGGGTGTTTTTACGGGGAGCTTCTCGGGCACTGCGGACTCGCAACGGGGCCTGGACCGGAAGCTTAGCACACACCGACTGAAAAGGCAATCTATTGTGACTCGTGGGCAGAGAGCTCTCTTGCTTTTTCTCCAGCTGCTTCCGTGGGCCACGGAAAGAGCCCATCTCCACAGGGTGACCCCGCAGAGTTCGGAGCGTGGAGACCCCCCTCCTGCTCATCCGAGCTCCCGGGTTAGGAAATCGGTTCCCACATGGCCAGGTCATGAGGTCCCACTGAGGTTTTCCTCTCCCTCTGCTTTTCCTTCTCCACCTTCTCTGCGTGTGGCAGTAAAGTGGCATCAGGAAGTCCCCTTCAAAAGCTCAGAACACCCTCTAGCCTGCGGCATGGGGTCGGAGGGCGTGCAGGCTGGCTGGCCCCTCGGCTTTGCTGACACCCTCGGAGATGCAGAGGCCGAGAGTGGGCTTTCGGGGGCCAGAAGGGACTGGCCCAGCCTCCGCCTGCGGGGAGTGGGGTCTGCGGGGGCTGGGGCCCACGGAGGGGAGCCGGGGCTGCGGATGCTGGACCAGCGGGTCTGCGGTGATCTCTGACGGTGGCCGTGGCAGGCCACCAGCCATTCAAACCCGTCCTTTTAGAACTCCGTCCTTTTACACAGTGATGCTGAGGAGGACGGTGGGGGGAGGGGGACAGGGAGGAGCTTCTCCTCCCCGGGACGGCAGTGAGCCCCGGATAAGGGCTGTGGCAGGAGGAGCTCCCCCCAGAGTAATTCCTGAGGGTGTCTCGGACCGCGAGGCGAGACTGCGGAGCGCGGCAGGTCGACGGTGCGGCTGGCGTGGGCACGGCCGCCTTCCCGCGACCCATGTGTGAACAGAGCCCCGTCTCTGGCCCCCGCGTGTGCGAAGCTGCGGGGCTGATGTCCTCCCTCGTGGCTCGGTGCAGCCTGGCTGCCAGGGTCCACCAAAGCGCTGGGCACACGGGAGGCGTCCGTGGTTCTGGGAGCATTCACGGTTAGCGGATGGTTTGGGAAACACACTTTTTAACGTTTTGGAGACTAGGGGCTCTTGTTGCTGCTGTTGAGTGCTTTGAGAGAGAAAGAGAGCGTGAACGGGGTGTGGAGGCGCAGAGGGAGAACCGTAAGGAGGCTCCACACCCGGCGGAGCCCGACGAGGGGCTCGATCCAGGACCCTGAGATCCTGACCTGAGTGGAAACCGGAGTCCAATGCTTCACCGATGGAGCCACCAGGTGTCCTGGGAAGGGGCAGGGGCGGGGGGTTCGGTTTTTAAGGCAACAGGATGTTCAGAAAGTTGGAAAAAGGCAGCGTAGTCTTTGGGCACTGGGATGCTGCGTGGGTGTGAGCAGAGATGTCAGGAATCTGGGAAGGAGCCGATGGAGAGGCCGGGACTTCTAACTGTGCCTGGCCGCCAGGTAGCCGGGGCTGGGGAGCTGAGCGTGTGCGGAAGTCCCCAGGGCCTTCTGTCAGCGCTGGCGCGAGTCCCAGCACCACCACTTTGGGCGCGTCACTGTGAGCGCGAGGAAGCCACAGACACTGTCGCGCGCTGAGTTCCTAACGGCCGCCGCTGTGAAGTGCTTGTCAGGGGCCAGTCTGCCTGGCCAAGCCACGATCAGCGCCGAGACTGACCGCTGCTCCATTTACCATCAAGAAAGGCATTTTGCTGCAATCGCCGTACGCAGCCTTGCATTGTTGTTCCGGAGACGCTAAGACCTGAAAAGCCGTGTGCCTTGGAGTTGATGAAAGGTGGGGACCCCCGTCTCCCATGTGAGGAAAAGTGAGTGTTTAGCATGGAGCAGGGACTCACAGAGGACCAGCACTTTCCCGCCTCCCCTGCACAAATCCATGCTCTCACCCTTGCTAAGATCCCTTCCATGGGTGGTTCTCTGCGGGTGACGTTTTCCAGTAAGTGCAGACGTGCCCCCCACAGACGGGTTGCCCAGGACGGCGCTGGCTGATGCTTGTGTCCACTCTCCAAGCTCTCCTCTTTGGAAGCCGCGCTGCACGTGAGCTGCCGGCAGAGGAGAAGATGAGCAGAGCAAGGCTCACGGCCCCAGTGCGGCTGGGCTTCTGGCAAGAAGGGGCCGGGCACCTGTGCTGGCCACAACTGCTAGCGGGGACTTGCCCCAGGAGCTCCTCGAGGACGAGGCGGAGGCTGGGGACCTGTGTGGCTGCAGGTCAGCCTTGGGCTGGGGCTGACAGCTACCACGTGTGCAGGAGGCAGTCGGCCCTGGACGCTGGCGCTGTGGGACATCCTCCACGGCTGCCGGTGCCCACAGTCTGCGCAGGGCTCCAGAATGGACCCGTCCACTCACTTAACTGGCCATTAGAGTGGAAAGCTTCAAGTTCAATCCGTTTAGATGCAAATTGATTAATTCCTCTCAAGCTCAAATTGTCCTCAATTTTTCTGTCTTGACTAATTCAAGCCACCCTTGTGTTTGCTCTGATGGCAGAGCCACCGAGTGCTGGGGCCAGAAACCATCTTCGTGTCTTAATAACCCCCAACCCAGAAGTGCTGTCTCTCGCTGCACTTAGGGACTATCTGGGGGGACTTCGTAATGCCGAGGTCCAGGCCTCACCCCCTGACTAATGACTCAGACTCCAGGCAGGAGGCCCAGCTCTGTGCACACACGGGAAGACCTATCAGGTCTGTCCTTCCCGCCAGGAGGGTGCAGAGGACCTGGGAGGTGGAGCGCGGGTACCAGGAGCCCCCGGAGTCCCCCACAGTGTGCAGGGTGGACACGGTTGAGTCCCACGGGAGACAGTGGGCCACAGATCATCCCTCAACAGCCTTTACAGGTCAGGAATAAGACCTAATAGGAATCCTCTTTATCTGAGAAAATGCATTATTTGAACTTAACCAGGGCACGTGACATGCAGGTAGGACTTAATGTAGACATTACGCCGCATCAGTGCAGCTGTTCCTGCTGTCACACTGGGAAGGTAACCGGAGCCTCTTAGTGACTAGAAGTAACACTGACCTGGCATCGGAGATGGGGACCGTGTGCTGGTGTACGTGAAGGTAGTTCTGAGCGGCCGTGAGCTGTCGGGGAGTCCTGGGAGTGAGGGCACGGTCACAGGATTTCTGCCCCACGCTGGCGCTGTTTTCAGCCAAGACTGCATGGGTGTCGGCAGGGGGCGATGGTGGTGTCCTTCCTTCCTGTGGGGCGCAGAGAACACAAGTAATTAAATCCAAGCTAACGGGCTCTTCACACCCGGGCCGATGTCTGCAGTGCCGGTCCCGTGTAATCCTCTCTGAGAGCTGAGCCTTAACCACAGCACGTTCTCTGCAGAAGGAGAAATAATAAAACTGAATCGGTTTGTCACTTCGCTCTCGCTGAGGAGATCCGCAGATCGCTGCAGCGCCTGTGTCTGCCGTCGGTCCTCACACTCTGCAGCTCACGTTCCCAGATGACAGAACCGTCTGCGCCTGTCCTGTGCGCGGCCCCTGGACCCCGCCGCGGGGACAGCGGCGCAAGGCCGCAGACGGCGAGGCGGGGAGTTCTTGGCGCGCCCTGAGCTCTGCACGGTGCCATGCGGTTGGTCCTCACTTCCTTGGTCCTGGGGCCGTCCCACCATGCCCGATGGCGGGCAACCGTAGAAGGGACAACATGCACAGGTCGGAGTCACCGAGCTAACAGCTCTGCTCCCACCGTTCAGGGGCCCAACACCCATTTGCCCAAGATTGTTCCGACCGTGGGACACGGGGCCGAGGGTGGGCTCGGTCCGTGTGAGTCCACAGTCCACACAGCGTGCAGGGCCCAGCCTGGATCCAGGCGAGTTCGCCCAACGCGAGGCCTGCAGGGTTCACCCTGTCCGCGCTGCTGGGCTGTGGCGGCCGTCGGTCCCGCTGCTTCACTCTGAACTTTCCCCACGACGTGCGTCCAAGAGCAGGCGTCCGGAGCCTTCCCTGCCCCAGAGGTCGGCGCCGAGACCCTTCCCGGGGGACCCTCGCTTCACTCCGCCGACACACGCTTCCTGAGCCCCGTGCGGGCCAGCGGCGCCGGACCCCAGACACGCGGACATCCGTCCAGGGAGCTTAGTCTCGACACCCATGGAATCACGCACGTACCAGACGGGGCCCTCACCGGCCAGTCTACCCACCTGGGCCTCAGGATTTCGTCAGTCTGCCCTCTGACCACAGAGGACAGAACTGGGCGTTGAAAATAAACCGGCTGCTGACGGAGCTTACAAATTCAGCCGCGACGCTGCACCCGAGCTTTGCTGCGTGGAGGTCAACGCCTCGGAGCTGGGAACTGGAGGGAACGGCTTCCCTGCGCGTGCCTAATTAGAACAATTAATACTCAGTACCGCGGGGCGTCAGCGTCAGCGCACAGGGACGCGCCGGTCCCCACACCACCGGGTCTCCCCGCCTCCGGCCCCTCCCCTCTGGGGACCCGCCGTGTGTCCTCACGGAAGAGTCTGTTTTCTGGTTTGCGTCTCCTTTTCTCTTGGTTCGTTTGTTTCCATCTCACATTCCACGTCTGAGTGAGATCGTCGCGTCCCACTGACGTTCTCTGACTGACTTACCAAATGCGTAGGTTTAAATTCAGATCTCGTCCCACATACACCACGATGCTCAGTCACAACTGGGAAACCCACCGATATTTTTGGTGGTTTATGCTGATCCACAAACGAATTTTAAAGCGTGTTGTTTCTCCCTGAAGTACCGAGGAAAATAGGAGACATTGTGATTTTTTTTTAAAGCAAATGATCTGCTCCTTTCTCCTTCCTTTATTTAAACATTTAACAAAACCCTGCTGCGCGTCGGGTGTCCCCTGGGGCAGGCTAAAGGGTCTGGACCCCCGGCACAGAGTGTCCATGCCCACAGGACACTGGGGGCCTGTTTGTCAGGAGTAAGGCAAGAGGGTGCGTCACAAGGGGCGCCTGTGGATTCGGTCATTCCTCGGGGCCCGGATTCCCCAGGTCTGTTTGCGCGTGGGCCGACCGGGCCTCGCTGTGGGCCGCCGTCCGTAAACCCGGCAGAGGAGAGTGTGTGGGGTGCAGGCTAGCGACCGCTCTGTGTGGAACCCTCCATGCCCGAGATTCCCCCACCCGGCCGGCTTAGCCAGAACCCCGGCCCCCGTGCTGCTTCTCCCCGATTTGCCGCACATTTCCTCCTGCCCCTGCCGTCAGCTGTAAACCCCGCTGTCTTGGCCGCACCGGGGTTGGCCTGGGCCTTCCTCCCCGGAGGCAGGGGTCTTATTTTTCATGTGGTGTAAGATACAGGCCCACATCTGTTCTTCCATTGGCGGACGTCCAGTGATCCCAGCACCAGCTGCTCAGAAGATGTCCTGTCCCCACTGAGTGGTCTTGGTGACCTTGTCAAAAGTCAGTCCACAGCGATGTGAGGGTTTATTTCCGAGCCCTGTTGTAGTCATTGTTCTGTTTGTCTGTCTTTATGCCAAAACCGCTCTGCTTTGATGGATGTTACTTTGTAGTACGTTTTGAAATCAGTAAGTATGATTTTGATTTTGTGTTTTCCAAGATTGTTTTGGCTTTACAGGATCCTTTGAGATTTTATGTGAATTTTAGGATGGATTTTCCCTCAGTGGGGCACTGCGAAAAGTGAGGGAACCGCAGATGTCATCGGGGGTTTGCTAGCGAGTGCGCCGAATCTGTCGGCCGCTTGGGCGGCATCGACATCTAACACTGTTGAGTGTCCAAGCCATGAAAGGGGGCGTCTTTCTGTTGGTTTGGACGTCTTTAATTCTTTTAGCAAGGTTGTAGTTTTCGGTGTTCGAGCAGTTCACTTCTTTGTCTATGTTTATTTGCTTAAATATTTTCTTCTTTGGATGCTATTGTAAGCGAAGTTCTCTTAATTTCCTTTTCAAATTGTTCGTTGTTCGTGTACAGAAACAATTCATTTTGTGTGTTAATTTTGTATACTACAAACTGGCTGAATTCATTCACGGGTTTTAATAGTCTTTTTGTGGAGTTTATGGGGTTTTTTAGATAGAAGATCATGTCATCCACAAACAGATAATTTTACTTCTTCCTTTCCAACTTAGATGACTTTTCCTATCTTTCTTACTTATTTGCTCTGGTAAGTACTTGTGATATAATGTCGGAGAGAAGTGGCACACACAGGCATTCGTATCTTTTTCCTGACCTCGGAGGGAAGTTCTCAGTGTTCCCCTGTGAAGTATAATGTCTGCTGTGGGTTTTGCTATGTGACCTTTATCATCGGTGACCTTTACTATGTGGTAGTCTCCCTCTCTTCCTAGCTTGTTGAGTTTTTTAAATCATAAAAGGTGTTGAATTTGTTGAATGCATTTTCTGCATTAATTGAAATGATTATATTGAGTTTTTTTGCTCTTTTCATTTTGTCAAAGTGATGTAGTCCGTTGGTCAATTTTAATATGTTGGCCATCCTTGAATGCCAAGAAGAAATCGCTCTTGGCCATAACGTATAGTTCTTTTAATAAACTGCTGAATCCTGCTTGCTGGTATTTCGTTGAGGGATTTCACATCAGTATTCATAAAGATTACGGATATATAGCTTTCCTTTCTTGTAGTATCTTTATCTGGCTTTGGCATCAAGACTGTTGGCCTCATGCAATGAGTTAGAAAGTGTTCCTCTTCCATTTTCTGGAAGAGTTTGGGAAGGATTGATATTAATTCTGCTTTAAATACTTGTAGAATTCACCTATGCAGCCATCTGATTCAGGGCTTTTGTTTGTTTGTTTATAAGTTTCTGATGACTGGTTCTATCTCCTTGCCAGTTCTCAGTCTGTCCAGATTTCCTGTCTCTTCGTGATTGGACCTGGGTAGGCTTGTGTTTCCAGGAGTTTGTGCATTTCATCTCGGCTCTGCAGCTCGTCGGCACGCGCTGGTTCACGGTGTTCTCCCGTAACACGGAGTACTTCTTTCCACGCCTCTGAAGGCTCAACTATGACTATGTTCAAGTATTACCTCATTAGTCTGATTATTTTTCATTGTTTATCTGTGTACATTATAAATATTTCCGTCTAGAGATGGTTTCACTGTAGTCTGATTTGTTCTTCATCCATAACTCTACTTCCCTTTAAACCTTTTATCTACTCACTGTCAGTCTTTAGTTTATGGGATTCATCCATGTGGATTGATGTTCAAGTCCCAGAGGTCAAATGTAAGCATTTCGTGAGCACGTGGTTAAGATGCATGGTTACGCCGTGGAGGGTGTATGGGAACTGGTTTGGGGACACGGCAGATGCTGGGCAGCGCGCATCAAAGGACTTGGTGGGATCTAAGTTTCCCTTGCATCGTTCTGGTCTCCTGCACGAGTGTTCAATGGGCTCAAAAGCGCGAGCCCCCCTCGCGACTTAGTAACTGCCCAGCTTCTCACTCTCCACGATGACGGTTCCAAACACACTTGTATTCTCTGAGGGGCTGTTTGCTTCTGTCGCGCTTGCATCAGGCAGGACATTCCCTGCTGCTCTTCACCCCGTCTCCTCCAGGAGACCGCTATGTGGAAACGGAACAAGCTCGAATGCAGGTCTTCACAGTGGGGTCAATCAGGTGTTCCAGCCACGTGCATTTTAAATTATCCCTTTGCTTTGTGGCAACTGAGACATTCATTTTGTGAATTCCTGACATGAATTAGTCACCCGAATTAATTCCAACTCACAGGCTCAGGAGCCAAAATAAATCAGGCTCTGTATGTAGAAATGTATGTTCTCAGAAAGTAAGATTCTTCTTAAACACTGCAACAATGACCCCTGACCCTGGGCAGTCACCCTTTAATCCTCGTGGCTGCCAACCGGACGGGCACCGGGGGAGGAGGGGCACCGCATCTGCACCCAGATGCCTTCCCAGCACTCGGCTCAGAGCTCGGCCCCTCTCACTGCTTGGGTGTGTTACACGCACGTGGGGGTGAGTGACCAGAAGCAGGTGGACAGCACACGGCTGGGCTCCCGAGGAGCTGCTGGAAAACCCTCTCACACCCTTGTTCCTTGTGCTTCGGTGCCTTGTTTTTTCGGTGTCCGAGGAGAGCCCGTGTGTCTCCAGCCGGAGCCCAGCCCCTCACGGCCCCAGAGCCCGACAACACCAGCTGAGGTAGAAGCCTCTCGGGAGACTCCGTACTGACTTGCCCCATGAACGCAGGTGCGGACAGGAGCTGGTCCAGCCCATCTATGACATGTCGTCCGTCTCCTGCTAGACCCACGCGTCAGTGAACACGGGTCTGCACCTTCTGATCCGACTCCTCCTGACGCCAGTGCCCTGAGCCCAGAACCTCCGAAGTGCTCCGAGCCCCACACCCCGCTGCCCTCCATTTCCCCCATTGCACAGCGGTCTGGAGAGCGTCCTGTCGGCCCATAGGAAGGGAAACAGGTCGTAGGAACCCAGAAGGCATGAACTGGTGTCAGAGGCTCACAAGTGGCCCAGGGTGACTGAACGGCCAACGTCACGATCAGAGAACACGTTTGTCAAAATTTGTATGTTTCTTTTATGGTCTCCTGGGTTTTCCTTGACCCTGAGGCTAAAACTCGTGCCGGTGTTTACCCTGGTGTTTGCAGTTTGGGAGTCCGCGTGTGCGAGCCTCCGGCCGGTCCCCACCTGTAGCTGAGGCACTGATCTTCCTGTCCCTTGACTTGCTTTCCACGTCACACAGAAGTGACTGGGGTTCTCCGAAGCAGCGCTGGGATCTCGAGGCCGAGTCTTTGGAGGCAAGCACAGCCCTGCTGTGTGCGGTGCGGAAGCAGAGGTGGGCGCGGGTCAGAGCGTTGCTTTTCTCCAGGGACCCGAGGTGGGCCCGTGGTGCTTTCCCAAGCTTTGCCTTTAGAGGCCGAATTGGCATAAACGTGCTGGTAGGGCCTCGGCATCCGCTGGCTGGAGGTGGACAAGCTCCCGCCGGAAAGACACAGCCTGCTTTGCGCCTCGTGCTGGGTGCCCGGCTGCAGGAACACTCCGGAAAAACAAAGCACTCCGTCTCCAGCTCTTGTCCTTAGAGCTGCTTTCTGCTACCAAACCGTATATGATCTGGTGTAGATTTAGGACATTTTTGACAAAAAGAGGTTGTTCTGTCAGCAGTGAAGCAATGTTCCTGGAGAGAAAATTCTGGAGTTTACCAAGTCGCACCAGCTCCTCCCGAGCCGCACGAAAGAGCGGGTTCACATGTCTGCGGCTCTTCAGCATGAGGGAGGCAGCGGTAAGTCAGTATTTCTGGAATCGACCACGGCGGGGCAGGGTCTTTTCGCTGAGAAAAAAGACGTATTTCCAGTGACCCTGCTGCGTGCCATCTCCTCCCGCAGCGGAGCATGAAGGCGAACCGAGAAGCAGGGCTTGGTAAGGCCAAGGAGAGGGCCCGAAATGCCCCAAGTTTTATATTTCATTTTACTGTGTTCGAGTATTCTTTGATTTAAATTCCATTAGCCAACATGTAGTCTATCCTTAGTTCCAGACGTAGCGTTCCGAGATTGCGTCAGCTCTGCACGACGCCAGCGCCCACCACGGCACGGGCCCCTCCGTGCTGTCCCCCCGCGACCCCAGCCCCCACCCGGCTCCCTCCAGCCGCCCTCGGTTTGTTTCCTGGAGTCAAGAGCCTCACGATTGTCTCCATCAATGATTTCTTCCCATTCGGCTTCCCCTCCCTGTCGTCCTCTGCACGATGCCCTCCGTCCCACGAGGGAGTGAGGCCGCGTGACCGTTCGCTCCCTCTCTGCGGCTGCCTTCTCTCAGCGTGACCCTCCAGCTCCGTCCATGTCCAAGTAATGCTGGGTACCCGTCCTTCCTGGTGGACATTCCAGTTCTTATATTTTAAATCTGATACTGGGATGTATTATTTTTACTTTATTTTAAACGGTAGTTTTGCAGAAATAAATCAAGATAATGACTGAAAACAGACGGGATCTTTAAACACATCATCCGACTTGGTTCCAAAGATGCCAGCAAGGACTTCAGTATTTCCCTGAACCCCCCCACACGCACACATGCACACACCCACACATGCACACGCACGCGCGCGCGTACACACATGCACACACACACGCACACACGCGCACACACACACTCCCTGAACCCCCCACATGCACACACACGCACGCACGCGCACGCACACGCTCCCTGAACCCCCCCCACATGCACACACGCTCCCCACGGCCTTTGCTCCACCGTGTCCCCCCGGACGGTCACACACCTGCTGGGATGGGGTCCCGGGCAGGACTGAGGGCCACTCCCTGTCCTCGGGGCTCTTTGTTGCTTCCTGTTGACGTCAGTCTCCACCCCCATCTACAGGTCCTTTAGGCAACTAAGAATAAAATGACAATTTAAGGTCTATCTACCTGTCCGCCATTGCTGGAACTTCCACTAATATGGCACTGAAAAAATAGTAACTCTTCGAACTGTCTTAAGAGCATTTTCTAGATGAAACAGTCACACACGCTGTGTCTTCAAAGGGTGCATGCGTCTGGGGGTCGGAAGCAGAAGGACCCCTACCCTGTGATCTCTGCTCCGGACCTCTCCCGCAGTGCCTTCCTCTGCTGCCCTCGGTGATGTCACGGCCCCTTGCAAGCCTCTCTCCTACCTTCCCCCTCACAGCACCTCCTGCCGGGCTGACCCCACTTCTGAACACAGCTGCCTCCAGCTACCCCGGGTCCCGGGCTGCGCTGTGCGTTCCTGACGGCACACCCGTGCTGGTGGGCCCAGGAGGCTGGAGGCCGGGGGCTCCCTTCTGAAGCCTGCATGTGGCCCAGAAAACAGAACTGAGCTGACAGGCAGAGCAGTCCCAGAGGTAGAGAGACCCACAAGGACCGTCTCGGGTGGTGAGGGACAGTCCTGGCCAGAGCTGTGCAGACAGAAAGGTCCATTGCCCCCAAAAGACCAGGGGCCCCCAGGGGCCTTCAAACAGAGCAGTGTCGCAGGAGAAAGGCTGGGTCAGGTGGGTAGGACGTGATTCTTTGTTCTGCTTCCACCTTGGGTCTGTGCTGCCCGTGGAGACAAGGGGCGTCTTAAAGAGTTTACGGAGCAGAGGTGACCGCCAGAGTCAGATGGGGACCCCAGGTCATAAACCTGGCAGGTAGAAAGACCCACAGTGGAGCCCAGACGCACAGAGCCGGGCAGGCCATCCGTGGGCGACCAGGCCATCAGTGAGGCTCCCGCGTGGGGTTTTGTGGATGTGCACGGCCCGCGCTCCTGCCAGCACACGCCCTCTCAGATTCCCTGTGGTCAGAGCAGTCGAGGGGACCCCGTCGCACTGCCCGGTCCTCCTCGCCATCACGTGCGGGACGGGGCACCAGCAGGGGCAGGTCACACCCGCCACCACGCAGGCTGCAGAGCCCGCTCACACGCCTCACGTCGGATCTGACTGCACCGCTGGCCCAGAGGACACAGCGACTCAACCCAGAAAGAAAATGAGCGTTTGCAGAGCAGGCGGGGACCGGGCTTTGGGATCCTTGATCACGAGCAGGAAATCGCAGCTTCTTGCCCGCGGTTGGTTTCAGGGCTGGTCTCGGCACCTCCCCCTCCCCCGCTCTCTCAATCTCTCCGTCTCCGCTCGTCTCTGGCACACACCCTCCAGGTCCCTCCTGCATCCGGCGCATGGTCAGTCTCTCCACGTCTGCGTGCCAGGCCGTCAACCCCCGAGTGCCTGCGCTGGATCTGCTGTGGGTGCGGAGTAGGGACTGGGTGGCAGACTTCCCTGAGGAGGCTTCATGGATGGGCTTTTGTGGGCGCCACGTGCAGCCGGCCCTGATACCCTGCCCGGACTTCGGGTTTTGTATCACGGCATGCCCCCAGCCTCCGTGCCAGGCGAGCCAAGGCTGTTGGAGAAGGAGGCTCACAGGCAAGTGCCCTCCGGCTCTCGAGCTTTGAAGAAACATGGCAGCAAATCACACGGCGAGACTCACTCTGGAGAATGTCACACGGGGCATCTGGAGGAGCATCATGAGCCCCGCAGATCCTCGGGGTGAAAGCAGCGTCGGGGACACGAGCCAGCCGGGACTCGTCAGCGAACTGGTTATGAGGATGTGGCCGGGGTCCGTCCGGCACCTCGCAAAGAACTGTGGGTCCAGCTGGGACAGGAGGACGAGCCTGTGAAGCCGAGAGAATCAGGCGAGAGCAGAGACGGGAGAGATGGCCAGACAGGAGAGCGCAGCCGGCGAACCTGGAGTCTGGCCCCCCTCACGTGGGATGGACCGAGCTCAGCCACGGGTCACGATGGCGCCTCAAGTGTCCCATGTGCAGACTCGGGGCCCTGGGAGTTCGCTCTTCGACTGAGCAAGAGTCATCAAATGATAGGGGGTTTCTGCCTTAATCCCGGGAGAGATGGTGTTGAAGTGTGTGCTTGCTGTCTGGCAAGAGAAGTAGGTCACAAGACGGTCGTCAAACCATACCAGAGTCCGCGTTCCGGGGGCGCCGCATGGGGCCTCGTCGGGACAGTTGGCCCCGCGGTGAAGGCTCCCCGGCTCAGCGCGGGGGGAAGGCACGCTGACCCTGGGCTGGAACCGGGACTTCTGGGCACTGATTTCGCAGAACCTCGGTCGCACTTAATGGTGCCGTTTCCTCTTCGTACCAGAGTGATTCTTTGCAAGGAGTGAAGTTCCTGCTTCCTGAACGTTTTCGTGAAAAGGGTTTGTGGGAGTGGTTTCAGGCAACAGACTACCCTCCCGAACTGTGAGTTTCGTCCCTGGGTTAGAGTTTGGAACATGGGGCTGGTTGGCCTGGGGAATGGGACCACAGGAAGGTCCTCTGTTGTCCAGCCCTTCTGTGACCCACACGCACCCTCCCCCGGGCTCAGATGGCGGCCACGGCACGAGGCACAGCCGCGCTGGGCAAGCGGGTCAGTGCAGCTCGGGCCTCCGGGTAACCTCCTCATGGAGAACGGGCAGAGAAGCGCAGAGACGGAGAGCGGGTGGTTTTTTTTTATATTTTATTTTATTGGTGATGAATGAGGACCCCCCCCCCCATCGGCAGGAAATGGTGACGGGCACAGAGGGGCTGCCTCGGAGGCATTGGCGGACAGTTGCTGCCCCGGACGTGTTGTGGGTGCTCGGACGTGTCTCCCTCCGGATTCCCAGGCCGCACGGTCGCCACATCGTCTCCGTCTTTTCTGGACCCCAGTCTGGAAAACAGTTCTGAGCGGAAGCAGGCCCGGTTTGCCTTCTGTAAAGCGGTTCTAGGGGAACGGCAGCTCCACCGACGGGAAGGCTGCGCACCAGCGGCAGTCGTCTGACCAGAAACCAAATCACCAACAACAGGAACATGAGGCATCTGGGGGGCTCAGCTGTTAAGCGTCTGCCTTCAGATCAGGTCCTGACCCCCGGGTCCTGGGATCGAGCCCCGCATCGGGCTCCCTGCTCCACGGGGAGCCGCTTCTCCCTCCGCCTCTGCCCCCACCCCCCGCTCTCGCTCACACTCACTGTCCCCGTCAAAATAATAAAACCTTAAAAAAATATTTTAAATGAATGACCCAAGCAGACAGGAATCTCAGAGAAGTGGGAAGTCGCAGAGGGAGGCTCCACCCTGCCTCCGTGACCGGACCTGAGCGTGAGCGCGCAGAGAGAGGGCCCGCCATGGAGCCCGGGCCGGTCCGGCATGCAGGCGCGCTCCCGCAGGAATGCGTGGGGCCGGAGACCCTGGATCTGGAGGTCATGGGCAGGGACGGTGGGACCCCTTCCCCACCGGGCCTCACCTTGCGGGGGAAGGCCACAAGCCAACACCGGTGACGCAGTGGGACATACACATGGCATAGCACTAAATACTTACTCTTTTCACTAAAATGTAAAAGCTTTGTAATCCAGACACTACAGAACAAGGACTGGTTCTAGCTTGATTGTTTAAAACTTTCTTTCCAATTTAAATTCGGTGAGGAAGCTGAAGGCAGGTGGGGTTTTGCAGGGGTCTGACTCCCCAGGCCATCTTGGTAACCCCAGGCTCCTGGAGCCTGGAAGGCCAGCTGTGGTGGGGAGGCATCTGGGAGCGTCCTTGGTCCCAGGGTCACGGACTTCAGGGGGCTGAGGGCTGGGAGCGTCCGGGCCAGCGGGCGGCAGACGTGAACAACACTGCTTTGTGTTGAAGGGCTCGGAGGGACCATGGGCTCCGAGGAGGGTGGCCCACATCGCCCCTGCGGGGCTGCAGAGGGCCCAGAGAGCTGGCCCTGGCCCTGGCCGGTCAGATGTATGTATCCCAGCACTGTGTCTCACAGCCAGGCCACCGCAGCCCCCGGGGTTGCCCGGGACTGACTGCTGGGGAACAGTCTGGCGAGCTGTGTTTCCCCGAAGCCGCCACGCACACAGCCGAGGCTGGGGAGCCGCGGGCCGCGGGCCTCCCACAGGGTTTGGCACGGTCAGGTGCCAGGTTCTATACCAGAAAGACCAGGTCGGCATCTCGGCGGAAGGGGTGGACAGCGGCGTCTTCAAACGAAACAATAAACAAGGATCGGCAGTCTTGCTGATGGGCAGAGGCGGGGACGGTGACGGGACAGGGGTCGGGGGTCGCGAAGGCTCGGGGATGGGGGCAGGCACGGGGACTGCGGGAGCCTCTCGGCGGCACACTCCAGCCCAGCGCCGGAAGGAGATCCCCGTCCACACTCCACGTGCAGAGAACCCCGACCTCCTCCTGTCCTAGTGCAGGACCCACAGGACTTGGTGACTTTAAGAGAGACTGGAAGGTCCCCCAAACCACGAATCAAAATGTCTCCTTGTTTTCTTGGAACTCCCAGAAATCCTTTGAGCAGAGAACAAAACCGTGTGCTCCTCGGCAGCAGATGAAAGGCTTAGAACACCAATGCCTCCTGGAAGCCTTGCCACGACTGACAGCCGTGGTCCCCAGAGTCGTCCTTGGATGGGAGGGGCCGGGACGCTGCCGGCGGAGAGCACGGAGGGTGGGGACATGGGGGCTTGGGGGTGGGCCCCGCATGAGCCCGCACTCTGCTACTCCGGGGAGGTCCCCCCGGGCCTGGCTGCCGCCCTTCCTGATGCACACAGCTGAGGGCCGCCGGCAGGTGTCACGGCTCAGGAGTGCGCTGTCTGGTCGAGGCCGAGGAGAGTGGGGCAGCCTTCCTGGCTGGCTTGCCTGCCCGGGCACCCCCAGCAAGCACAGGTGGGCCTGAGCCCACCTTGTTATAGGACGTTGTCCCCCACCCTGTGGGAGGCTGACCCGGCCCCGGATCAGGCAGCTGAGTTTCGGGACGTGTGGGTTCATTCACGTGGTTGGCCAGCCTCCACTCACCGTGACCGTGACCGTGACTATGTATGTTGGTGACCTCAGGGAAGGGTCCTGTTCAGGCAGCCGGTGACCGGGATTTCTTCTGCTGGGTTCACGCTGCTTCCAGTCCGCAGCACGGACTATGCTGTGGCATAGTCGTCTCTGTGTTCCCTTCCTGCTGCGTTCTGTCGGTGGTGCGTGGAAGTCAGCCCTTCGTTGATGGTGTTTTAAGAAAACTCTGATTTTCCAGAAGCCCTGGAAATTCACTTCAGTGCAGTGTGTCCTCGGGCCCCCTCTGCCTCTCTCCCGCCCCCTCCCAGGACACGGGGCCCCCCAGTGCCCTCAGAACGCCCGCTGAAAGCCCGCCCCAGGCCGGTGCTGCTCAGACGGGGAGCCGTCTTTCCAGACCCTTCCTCCCCACCCGTCCATCCCACCTGTGTGTGCCATGGACACATGTGGCACGCTGCAGCTACACCAAAACCTTGAGCCTCTCCAGCCCCCGGGGCTTCCTCTCTAAAACAGGGCGAGGCCACGGAGGAGAAGGGTTACCAGCTTCCTTTCCTCGCTCTGGCAGTTTCCACACTGAAGGCCTTTCTCTGCCCTGTGTGCCGGTGTGTAGATATGCGCGTGGTTCCTATCAAACCTAGACAGCCCCTCCGTGTGGCCCTCGGCAGGACCCCGATGCTCCCGTCTCCGGGGAAGAGGGACTGAGACTTGGCAGGAGGCGTGTGTGTCCCTGTGCCCCAGGAGTCCCGACGGTGGACACAGACACACCGACAGGCTGCCAGATGGACCCCAGACCCCCGGCCCCAAAAGCTAGCTCTCCCCCCTGTGTTTGTACCTGAAGTGAGGGCGCCCCTGGGACCAGAGCTCCTCATGTAGGCTCCAGTGGTCCTGTAATTGCACCATGATCTTGAGTTTTGAGTCCAAGATCCTCTGAAAAGCACACACAGCACATCCGATATGATGCGCACTTTTTCCTTGAGCTCTTGGTGTCATGTCCTCCCAGAAATGGGGGCTTCCCCGGTGGTCGCAGGACTTCTCAGCCCAGCCAGGGTGTGACTTCACTGATGCCAGGGAGTCCAGGCCTTGAGGTGTTTCGTACACGGCTTTCTTCACACGGCTGTGCTTAATGCCAGGCGGGCAGGCCGGGCTGCTCTCCCAGGCCGTGGCAGCAGACAGATGAGGAGCGTCAGGTCCCCCGCCGCGCCCCGGGGGCCTCCATCTGACTTGTGAGGTGACGTGACTCAGCCCTCTGCTCAGGACAAGACTATGTCTGTGCCTCAGCCTCCCCTCCCTGACTCAGTCTGTCTCTCCCCACCTGTCTCTTTGCTCCCTGGGTCAGTGTCCCTCTCTCCTTCTGTCTCTCCATCCTGTGTGCCCTGGAGCTCGACCAGCTGCTGACCCTTGAGTGGTGGAGCTGGGGTGGGTCCCGCTGGCCCCATGACCGAGCGTCCCATGTCTGCTCTCAGACACACCACAGAGCACCGATGGGAATGCAGGCCCGCTCCAGGAGACCCTGCAAAACCATGTCCTCAGCCAGAGCTGGATTAGACACCGTCCAGGATGGACCTGTCCACGTCCTCGTCTGTGGCCTGAAGAAGTCCAGAATGATTTGTCGGTCACTATGACACACAGAGACCCACACAGTGACCATCACAGCCGATGGGCAGCCTGGGGATGTGGCTTCACCATCAGCCAAAGTTTCCCAGGACAGAGTCCAAGCCACGTTCCTTACCATGATCAAAGCCCAGTGATGTGGCCACACTTCTCAGATCCCCCACAGCCTGTCCGGCCACACGGGTCCCCTCGATCTGGAAACATAGCCCAGATGTCATCCTTATATGCACCTGGTAGGGTCCTCCCCTGATGTCCAGGTGGCTCATGCCTCATCGTCTCAGCAAGGGCGCCCCTGGCCACCCTGCCCAGGAGGGCAGCAGCTCTCCCTACTCCATTTCCCACTCTGATAGTCTCCTTTATGTTCATCACCAATTTTTACTTAGTAAGTCTTCCTTCCTTGCTAAAATGTCATCTCTGTGAGAAAATATTTTGTCTATTTTGTTCACTACTGAAACCCGAGAGCCTCAAACTGTCCCCGGCACATGGACAGTGGTCAGTAAATCCGGAAAATAAAATGGTCAGCAAATCTTGTTCGGAAAACCTATCAAATATGTCAAATATTCTATTTTCTTTGGGTGCTTTGTTTCTACAGTGACCAGGCCAATCATTTTCTTATATTTTATTATAATATTAAGACTTAAAAGTCTGTGAATGAATCTTGGATATTTGTAAGGCAATATTTTTGGAAGAAAACCTGAGTGTTCTGAATATCATCTCCTTCCCAACCTCTCTGTGGCTTCCAGTAAAGCTGCTGTACTGACTCTGAGTGAAGGCAGTCTTATTGAATGAACATAATTTGTAGGAAAAGTGCACGATTTTTCTAGTTTCCAGAAAAGCACACTAGCCCTTCCCTTCCATGTGCCTCCTTGCGTGAACGTGCGTGGGAGTGTTTATGAGAAGGAAGGCCTGCCTGTCTTCCGGGTGTTTTCCAAATACTTGATCTTTTACAGTCCTGTTTACTACCAAAGATCGGTCAGCACAGCAGGAGAAATTCAGAATATCCCACGTCACGGAGAGAATGGAGTGAGGGTAGGCTGCCCAGCTCCGTCTGTTCCTTCACTCATTGCTGAGAGCTTGAGAGGCTTAGCCCTGTGCTTGGCCCTCTGAGCATGGCACAGTCAACCAAAGCCAGCAGGGCTCACAAACTCGTTAGATAGAGCATGAAAATGGGCATTCCAGAAGTTATCATGATTATGCCTCTCTCTCCATGCCGTGACTGGCAGAACCACACCTCGTGGGTGAGCTGGTACAGGGAAACAGGCGGAGAGGGGATGGGAGGTATATTGCAATACAGGCCTACCTCAAGAAGCAAGAAAAGTCTCAAACACACAATCTAACCTCACACCTAAAGGAGCTAGAAAAGGAACAGCAAATAAAGCCTAAAGCCAGTAGAAGAAGGGAAATAATAAAGATTGGAGTAGAAATAAACACTCTAGAAACAAACAGAATAGAGTGGATTATTAAAACTAAGAACTGGTCTTCAACAGAATTAATAAAATTGATAAAAACCCTCAGCAGACACGTCAAAAGGTAAAGAGAAAGGACCCAAATAAATAAAATCATTAAAGAGAGAGGAGAGATCACAACCAACAGCCCAGAAATATAATCAATTATAATCCTCATGCTATGAAAAATATATGCCAACAAACTGGGAAACCTGGAAGAAATGGACAAATTCCTAGAAACATACAAACTACCAAAACTGAAACAGGAAGAAATAGAAAATTTGAACATACCCATAATCAGCAATGAGATTGAATCGGTAATCAAAAATCTCCCAACAAACAAAAGTCCAGAGCCAGATGACTTCCCAGGGGATTTCTAACAGACACTGAAAGAAGAATTAATACCTATTCTCAAACTGTTCCAAAAAAATAGAAATGGAAGGAAAACTTCTAAACTCCTTCTGCAAATCTAGCATGACCTTGGCTCCAAAATCAAAGCCTCCACTAAAAAGAATTATAGGCCAATATCCCTAATGAACATGGATGCAAAAATTCTCAATAAAATACTCACAAATCAAATTCAACAGTACATGAAAAGAATTACTCACCACAATCAAGTGGGATTTATACCTCGGCTGCAGGGGGGGTGTTCAACATCTACAAGTCATTCAGTGTGACCCACCACATTAATAAAGGAAAGCGTAGAACCATATGATCCTGTCGGTAGATGCAGAAAACGCATTTGGTAAGACACAGCAGCCTTCCTAATGAAAATCCTTCACAAAGTAGACAGAGGGAACATACCTCAACATCACAAAGGCCATATACAAAAGACCCACAGTTAATATCATCCTCAATGGGAAAAAGCTGAGAGCCTTTCCCCTCGGAGATCAGGAGCAAGACAGGGACGTCCACTCTCATCATTACTATTGAACATGATACTGGAAGTCCTCGCCTCAGCAATCAGAACACAAAAACAAGAAATAAAAGGCATCTATATTGGCAAGGAAAAAGTTGAACTTCCACTGTTTGCAGACAAGATGATGTACTATGTACTCTATGTAGAAAACCTGATTCGTGAGCATGGAATGCTTTTCTATCTTTTTGTGCCTTCTTCAGTTTCTTTCATGAGTGTTTGGTAGTTCCTCGAGTACAGATCCTTTACCTCTTCGGTTAGGGTTATTCCAAGGTGTATTATGGTTCTTGGTGCTACAGTAAATGGAATTGATCCTCTGGTTTCCCTTTCTGTATTTTCATTGTTAGTGTGTAAGAAAGCAACTGGTTTCTGTACATTGATTTTGTATCCTGCCACATTACTGAATTGCTATGTGACTTCTAGTAGTTTGGGGTGGAATCTCTTGGGTTTTCCGTATAAAGTACCATGTCATCTGCAAAGAGAGAAAGTTTGAGCTCTTCTTTGCCAGTTTGATACCTTTTATTTCCTTTATTGTATGATTGCTGTTGCAATTGCACTACTGGGTTTTTACCCCAGAGATACAGATGCAGTGAACAGAAGGGTCGTATGTACCCCAATGTTCATAGCAGCTATGGCCACAGTCACCAAATTGTGGAAGGAGCCGAGATGTCTTTCAACAGATGAATGGGTAAAGAAGATGTGGTTCATATACACTACAGAGTATGATGCCTCCATCAGAAAGGACGAATACCCAACTTTTGTATCAACATGGATGGGACTGGAGGAGATTATGCTGAGTGAAATAGGTCAAGCAGAGAGAGTCAACTATCATATGGTTTCACTTACTTGTGGAGCTTAAGGAATAACACAGAGAACATTAGGAGAAGAAAAGGCAAAGTGAAGGGAAATCAGAGGGAGAGACAACCATGAGAGACTGTGGACTCTGAGAAACAAACTGAAGGTTTTGGTCGGGGGATGGGTGAGCCCGGTGGTGGGTATTAAGGAGGGTATGTATTGCATGGAGCACTGGGTGTGGTACATAATTAATGAATCTTGGAACACTGGAAAAATAAAATTAAATTTTAAAAAAAGAAAAGAAAATCTGAAAGTCTCCACCAAAAAATTGCTGGAACTGACACATGAATTCTGCAAATTCACAGGATATAAAATCAGTGTACAGAAATCGATTGCAGTCTTATACACTGACAAAAAAGCGGCAGAAAAAGAAATCTAAGAATTGAGCCCATTTGCAATTCCACCAAAAAACGATAAGACACCTGGGAATAAACCTAACCAAAGAGGTAAAAGATCTGTACCCTGAGAATTATAGAATGCTTATGAAAGAAATTGAAGAGGACACAAAGAAAAGCATTCCATGCTCATGGTTTGGAAGAACAAATATTGTTAAAATGTCTATATGACCCAAAGCAACCGCTATCAAAATACCACCAGCATTTTTCACAGAGCAAGAATAAACAATCCTAAAATTTGCGTGGAACCACAAGATACCCCAAATAGCCAAAACAATTCTGAAAAAGAAAAAACTGGAGGCATCATCATTCTGGATTTCTAGCTATATTACAAAGCTTTCGTTATCAAAAAGTATGGTACTGGTACAAGAGCAGACATAGATCAATAGAACAGAATAGAGGACCCAGAAATGGACCTTCAATTCTATGGCCAACTAATCTTCAACAAAGAAAGAAAGAATATCCAATAAAAAAAAGATAGTCTCTCCAACAAATGGTGTTGGAAAAATTGGATAGCCGCTTGCAGAAGGAGATTGGACCACTTTCTTATACCATACACAGAAATAAACTCAAAATAGATGAAAGACCTAAATGAGAGACAAGAATCCATCAAAATCCTAGAGGAAAACACAGGCAACCCCCTCTTTGACTTCAGTCATAGCTCCTTCTTCCTAGATATGTTGCCAGAGGCAATGGAAACAAAGCAAAAATGAACTACTAGGACTTCAACAAGGTAAAAAGCTTCTGCACAGTCAAGGAAGCAGTCAACAAAACTAAAGGCAATCTATGGAATGGAAGAAGATATTTTCAAATGACATCTGATAAAGGGCTAGTATCCAAAATATGTAAAGAACTTATCAAACTCAACACCCCAAAACCAAATAATACGGTTAAGGAATGACAGAATACATGAATAGACTTTTCCAAAGACACACCCAGATGGCCAGCAGACATGAGAAAGTGCCCCCACATCACTCGGTATCAGGGAAATACAACTCGAAACCACAATGAGATACCACCTCACACCAGTCAGAATGGCTACAATTAACAAGTCAGGAAATGACAGGTGTTGGCAAGGATGCAGAGAAAGGGGAACCCTCCTACACTGTTGGCGGGAAACAACATGGAGGTTCCTCAGAAAGTTGAAAATAGAGCTGCCCTGTGACCCAGCAATCACACTGCTGGGTATTTATCCAAAGGATATAAAAATATAGATTCAAAGGGATACATGCTCCCTGTTGGTTATAGCATCATTGTGAACAATAGCCAAACTATGGAGAGAGCCCAAATGTCCATCGACTAATGAACAGAGAAAGATGTGGTGTATACATACAGTGGACTATTACTTGGTCGTCAAAAATGAAATCTTGCCATTTGCAACAACATGGTTGGAACGAGAGGGTGCTAAATTAAGTGAAAGAAGCCAGTCAGAGAAAGACAAATACCATATGATCTCACTCATATGTGGACTTTAAGAAACAAAACAGATGAACATAGAGGAAGCAGGAAGGGGAAAAAGAGAGAGGGAAACATGCCATAAGAGACTCTTAACATCAAAGAACACACTGAGGGTTGCTGGGGGGAGGGGTGGAAATGGGCTACATGGGGATGGGGGTCCAGCAGGGCCCCTGTTAGGACAAGCACTGGGTGTCCTATGTAAGTGAGGAATCACTGAATTCTACTCCTGACACCAATATTGTACTGTATGTTCACTAAAAATTAAAAATTTAAAAAGTGGGCCTTAGCAGCAACGTGCAGTTAGATTATACTTAAAACGTCTTCTGCCAATTGGTGAGCTGAATCCTTTCCAAATTTCAGGCGAGGAGGCTACTTCCTCCATGCCACTGGAGTCTGTCTGTGTCACACTTGTCCTCTGTCTGCTCATCATTCCCTTCTCTGTACTTGCTAAAGTTATCTTCGTAGTGGATATCACAGGATTTCGAATTGGCAACCCATCATTGTAACGACATAGTTGGAATTAATACCAGTGTAGCTTCAGAGCCTGTAGAACTTGTGATCCTACACAGCTCTGTCCCCAACTTTATGTTGTTATTGTCATGCATCACCTCTTTCTAAGCTGTGTGCCCTTTAAAAAAAAACAAAAAACCCAAAAACTTATTTATTTGAGAGAGAGTGTGGAAGAGTGCAGGGTGAGGAGGAGGGAGAGGAAGAATCTCCAGCACGCTCTGCACTGAGCAGGGAGCCCAATGTGGGCCTCGATCCCATGACTCTGAGATCACAGCTTGAGCCCACACCGAGAGTCAGACATCTGACCCAGCCACCCAGACACCCCAGTTGCCCACCTTAACTTGGGTTCATAGTTGTTGTGTCCTGCATTTGTCTTTCAGACCGTGGAGCCTGAACCAAACACACACTCCACCGCTCTCCCTACCCCTTGGCCATCATTCTCCCTGGAGCTCTGTGCTTCTGTCCTCGGCCGAGCTGTAGACTCCATGATTTTGCTTCAGCTGGCATGACTCCCTGGAGTTTGTCCTGTAGAGCAAGTCTGCTAGCGACAAGTCCTTTCCATTTTTGTTTATCCTGGAGTGTCTTAACTTTACCCTCATTTTTGGAGGCTGGTTTTGCCAAACACAGAATTCTTGGGTGAGGTTCTTTGTTCCAGCACACGAAGTATGCCCTCCCACCACTTCTGGCCACGCAGCTTCTGGTGAAGAAGTGGCCGTTGATCTGGTTGGGCCCCTGTAGGTGTCAAGCCATTTGTCTCCTGATGCCTCCAGGAGTCTTTAGTCTTTGGCTTCTGACAGTTTGGTTATAATGATTCAGCGTGGATCTCTTTGAATTTATCCTATGTGACGTAGTTGAACTCTTTGGATATGCGTGTGTATGTCTGTCATCAGATCTGAGGCTTTATTGGCCATCCTTTCTGTGGTCAGCCAGTAACCCAAAAGAGGTTTCCTTAAGTGCTTGGAGCCAGGAGGGGGCAAGAACTCTCGCAGCCTCTGATGACTGGCTCTGGGCTCCTCACTCCTTCAACACCAGCCCTCACCTTCACTTCCTGTTGTTCGGAGCTCAAAGGTTGGCCTGACGTACAAGCCTAGGGTCCTCCCAGCTCTTCACTGAGGGCATATGGGACCTGGCCATGTGTGTCACACTCCAAAGTCCCTGGGGTGTGAAGCAGCCCTTCAGAACCTTTATCTTCCCCAAATCCTCCTCTCAGCCTCCTCCTTCCCCAGCCTCTGGGCCTCTCTGATGCTGGGTCTTCCACTGTCTCCGGCTCCAGGTAGAGCAGTGCTTTCAACAGACGCCTCCCGGAAAGCCAGTCCCACCCAAAGGATGCAAAACAAAGCTCACTGTCTGCACTGGCCCCTCGCAAAAGCACCCGACGCAAACACACAACCACTTTTCTTGAGAGCCCGTGAGTGTCACCCCCAGCACCAGCGAGTGCACACAACTGTCCTCAGGGCCACTGCTGAGCTGTGGAGGGGGAGGGGGATGATGGGTGGAAAGCAAAATGTGGCAACACTTTCTACTGAAATGTGACGCTCGCTTCCTTCTTGGACCATTCCCTTGGTCACTGTATGCTCTTTCCACGAGACCCCAGTATTCTGAAGAGTTGATTCTGTCCACTGTTGTCACCTAAATTGTGACTTCACTGGGGGGACAGGTCCTTGGAGCCACCCATTCCACCATGTCCGAGGTGCTGTTGAGTTGATGGAGCCTTTCAGCCCATCTGGGAAGAGCTCCCTAACAGACCCCTCAGCCCTGCCCACACCCCCAGTCCACCTGGCCCATCTGCACCTCTCCTGGGCAGATCCTGGCTTCTCTCTGGCCCAGCGAGGACATCTGGCCTGTGCACAAGGGTGGCCAGGGCTACTCAGACGTTAGCTTCCTCACAGCAGCCCTCAAGAATGCAGAACAGCCTGAGGCAGGTTCTGCAGCCCCGTGGGTGTGCATCAGGATGGCCTCATTACCTGCCGGGTGCTCACTCAGGCACCCTCATCAGCATCGCTTCCTGGCCTCACGGCCCCCAGCCCCAGCCAGGGTGTTCCTGGGAGCAAACCCTTGTGGCCATATCCTCATTTCGTGTGGGGCTCCAACTAAAGCAGCGTCTGCCTCCGTTCCTCTGTGTTGAATCCTCTATTGGCGACATCCCCACGCCCGTGGCTTACGAGGTCATCTTTCCCCAGCAGCCCTTAGGCCAGGAGGCCCCCGTGCAAATGGCCTGGGGCAGTTGCATCTGGGGCCTTGTGCCTGATTCTCAAGGTTGCAAACCCTTGGTTGCTGTCTGTGGGCTTTGGCATCTGGCTTATGTGTTAATAATTAGAAGGGTCTCATTTGTACACAGATATGTCAGAATCCTTGCCTGGGGACAAAAATAGGCACGTGTGAAATGGTGTGGAAACATAACTTGAAGTGCTCTTAGTCTTTGTGGCTTCACGCCGCACATAAGCAGTATTTTCCCTGCTGATAGAAGAACGCTTTTTCCCTAAGGTCTCCCTGGATCTTACTTTTTTTTTTTTTTTTTCTGAGTGTCTTCCTGGGAGAACAAGCTGTAAAATGTCCCATGAGGCCCAAGCCAGCTGGAGAGACTTCAGCCAACTGCTTTGGTTACTTTACGAGAACAGAAAAGTTGATTTTTCCACATCCCCTGAGTGAGTTCTGGAGGTTGGGAGTAGCTGCCCCTTCACCGTGTGACTCGAGAAGCGGCTGACTTCCGCCTTTCCTGCTATCTTCTGTCCTCTCACTGGGAGGGAGGGTTTTCCCTCTGCCCTGGGGGCTCCATGGCCTGCTCTGGGTCCCTGGCTCATCGACCCGGGAACAGGAAGCAGAGCGTAGAGCTGGCGCGGGGGGCGGGAAGGGGCATGGCAGGCGCCTGCAAGCAGACTGCGTGCTTCACCCGGGTCACCGGTGCCCACGGACAGCGCAGCTCAGGACCTGGGCGCGGGGCTGCCCAGAGCGGGACGCTCCGCAGCGGGGAGTCTGCGGCCCCCTCTCCCGGCCTGCTTTTCACTCCTGCGGACAGACACTGCTCTTCAGCAGCCCCCGCCTGGCCCCCGTGGTGGGAGCTGCTGCGGAGGCTCCCGGAAGCCAGTTCCGGCTGGTTGCTCTCCCGGTGGCTCCCGGCGGCCTGTGGCTCCGCTGATTTGACAGGAGTCGGCGTCTCAGTGATTCTTCTTCTTGACAGGAGCCTCCGAGAGCAGAAGGACGGTTGTGGAGCCAGGAGAGCTCCAGCGGAGCCCAGATGTTCGGGCAGCGAGGATCCTAGAACATGAGTGACGGGGGAAGCCAGGGGCACCTGCAGTTGTTTCTGTCCCCACGGAGACCAGCACCCCAGCTCTTGGCCCGCCCGAGGCCAGAGGCCAGGGTGGGGCATGGGGAGCTCCGAGGTCTGTGGCAACCAGAGGAAGCCGACTGGGAGCCTTACTCCGGGCAGATCCGCCGTGCGGGCCCTGGGCTGGCAGTCAGGCTGGGATGCATACCTGAAACGGACGCAGAACCTTCTGGAATGTAGCAAGGCTCTGCCTGTGTGTCCTGTGCTGCTCCGTGGGTGCTGCTGGCCTCTGCGGCCGCCTCCCACCATCACACCCACCACCCATCTAGGGTCCCAAGGGTGGGCCTGGCGCTGCCATGGCTCACAGAGGCTCTGGGGCCCAGAGATGCAGCAAGGGGAGCTCCCTGGACCTCGGTGCTCCCTGGATGCACGGGCAGAACCGGCTGGACCCTCAGGGAGCAAAGGAGTCTTTTTGTCCTTTCTCATCACTGTTCCCTGTGACGTGCTCTGCTGGTTTGATCTTAGCATGAAATCCCGGCAGAGCTTCCCCCTTCCCTGCTGGGCCTGCCCAATGGGGCCGCCTCCTCCAGAGCCCCCGCACAGCCCCTCTGGCCGCGGCCTATGGTTCTCACCTGAGTGTGCAAAGTGGGTGTAACAGCCAGGAAGTTGTGCTGCCAGCAGGGCCGTCTGCACAGCCCCCCCAGACCCCGGGTCCACTAACGGGGACCCCTCCGTGCCAGTGGGCGACCTCCCGATGCTGACGGACAGCAAGACACCACCACCTGCTGCCACCCGTGAGCTTGGTCCCTCAGCCAACGGCACCTGGGGGCTCAGGGCCCCGGTCTCCGGGTGCTACTGCTGGTCTCAGGGACCACAGGGTCCGGGGGACGTCTGGGAGACGCCCCCACGGTCACCCCCCCGAATCATGGGTGGGAGAGCAGATGAGGCCGCGCCGAGGGGCCTCTCGGGGGGTGACATGCTGGGGAAGGAAGCCTGGAGCGTCTAGTTCTCCGATGACCTGATGAGGAGTCGCGACACCAACCGCCTTGGGAGACTCAGATGTTTCTGTTTCTCTTCAACTTAGTGACACAAATGTTTTCTAGAAACAAAAGTTCTTTGGCTTCACAACTCTTTCAAGAGTGTGGGGGTTTGTGAGGCCGCAGAACGCGAGCATGCCCCACCCCGGGGGTCCCACTGCCCGTCACTGGCCTGGTGCGTGGCAAACCTTGTGGGCCACATGCACAGGGGGCACAGAGACGCTGGTGGCCCCCGTAGGCGGCTCTGACTTTGGGGGTGCGGGATGGACACTGAGGGCCACGTTAGGGTTGCAGTTACCCCGTAACTCCAGTGCAAAGAGAAAGGGAGTGTAGGGTCCTGGGTGTCCGAGAGGAAGCCCAGGGGACACCCGGCCACTGGAGGCGGGAGACAGTGGCTTATTCTCTCCCGCTTCTTTCTGAGGCTGGGGGACGGGTCCCCTGTCAGAACAGGCAACACTGCTTGGGGAGGAGCAGTGAGTTTGGGGTTGAGATGCTGAGCTGAGCGGGGACAGGGGGGTACACTCTGTTGACCTTGTAGCTGCTGGGGTCAGGGGCTGGGAAACCACAGCGGCCTCTCGTGGGAATGCAGGATCCTCGTGGACATGGTGCCATGTCGCTCAGTGTCTCTATTCGTGGGCACTGCTGGATTTGCGGTCCCCGGTCCCCTATCCCGACCAAGCCCAGATGGGCAGTTCCCCGGAGATGCTGTTCTGAGGGCCCGTGCCTCAGGACACACGCCGCCCGGCTGACCAGCCAGCCTGAGGCCAGCCATGGGCGAAGCCGGGGCCTTCTCTCGCGGTGATTCTGTGTCCACTGGGCCTGTGAGGACCCCTGAGAGAGTGGGGTCCCCGTTTGACAGCAGGGGCGTTCCCGAGTCACCGCATGATGGGGGACAGCGGAGCCTTACTCTGCTGGAGCATGCGCCGTGGGGCTCTGAGCCCCCGGGCCCTGGAGCCGGCGCTCCGGCCAAAGCTATGGGCTTGCCTGTAGTTCCACACCATTTCTGAGGACACTGTGTTCCTCAGCCACTGGCGGGTGACCCAGAAGCCAGCATGCACTTGGATCTCACCCAAATGTGATGAAGACCATCGGACCCTATGACCTGAACACCTGTTTGAAATGGTCTCGTGTGGCCCTTAACCCTACACTGAGGGAGCTCCTGTCCCATCCGTGAGAACGGGGCAGGGTTCCTCCGAAGTGTGGTGAAACTGCAGCATCCGCACTCCTGGAAACGGGACGCTGGCCTGACGCCTGGGGGTGCACGGTACGAGCCCGGCGTCCTGTCTGCGCCGGTTCCTGACAGCTGGGTCAGAACCAAGGTTTGACTAGAGGAGGGGCGCAGTGGCCCTCGCTTGGCAGCTAGGCCTTTCGCTCCTGTCTGCGGGGGACGGCAGCAACTGTCACAGGCTGTGTCCGTCTGAGAGCTGGGGACGCCACCTTGGGTGAGATCAGGCGTACCTGTGCCCTCAAGGACACTGCACCGGGGCTGAAAGACCCCACGGATGACCAGGGTTAGGGTTAGGAGAGGCCAGGATGGGTGACCAGGGAGCTGTTGGAGGGACCCTCAGGAGTCTCTGCCGATGACTGGGTGTGCGGAGCTGGGACAGCATGTGGCCAACAGGTTCCAGTTCCGGCAGTCGCGTGGATGGTGGTGATGCCCACAGAGCCCATAGTCTCGCGTGCTGGGTCCTCAACAAGACGGAGCTAAGCCCAGGGACTCTCAGCATGTTTTTAAGTGACCTGAGGCGGAAGAGCTTTCCTCTGCCCGTGGACCCGCACGCAGGAGGGTTGTCGGGGCTGTGGTAAAGCCCCTCGGTGACGAGAAGCTTCTCTTGTGGGAGATGTAGGGGCTTTGGCTCTGGAGATTACCTCCACATTCACTTGGTCTTGTTCATTGGCACTTACTTAGAAACAGGCTCCTTGTGGGTTATAAACCCACGTTACGGCCGTGTCGGCGCACATTGTAAGGGTAACTGAGCAACTCTAACGGTGCGTCCCGGTACTAATGGATATAGACCCTAATAGCCCCCAGTTGATCCTGATTTAGAAAGTAATTAGTAAGACGTAACTACATTCCTATGATGTTCCAATCAAAGTGTCCACCCTGCAAAAAACAAATGAACAGAAAAACCCGAAATGTGTGAAGGAGCGGGAAAATGTGATCCAGATTGAAAAAAAAGAGAAAGAAAAGGAAGTGGCCATTAGACACAGACCCTGGACTTTAACACGACTGCTGTGAGTACGCCTGAGAACGTCGGAGGAAAATGTGACCACGTGATTGGGCACACGGGGACCTGAGCAGAAAACCAGACACACAGAAGACCACAGGGAGGGCTCAGGAAAGAAACACACGTGTCAGGTGGAAAGTTCATGGCTTGGACTTGACGGCCAAGGAAAGGATTAGCAAACTGGACGTCAGACTGACACTGTCCAGCCTGAGGATCCAAGAAAATTATCAGGAAATGAAGAGAGCCTAAGTGAGCCAACGAGAGTTGAATGGACTCACGTGCACGTCACAGGATCTCGGGGACCAGAGAGAGAGGAACCTATAGGCAGCCCGCCCCCGGCGGGGAAGAGGAAGCCCCGCGAACCCCGAGCCAGACGACCACCAAGAGAGCAGTCTGAGACCATCCGAGTCAGGCTGCTGCTTCCCGCCCACCACGCTCGCCCAGGCCGTGCAGCCAGGCCTCTGCTCTCAGACGGTCGGTGTCGCTTGTGTTCTGCCTCTGGGGCTCCGCTTGAGAAGCACTGTGGTGGTGGGACTCCCAGAACCAGAGTTCCAGACACAAGTGGAGACGGCTGTCCCTCACCCACCGGCAGACAGGACGCACGAGCTCCAGGGCCGCCGGCAGAGAACATCCTTTCCAGGGGTGAGAAGCGGGAGAAGAGCCCTTGAAGTCAGGTGCGGGTGTTCAGTGGTGTTGAGGGCACATGACCCCAGCAGACCTGCCCCAAGGCAGCTCCTCAAGAGACCCCGTGACCGGAGCCAGGCCCGTAATAGGGGAAGGGGGATCAAATCGGGTGATTTCTCAAACCCCTTCCTGCTTTCAGTGTTTGTATCGAGGCATCACTGTCTCCCATGGTTTCCGTGTTTTCATGCTCTTCCGAGGTCCCTGGCACACGTGATCGATCAAGGTGGGTTTCTCCTCCTCAGCTGGGGCTGCGGTAGCAGAGAGTTGGTGGACAGAGGGACCGTAAGTCCCTGTAAGTACACAGACGCACAGATGATGTAAATCAGACCCGTTCATCAGTGCCAGCACATCCTCGCGAGCTCGAAGCCGTCCGTACCAGGGCACCCAGGGCCAGTGCGCGTCCCGGAGATCAGGACAAAACCCCAAAACAGTTTGCAGGAAAGTGGGACTCTCGCTCTGGGAGAAGAGGCTGAGGAACCAAGCCGAGAAAGAGCTCTGTGGACACCCCTGGTGCAGAACGCTGCCAGCGCCTGCCTGCTCCTCCCTGTTCCCTTTCCTCAGTATCGTCCCGTTTTCCCAGCTGTTCCAGGCCGTGCCAGCAGCGGCCGGCTTCTCTCTGACAGCTCTCTGGTGCTGGCCAGCAGCGCTGGCTTCTCCCAGGGAAGGTGCCAGAAACACAGGACCTCAGCGCCCCAGCCCCCGGGGTCAGAATCTGCGTTTTCACAAGGTCCCAGGCCATTCCTGTGTCCTTGGCAGTTGGAGAGACACCCCTCTCTCAACCACAAGGCACCTCCTGGTTTCTGCTCACCTCCCCCAGCCAGGCAGGGCTTGCCTCCAGCGACAGGGACCTGGGGCAGATCAGCCGCGGGAGAGCGTGGAGCCCGGCTGGCCGGGACCCGTCGTGGGCTGCTCCGACAGTGTAGGCACAGCACATGTGGGCATGCGGGCTCTGCAGGATTCTGGATTCTGGAGGAGATTTAAGCTACTGAGGCAAGGGGCTCACCACAGCTGCCTTCGCTCTACATTAACTCTCGCATCTGCCTTTTGGGACTCTGGCTGCAAGGCTTTGCCGCCTAAAAATGGAATGATACATGTTAATCACGCAGAGTGGGTGAGCTGGACATTGAGCCGGGGAGTGGCGAGTTCCTGCTCGAGCCCGCTGGGACAGATGGCCTCCTGCCTGGCGTCCCCGGAATAGGCCCAGGCGTCATCTTCTCTGTGAGCTCCGGATTGGGAGCCTCCATGCCGTAAGCAGGCAGCTGCCTGGGGTCCAGCTCTGCTACTGGCCCAAGCCTGGGGCCTCTGCAGATATCCTGGGATGTGTGGGTTCCAGGAGGTTCACAGTAGCCTTTGGGATCCCCTCTCGCTGGTTGGTGTGGACCAGCAGATCTGTCCGTCGGGCCCGTTTGCTCCGTGTTCCTGGCTGCTTATCTGCTGGGTGAAGGGATGGGCTGTGAGGCCTTGGAAGTCGGATGCCCGTTGACTTTGCCTCCAAAATGTGCAGGACCTTCAGAGGGCAGTTTCTGGCCCGTCTGGGACCGGCTAGTGCAGGCAGGAGGATGTGGATAACGTTCTCTGCCTTTTTTCCCATCAAGTGTGCTCAGGTGTCCCACACTCCACCTGTCGCAAAGGATCTTGGCTCTGCGTGGATGTCCTGTGGCCCGGGGAGGTCCAGCCCCAGGTTCGGAGGGTCCCTGAAATGCAGCCTTGTCCTGCCCAGACACACCCGGTCTGGGCAGCAGCGGAACTAGTGGCCCGCGCCTCCTGCTGCACCTGCGCTGGCTTGCAAGTGGATTCCCAGGACTCACCTGGTGGGGCTCCTCTGCGTGAGACGCCGTCCCCGGGGGAGCTGCTCTACCCCTGGGCCCTTGACAGCATTAGGGTCACACGAAAAGCCCAGAATGGTATATTTGTAGACCTGCATGGAAACACACACACAGTTTAGGCTAAATTTCACATTAGACCCTGGTCACTAATAAATGCGTTCGCCTAAGTAAACGGTCGCTGGGGTCTTTATTGGAAGGGGGGGGCTTGTTAAATGCCGGGGGAGGCAGCCACGGGGACAGCTGCTCCCAGAGCAAGTGTGGGATGCTGCCTTCGTTCGGAAGCACACGTTCGTTTTGCTCTGGAGCAGTGAATAGTTTTGTAAGCGGACCACCACGTGGCTTAGCCGTGTAGTCTGTGACTCAGTGAAGCAGTCCTGACGCCCTGAAGACGTTTTCCCAACTCGTGTGACTTCAGCGCACTGCCAAGGACGTGACGCGGCCCCTCCTGACAGGCCGCGGAGAGCCTCGCCTCGCATGGAAGGGGAAGAATGTAATCTCGGCACAAACGCGGCTCCCGCTCCCCCGGCAGAGAAAGCGCACGCTGGACAGTGGTCAGAGCAAACTCGCGCTTGCGGCTTTGTCCTCGGCAGTCTTGCCTAGACCGCTGCTCGGCAGGGACCCAGGCCTCCGTGTGGGGTTCCCGTCTGTACTTCCTGGGTAGCCCCATGCCGCGGGGTCAGGGTCCAACCCCCCACTGGGCTCTCAGAGCGCGCGCCTGCGGGCAGACCTCTTCTTTCCTCCTCGCTGCGCCTCGGGGTTGAGGTGTGGGCCTCGTGGGCAGCAGAGAGGGTAGCCGAGCCGTGCCCTTCGGTGGCTCACTCCTCCTCTGCCTGGTCTCCTGGTTTTTAAAAACCAAAACCCAGAACACCAGTCGGCTGAGTGGGGAAACAATCATCGCTCTTCTAATTCCCACTGACCGTTCCTCCGCAGTAGTAATCTTTGTGCCGTAGGGTCCCCTTTCCCTGAAGCTCGCCGGGCCTCTGGGCATCTGCCCAGAGGCCTCTGAACCTCAGACAGGAACAACTGAATCTTAACCCTTGATTTTTGTTTTTTAAATAGGAACAGGTTTGCCTATTATTTAAGTAGGCTTTATTTTTAGAGTAGCTTTGGGTTTGCAGAAACATCAAGTAGAAAGTAGGGAGTCCTCGCGCCGGCCCACAGCCCCCAGGGGTGGTTGTTTCGTGGCTGTGGGACATTTGTTGCACTTGTGAGCCAATGGTGACACGTAATTACTGACAAAAGTCCGTGGTCAGTGTGAGGGTCGGTCTCCGTGTTGTTCTGTGGGTTGTAAGAGCTGCTTCAAGACCTGCGTCCACCATTACAGTGGTCTGCCCTGCAGGTCCTCAAAGCTCTCCTGTCCACCCCGCCCTCCCCCGACCTCGGGGGACCCTGATTGTTCCAGTCTCCATAGTCTAGCCCTTTCCAGGGTATGAGCTGGAATCCCACAGCATGATGTCTTCACTTAGGAAGGTGCCGGAAGGTTCCTCCGTCTCTGGACGGCTCCGGCACTCGCTCTCTTTTCACCCCGAATAACGTCCGATCGTCCGGATGAAGCACAGTTTGCTCCTCCGTCTCCTGAAGGAGTCTCGGCTGCTTCCAAGTTCTGACAATTGCGAATAAACCATATGCACAACGGAGCAGCGCGCGGCCGTCACCAAGGACGGACACCCTCCGTTTGCATGGACACGGACGGGACTGGAGGGGACGATGCTGAGTGACGTAGTCAAGTGGAGAGAGTCGGTTATCACATGGTTTTACCTACTCGCGGATCGTAAGGAACAGCACGGACGACGTTAGAAGGAGCAGAAACGTGAGGTGGAGGAAATTTGAAGAGGGGGGGATGAACCATGAGAGACTGTGGACCCGGGGAACAAACTGGGGGTTTCAGAGGGAGGGAGTGGGGGATGGGTCGGCCCGGTGGTGGGTACTCAGGAGGGCACGGACTGCACGGAGCTCTGGGTGTTATACGCAAACAGCGAATCTCGGAACGCGCCGTCAAGCAGTGATGACGGACGGTGACGAACGTAACGCGGTAATAGTAATGCAGCTGCTCGGGGCACCCCATGCAGGCACCTGTGAGCGTGTCTGTTCTCAGCTCCTGTGAGCAAACACCAAGGAGGCAGCTGCTGGGACAGGCACACAAGCGTGTCTGGGTCTGTCAGAGCTCCAGTCTGGTTCCGTCCCCAGCAGCGACGTGAGACCGCCCCTGCTTCTCCATGTCCTCAGCAGCAATTGCGCTGGGTTTGGGCCGTTCCGACAGGCGTGCGCTTGTGCCGGGGGGCCGCAGCCGGCATACTGACCCAAGAATGGGCAGGTTCTGAGCTGCTGCGGGAGGGCACCGGCCACCAGCATGGGGGAGGCAGCTGGTTCCTTCAGCATCTGAGCCTCAACTTTGGGACATGAACCCATGGGGTCATTTTGATTGAAGATGCCATGTCAGTACCCCCACCCCAAGGGAGCTCAGTCAGCAGAGCTCTTACTATGCACAGATCCAGGACGGGGGTGCGGTGTGGGAGGGCGGGCGGCCTACCACCCCGCTCGCCAGTGCCAGGAGACCGCGTGCCAGGAGACCGCGCGCAGGCTGGCGAGCACTTCCCATCCGCAAGGTGGCTGCGGGGGTCACTCCTCTGTGGGCTCAGCTCCGAGTACTTACTTGGAAAAGGTCCAGGCAAAGCAGAGCAGGAACTCGGTCTTACCGAAGCGCCCTGACCCTGGCTGCGGGCAGGCTGCCACAGTAAGATGCACGGACGGCAGCTCAGAGCCACCGCCGCTCTTCTCATGCCAGTAGTGCTGTCTCCTTACATTTGCGTTTTGCTGATGATGCGTGCCGCCGAGCGGGCCCTCTGTGTGCCTTCGTTGGTGACGCATCTGTTCAGATCAGGAGCCCATTTTTACTTGCACATTTTGTATGATTTGTGTTTTGTGTACATGCAAGTCCTTTGTCTTGCTGTGTCCTCTGCAAACACCCCCCCGCCCCCGCTGCTCGTTTGCTTGACCATGTCTTCTGCACAGAGCAGTTCTTAACTGCTGCAAAATCCCACTTGTCAAGATTTTCTTTTACGAATCCCACTTTCAAACATCCCCCCACCCAGTCTCAGAGCATCGCATGCCACTTGTGGGTTCACCCATGGATGCGTTCTTGTGGAAACTGTGCAGTCCGCGTCCCGCTTTGTTCTCTGTGTGAGGACATCTAGTCGCTGCAGGACCGCCCTCTGGAAGATTGTCCTCCCGCCAGGACTCGTCTCGGCCTCTCTGTCCGAGCTATTCGTGTGACTGACTCAACTTCTGACTCAAACTAGATGGCGCAATGAAATGGGTATTTTGCTCGAGAGGCTTTGGAAGTTCCAAACCTTTTGGCTCCTGAATATTGAAAGGACAGAGGAAATGGGCAGGATCCCGAACCGCCCTCAGTCCACCATGGTCACGAGTGCTCCTGGCATGGACCTTTCACACCCTGTAGCTTGTTCCCTCGTCCAGGGGCCTGCATGTGCCCACGCGGTCACAGACCCCTCCGAGTTCTGGATGAACTCGGCACCGTCACGGTCAGACTCTTGCTTTTCCTGAAGGAGACTTGACTGTTTTTCCTTTTTCTTCATAGTTATCTACTCAGACTCTTTCTTCAGTCTTCGCTGATTGGTGATTTGTGTTTTCTTGGCTTATAGTCGAATTCCTCAAGAGTTCTGGACATTTATACATAAGTAATATTATTAGCTTGTAACTCTAAAGTTTTCACCATCCTTTGGTTGTGTTTTCTTTTTCATTATTAATTTTTGGTCACTTTAGGGTTGGAGGTGTCATATTTTTCTCTGTATTTGACTTCTAGTAAGAGTTCATGTGTTTTTTGTCTAAAATACTATTCTTGGATTTATTCACCAATCCTAGTCTTTTATAGTTTATTAATGATATTTTTACTTCTTATTTCTGTTCCTTCCCTCGAGTCCTGGCACCTTAATTTGAACTCCGAGTTTTGTCCCCTCGTTTCTTCAGTAACCGTGAGCTTTGCGCCCCACACCTACCATGCTGCCAGCTTCGGTTTCCTCCCACAGTTCAGATTGAAGCTTTCATATTATCATCTGCGAGTACTTTGAAATCATAGTTTTGATTTTTTCTTTAACCTAAGAGTCATTGAAGAATGTATTTTCATTCAACTGATTGGATGTTTATCTTCTGCAGTTACTAATTTTTAATTTTATTAGATCACTTACATAAGTTTGACCGTTTGGAACTCGCGAAGGTCTCCTCTGAGGCCCAACACCTGATTGTTGCATTCTAGTTTCTTCACCATGGAGTCTGAACAGTTGCAACTGAGCTGTGTTCGTGTGTCTCCCACATGGGCTGGGGAGACCAGGGTCAAGTCCATCTGCCACTTATTAGTTGTGTGACTTCAGGGAAGGTACTTCTGCCCTGAAGTAAGCTCAATCTTCCTCACTCGTGCACGTGTCTTCTGGGGCACTTCATGTAAGGCAGTGAACGTGCTGGTCACCGTCCTCAGAATGAGGGCAGCCTTGCGCATTGACTGCCATGGGGTTTTCTGTCTCTCAGACCATGGGAGGCACGTTGGTTCTTCTTTACTAATTTCAGCATTTTGTTTTATTTCTTGGCACACACACTGTATCTTACTTCTGGATTATTTTAAACATTAATTTTCCAATTACCTTACTTATTTCACTTAAAAATAACTTTATAATACTATATTGTCTTAATGTTAACATCATGGCACTTCTTTTATTTCTGCTTATGTTTATCATATTTTCCCTACTCCTTAAATCTGTAATATCTCTGACCTGATTTGTTTTAGATGTGTTTCTTATAGATAATACTTTTGACTTAAGTGAGAGACTTTGTCCTGGGAGTAAAATTTAACCTGTTTACATTTATTGTCATAACTACACGTTTTTAATTCATCATCTTGTTTCCTGCTCTGCACATTCTGTGTGTCCTTTCTGTTTCTTGTGGTGTCTGTCTTCAGCCATGTAGATCATGGAACGTGTACTTTCTCTTGTAAGCCCTACAGACGTTGCAAGTGTAGTTTGGATCTGTGTGTTCTAACTGCGAACTTCAGGAGGAAAGGAATTCTCTCATCTTAGATGGCACCTGAGGGTATCTGCCTCCTCCACTCTCTGTAATGTGGAGGTCGAGGTCAGCCTTGTGTGTGCCATAATCAAAGGGTGTCTTTACCAGAGTCTGTGCTCACAGGTCTGGGGAGAGGTCTAATGAAACTCAGAACCTGACACTACCACAGCACATTTGCAAACAAGACTCTTTGGGGGGCAGGTTCCAGACGTTGTGCCTGAAGAGTGTCAGAAAACATGTTAATGAGGGGATGTGGCTATTTATCCTGCTACCTTTTAATAATAATAATAATAATAATAATAATAATAAAACCTTCATCAGATTTCACTGAGATTTGCATTGGGAAAGCCAATTACACAGTGAAATTGGCGGAAAATCTTCTGACGATGAGCACCTAGCCTCAGCTCCACCTGCTTACTTTAATGTCTGGAGATAAATGAGAAGGAGAAAAATTTCCATGTTTGCAAACACCGTGGTCCTTCCCATGGTCCTTCCCATCCTCGTCATTTTTATTGAACATAGAAGTTCACCAGGACCCACGCACTGAACATTGCTGAAGATAAACATTGTATTTTAAATTACTGACGGCAACAGGCAGACTGGAAAAAGTCATTTGAACAAATTGAAAACTGAAATGTTGATATCAGATATTAAATTAATGTAAGTGAGATTGAAACAATATCTAATTAAAATAATGTGAAAAATGACTTGGAAATTGAAGCTGACATTAGCTTTTACCAGCCTGTCATTATTATTACCATGTGGCTAAGCTGCATTTTCACAGAAGCCCTGCCTGTTCCCGGGAGACTTTGCAAGAGACCGACAGAGGAAAGTCTCACTTATTTATTCTGCTACGGCTGGAACACAAGGGCTAAGGGAGCTTTCTTGGGGACCCGAGGCGTGGGGTTGGACAAATCGACCTTCCAGTTTCCAAGGAGAAAATGTATTCCAGACCCTCTGCTCTGCTGGGGACATTTGGGGCTGGAAAGGGTTCGGTGCCTTCAGTCTATATGGAGCATTAAAAGGAAAAGAAAACCCCAACTTTGGAATGGCAAAGAGATGGAGACAGAAACGTCCTTGCTGTGGTGGCCCCCAGCAGGTGGACAGATAGATGGTCACGGCTCCTGGGTCGGGTCAGCTCGGGGACGGGTGGGACATGTGGGCAAGTGGACAGCTGTGGTCGTGGGTCCCGGCTGAGAAGGATGATGACTCTCCCAAACCCACAGATTCAACAAAATTTTCACAAAAATCTCAGCAGATTTGGGTTTTTTTAAAAAAAAATTTTATATTGATTTGGCAACTTGATGAGCTGATTCTAATGTCCTTGCTAGGAGGTGTGCAGAGCGAGAGTGGCCAGGCGCCCGCGGAAGGAGTGAGGGTCGGCCTCCCTGGGAGGTTGCAGAGGCCGGGGGACAGCGGGCAGTGGGCGCCTGGGGACAGGGACACAGGACCCGGAGGGTATCCACCTTCCTGAGGATCTGATGGGGTTGGCCTTGCAAATCAGAGGGAAGGGTGACCTTTTCAGCAAATTATCCTGGGAAGACTGGGTGTTCAATCAGGGAAAAACCTTTCCTCTCGCACAAAGTCCGTTCCTGGACGGACGTGGGAAAGCAAAACGTTGATCTTTTAGAAGAACGTGAAGAATGACAACTTTACGATCTCGGGACAGAGGAGTTTTTGAATAAGGTACCCACAGTGCACACCTTAAAGAAAGTGATAAATCAGAGTGTATCAGAACTAGGATATTTATGGGGTGCCCGGGTGGCTCAGTCCGTTGGGCGTCTGCCCTCGGCTCCAGTTGGGATCCCAGGGTCCTAGGGTTGAGCCCCACATGGGGCTCCCTGCTTAGCAGGGAGCCTGCTTCTCCCTCTGCCTCTGTCCCTTCCCCAGCTCATGCTCCCTCTCTCTCTCAAATAAATAAATAAAACCTTCAAAGAAACTACTGGGAAATTTATAAAGCCAAACCACAAACCGAGATAAACTGGTGAGAACCCACGCAATTGACAAAGTATTAGCATGTGGGATATTTCAAGAAATCCTGCAAAGCAATAAGGAAAAGTCAATTAATCCAACAGAAAAATGGGCAAAAAGCACAAACACAAATTTTACGTGGGAGGAAGCATGAATGGTGTGTGACACCCGGGAAGACACTGACCAGAGGTCAAAGGAAAGCACCGGGAGGCAGGCGCTGATCCCCAGGCTGCTGGCGTAAGTCTGGCACATGGAGGGTGTCTGGAGCCACGCAGACCATTACAGCCTGAGCAAAGGAGTGGGAATGGATGCTGTCACCATGGGACGTCTGCGTTCCAGCCACTCCACCGAGAAAAGTCTGTCGTGTGCTGGACACGCGGGCGAGAATGCTCCCGGTGGCCCCAGGTGGGAGCTGGTGTGAAATGAGGAAGGAACTACAGGGTTGTCCGTTGGATCAGATGCTTCAGGGGACATAGAAGATGTTCCAGACGCTCGCAGTGCGGCCCCGTAGCACGGAGATCACACAGACCACACTGCCACGCGAAACCTCCCGGGACCCGGGACCGAGTTAGCAACCAAAGCCGGTCGGGGAGAACCTACGTGTTGTTACCCCCCCGGTGGCAAAAGTGAGCAACAGACACGTGTGGAAAAGCCTCTAGAAAAGGAAGCTCCAAACCCAGAATTCCAGGGAGGGAGGTCTGATGGGCAAGCTGGTCGGGGCACGAAGGCTGCGCTGGGCTCCCAGGCTCTGGCTCTCCCCCCAGGGTGTCGGTGTCACGGCCTTGGCTGTCATTGTGCCTACGAACCAACGTGTGTTTTATAAACATTCATTGATCTCTAATATTTAATGAAACATAAATAGAAAACATTGATATTTTTGAATTACAAATCAACAAGTAACATTTCCAGCTATCAGGAGGTCATCAAGGGGCGGCCGCGATATCCATGGCCTGGTCCGGTGGCGTGTTCAGCGACACGATGTCTGCTGCGCATGCGCAAGCGAATGTGCGTCTCCTTTCTCTGTGGAAACACGTCTGAGCAAGGCTCGGGCTGTTTGTGTGGAAACGAGCGTTGCTGCGTCGCTCCCACTGTCTGTGGTGGGCCGTGTTCACACGGAAGGGGGCGTAGTGGAAGAGTTGGCTCAGGGGCAGGGCTGTCGGGGGTCGGGCATCGGCCTTGGGCTGTCGGGGGTCGGGCATCGGCCTTGGGCTGTCGGGGGTCGGGCATCGGCCTTGGGCACAGTGACACAGACCCTGGCTGCCCCTTTCCTCTTCCTGGAACAGGCGACTCCCAGCTCCCTTTGCCCAGCGCCTCTGGACACCAGGGAGGCCGAGATAGGGCCCGTTTCCAGCCAAGGACAGGACAGGCAGTGCACACCCCCCTTCTGTTTTTCCCCTTAGAATTAAGCCTTAAGTGGTTTCTCTGTCGTAGGTAATTGCCAGGACAGTAGTTCTGTTCCACGGTCATTTTAGCTCTGCCTGACGGTTAGCAAAAATAAATATCCAAATATTGTGGCAACACATTACGTTCAGACGACTTGATTCGAAACAGGTAGCATCCAAGCATCTTCCCGTGTTTCACGTTATGGCCATTCCAGACTCCTGTGCTACCTGCCGGGCCGTCGGGAGGGTCAAAGCGAGTGTCCACGCCCACCAGCGTCCAGGAGCGCTGGATGGTTAGGCGCTCATTTGCTCTGACGCCAACAGCCCAGTTCTGTGTGGCCACGAGGAAGATGGGAGGGTGGCGGTCGAGTGGCGCACAGGGACGTCCACCTCTGGACTCGGGCCTGAGCCAGCACGGGACGGCAGGTCCCGCCCGTCAGATCTCCAGGAGGGTATCCCGGGGCCCTTCTTGGACTGACGCTTTGGTTCCAAAACTAGCGAGGCCAGTGCCAACAATACAGCGGTGACGTTCGGTCACGGTCACGGAGCACCACCCCCACCAGGGACGGCCCTCGCTGATTCAGGTCAGCAGTCACGTGACCGTTGGCAAGTCATCCCCGGTGTCCTCCTGTGTGCTCGCTGCTGTCCTGGGCACTGGGGCTATCCTGCCACGGCTCACATCCTAGTGGGCAAGGCAGGAAGAAGGGCTAAGTGGGCCGTCCAGGCGAGGCCACTGCTCTCACTGGACAGACCAAAACCCACCCATGAGGATGGTGAGTCCTGCGGGGCCTGGGCCCCCGGAGCAAGCAGCTCTTCAAAGGCCTAAAGCAGGCTTGTACCCCAGGGTGTTCAAGGACAGAAGGAGCCACAGTTGCCTGGGGTCAGGTTGGGAAAGCTTTGCACCTGCCACATGAACCCTGTGTTGTTGGGACCCCGAGGTAGGGCTTTGCAGAGGAGAGACAGAATGGCCTGCCTCCCCTCTGGGCACCGCGAGTTTTCTGTGCTGGCCGTCGAGGGACGGTTGCTGGAGGGCCCCAAACCGCCACACAGAGGCCCTAGGCCAGGGTTCTAGTATTTAAATATCTGCCTCAAGTTAACGAGCCATTAAAAAATCTGATCTTCGTACTTTGAATACATATATTCATAATGAAAAAAGTTTGTTTAAATATGCATAGAGCTATACTTGTACTTCTGAAAGCCAGCCAGGTAATACAAGTCGGCTGCACAGAATTCCGTCATGCATGTTTGGGGTTTCTTGTTGCACTGGCAGAGTTTGGTGAGTGATAACAACATGTGATTCTTGATTATCGCACATTTGTTTACAAATGTCTTTGCTTCCCCTTTTTTAGAAAATTGCTAATTATATTGTTTAATAAGATTTCATAAAGTCTGTGCGTTTAGATGGAAATGATCCAAGTGTAAGCACACAGAGTATAAAATGAGAGTGTGTTTTTATGAAAAATACAAAGCACATAAGAAACCAAACATTAAAATTATGTATGTATCTTCAAAAAGGGCAATTTTCTTTAGCAGCACCCAAAATGGACAATCAAAGGTAGATGACAAATGTAGTCATAGATACCGAAGCTTCAAATCAGAAATATTCGGAAGGAGGAGTTTGTAATTCTGTGTTTTGAAAACGTAATCCAGTTGTCGTCGTCGTCGTGAAGATTAACTCCCTCTGGCTTCGGGAGACGCCATGCGGCGCGACTCGCGCAGGTTCCATGGACACGGCAGCGAGCCCGGTGCCCCAGCCAGGGCGTCTCGTTTGTGCAGGAGAAGGACCCCCTTCTCGAGGATGGGGCTTGCTGTGTGGAGTGGATCTGAGCGCGCGAGGACATTCTTGCGGGGGCGAGGCCTGGCCTCCCGCTGCTGCTCCGTCGGAGCGACGCAGGACGCCCGATGAGCCACGGACACGTGATTAGCCCGAAGACTCCCTTCAAGGCCCAGTGTCAGGACACGGCCTGTTTGCAGAGCCTGGTGAGCAGGAAGGGCTCTCGAGGAAGGTCCCCTCACACCCACGAGAAGGTTTGCAGCTGTAAGACCAGGGCCTGGAGTCCACCCACGGAGCCCTGCAGGGCCTGTGCCTGTTCCTCCCTCCACGGCCTCCCCCGGCTCCATGGCCCCCGGCCGTACGCTCAGGCCCCTTCCCCCTACCACGGTGACGGTGACCGGCTTGCACGTGGCTACCTGTGGGGGCCATGGCCCTCCTCCCCATATTGACGGGGTTCCTCGGACCACCTGTCAGCCTCTGGCCGGGGCTCCCGGCCCGTCATGGGAGGCCGCAGCTCCGTCGCTCTGAGAGTCTTGTGCTCCTAGGGGTAAGGGGGACACGTGAGTGCCCCCGCAGGGATATCCTCACCAACCAGCCCCTCCCCACGGTCTGCGCTGTCCCCAGTCTGTCGGCGACACCCCCAGTGCCAGACGCCACCAGGCACACAGCATGTTAAAGGCTCTGAGAAGGCCAGCAGATGTGTGTATGTGTGTTTGGCTGTGTTTAGCTCTGTGTTTCCCAAACCCGTGAGCAGAGGCCTCCTTTCTCCCCAAATACCTGTTACCGTGTGGAGAGTGGCTTATGGAAATGGGCACTCGGTGGCACCCTGCAGCAGGAGAGGGGTTAGACCCACGGCTGCTGCCCCGGCCTCTGGCTGCTTCTTAGAAAAGGCCTGTGTGAGGAAAGTGTGAACAAGCAGGGACAGTTCCCATTTCTTTCTAATTCCTGCCAGAGAGGAAGCCCTGCCCTCAGCAGTCTGGGCGCAGTGTTATTTCTAGGGCGGGATTGGGGGGCTCAGGGGCTCCTGACCCCGTAACACTTCTCTGCCCCCACCAAGGAAAGGAGGGCATGGACAGGGCAGCAGGACCAGGGGCCATGGCACCTGCTGCACGGGACAGACCCGCTCCCCTCTCTCCCTGGCATGGGCTCCAGCCGGGCAGGTTCCAAGTAGAGAGTCACCCCAAAGCAAAGTGCACAGCGACTGCATAGCTGTGCTGCTTTGGGGGGCTGACCCCAGGTGAAGGGGCCCAGCAGGCCCACTCTGAGGTCCCCGAATGACCTGGAGGCTTCTCTCCCTCTCACGGACGCCCCCCTGGGTGTAACCGTGCAGCAGAGTGTGAGTGTGGGTAAGGTGCAGATCTGAGCCTCAGGAATAGTGGTTCCAGCTCTGCCAGCAGCCGGGCTCCTCCCACAGGGCGCGGGGCTTCCCAAACGGGGGGCGGTGTCCCCACCCGCGTCACCTGCCCCCTCCGCGTTCCCTCCCTGTGTTCCTGCTGGAGCTCGGCCACTCGCTGTCAGGCCCCCACTGAGATCACAGAAGGGATTGTGCACACCCTTCCAGTTAAAGTGACAGGGCCAGAGGGAGAGGCAGATTCACCCCACGGAAGCCTCGTGCTTAATTACAGGGAATCCTGCATAAATTGTCCAGTGCCAGGAATTATTCTGATAAATGAAAACACTAATTAAATAGGCTATTGTAGAATTTTGAGAACATCGTAGGGTTCTGCTTCTCCAGGTCATTTGCATATCTGCATCTAGTGAATTTAATTTTAAAGGACTTCTTTTTTGTGTTTGGAAACCCTTTTTGTCTCCAATGAAGATAAAAATGGGCTTTATACACCGTTCTCGGTGTTATTAAAGTGGCTTCTCCCAGGGTCTCTGCCTCCCAGCCCTGCCAGCTCCACATCCGCACTGGGCCGTCGAAATAGCCCACAGCCGACATTCAACAGAGAGCCCGGCAGGAGAAAAGCTTTTCTTTTTCTTTAAAATGTCTTTTACCCAAAGCCTGGAAAACATGGCAGCGTCAGCGCGGCATTCCCAGGAGGTGGTCTCCACGCAGACAGCGGTGTGGCGTGAACGGTGTGGCGGCCGGACAGACGGCCCGCGGGCCTGGGGGCAGCCATATGGGGGGCCGGGCGAGGCCGGGGATCTTCCTGGTGCCATTTGCCCCGAGGAGGGGATTCAGAAAGGAAGTGTCCGGGCCCCTGGAGCAGATCCTGGGAGCACACGCGCGCCCCAGGGTGGCGTGCAGGAGGGGCCAGGGTCCCGAAGACTGGCTCTGCCCTCACGCCGGGCCCGCGTGAGCAAAACAAAGCACGGAAGGGCCTTCGGCGGACTCGTGTGGGCGACGCGGGGCTCGGGTTCTCCATCGTCTCCACCAGTAACGACAACAAAACAGAGAGGATGTGACCCCAAGCCTGAGAAAGGACAGAAGAGCACAGGCCACAGGCGCCACGGCCCTCAGCTGCCACAGGGGCTGCGGACGGGGCAGGAAGCCCCCCATGAGGCTCCTCGAAGAGCCGCAGGTAGGGTTTCTGGGACGCAGCACTGCCGCAGGTCTCCGGCGAGTTCTCACGGGCAGGACACACGGCTCCGGGCTCGCTCTGAAGCACCGTGGCCACGGTGGCATTGAGGGGGACCCTGGAGCAGGGGTGGCATCAGCAAGACGCCGGCCGCTCTCACGGAAAACGAGGAAATGTGGGGGCGGAGCCCGTCTTCTTGAACGAGGGCGGCGGGAGCAGGTCGCGAGGGTCGATACCGCTTTGCAGCATGGGTCCAGCCACGGGGTTGTGCCTCCGTCCGTCCTCGCTGTGTGTGTGCACAGCCATGCGCGAGGAAGACGGTCGGAGGCCTGCGTCCGGGGCGGCCGACAGCCTGCCTCTGGCTGAAGGAGCCGGGGAGTGGAGGGACGGCCGGACGTCGCGAGTGAATTAACACCGGACAGACATGATGTCCTGAGGGGACAGCGGCGGGACACTTGCCTCTCTGGTCCGTCACGAGTACACGGCCGGTGCGGCACGCTCAGGGACCTCCCAGATGTTCCCAGGGTCCCCCTGTCGCCGTGATCCCGCTGGGCCACACCAGGAGCATCGCGGGCACATCCAGAGCCCCTCTCGATGGACCTGGGGCACGCGGGGCCGCATCCTGCCTCGTGGGAGGTCCCCAACAGTGTGTCCGCTCACCAGGGCTGCCCCGCTCGCCGGCCATCGTGTACCTGGCATGCCGCCCCGCCGCACGTGGAGAGCCCGGGGAGGATGGACAGACGGACGCGAACCCTCTCCTCGACGACCTTCAATCTGGCTGATCCTGAGAACGAGCTGGGGAGGGGGCGGGAGCAGGTTCTTAGGAAATGCGGACTTCCGGGTCCACCTGTGCGTTTTCTGATTGGAAGGTCGAGAGACCAGGAAGCAGCGGTTTTCCCTGCCGCTGAGGGACGTCGAGTCACACTGGGAGGCACCGTGGGCAGCGCGGAGGACCCGAGGGAAGCGGCAGAGGGCGGACGTCGTGCGGAGCGGACGGGCGTCGCGTGGCTCGCAGAGCAAATGAGGCTCAGTCCGGGGGTTTGTGGACACGGTGGCACCGACGCGGGAGCCAGACCCTGACCTGGTCACCAACACGTCGCTCGTGTTCGCCCCGAAACCAGCGGAAGCCGTGTCAGTCCACACAGCGTGATGGTTCCTGGGCGGGTGGTGAGCCCACACAGCGCTGCCGGAAGACGAGCAGGACGCCGGCGGGCGACCCTGGGAAGGGCTCCGTGCCTCGACGCCAACACTGCTTTCCGCGAGCTGGGTCAGCAGGGTGTTTCCGGCGCGGGGAAAGGGCCTGCCCGAGGGCCTGGGGCTCCGAGGCACCTGGCCCTGTAGGACGGGTCAGCTCAGCTGCTTGTGTCCCCCGGAGACACAAGGGAGAGCTTGTCTGCTCTGTGGGAGGGTCCAGCCTTCCCCTGCACACTGGGGAGTGAGCAGGCGTTTGGGCAAACGCCAGCATTCGGCCTCTGGCTCGTGCGGGGGACATGGGCCCACGGGTCCATCCCTGGCCATCTGCCTCGTGCAGGACGCTCTGCTGGCACAAACCGGGACGGTTTCCTTAAGGAGGGTCCCAGCAACCTCCTCACTGCTGGGCGGCAGGAGAGCCCCGGCTGCCCACCCCCCGCCCCCACGGGAGGTTGCAGACTCTGGGACTGCGCTGCCTGCGCCGCATAGCCGGGCTGTCTGGAGTGTCTGTCCTCGCTCGGGGGCAGTAAACGGAGAGCCTTCTAAATTCTGCCTTCGTGTGCTTCCTGTCCCTCAGCCCATCCGAGAGTTCGCTATTACGCCCCCAAAAGTAGCTCGCCATTCGGGAAGATGTTTCCTCTGTTTGCAGAAGGACATTGGAATCGATCATGTTGTATTCTGTCCCTTGAAGACTGTCCTCCTCCAGTCGGTGTTTCTGTTTGGGCCACCGCCTCGCACTGCCCTCCCCCTGCTCCCGCACGGCCCCGTCAGACTCAGAACCAGATGGGGCTCTGCGGGCCTCCGCCTCCCAGTGTGGGGATAACCACCTGCCTGTAAAAGGAACGTGCGTTTGTCCTAGGGGAAACTTCCGACGGGACGATGGATGGCCCCCAGGAGGGGCAGGCGGGCGTAACAGCATCTCACCCCACCCCTGCACCCGAGAGAGCCCCGTCACCAGGTTAACGGGGCGGACGCGACAAGGGGAAGTGATCGATCTCTTGTTCTCGTTGGCGTTAGCCGCGGTGGCCGGGCACTCTCCACGCTCCGGCTCTGCGGTCAAGTCTGTTTCTCCCGGTTTTTCATTTCCAAAATGACATGGGCTCTGACCAAAAGACCATTTCTATAGATTTGTAAGCCCAGACCAGTTGCTTTGTGACGCAAGGTCTTCCTGAAAAGGTTGGGGCCGGGGGCTTGCGGTGCCGGCATCGGAACTCCGGAGTGTTCACTTCCATCCACTGATTGTTTCCAGAGCTCGTGTCTCCTTATGTGGCGGGGCGGCTCGTCCTCCGCCCGTCTGTGTCATCGTAGGTCAGGAACAGGGAGGGCAGGACGGGGACAGCCGCCAGCCCAGCTGGGGGCTGTGCAAACGGCCAGTCGCGCCCTCCACGGTCCCCCTCGTGAGCTCGGGACGCCAGTTAGTGGAACGTGTTTCCCAGCGAGGAGCACCAGGTGACCAGCAGAGCACTCGAAAATGACCCTACGTCTGCGGAGACGTCTCGTGTGGTTTTCGTGACAGTTGTGTCGGGCTCCCGGCGTGACTGTCATAGAGGAAGCCGAAGGCCGCGGGAAGGCCGGGCCCGTGCGGCGCCCCTGGTGGACAGCGCGGGCTGGCACTCGGGGCCCAGCCACAGGCTGCTCACGGCCCGGCGCGGAACCAGGCCGGCCGCGCGCTGACTCGACTCGACGGGGCATCTCTCGGTGGAGGAGGCCAAGGGAGTCTGGAGAAGGGCGTGCTGACCCTGTGCTTCTCTTCCCCACAGCTGACGGCAAGGACAAGCTGGAACAAGCATCTGGACTGAAGATCGTGCGGGCCGGGAGCGGGTCGGTGAGTACCCGGGCGGCTGCCTCTGAGGCGTGCGTGGCTGGCGGGGGCAGGGCAGGCCCGCGGACGGGCCACGGGACGCGATGCCAGTGTGCACTGCCTCTGCAGTCGGAGTCCGGCGTGTCGCTGAGAACAGCCATCCTGGTTCGGGACACGAGCTTCCCTCCCCAGAGGTGACATAACTGCTGAGTGTGTGACACGAGCCCCCCCGGAGCGCTCTGTCCTTGGGGCGTCTCAGGATGCCATTTGGGTTGGCGCGCCAAGCATGTGGGGACGCTCTGTGCCGCAATCTCGTGAGGCGGCGGTGGTGCCCGCCCGTGGCGTGTCGGTGTCGAGAGAGGCATGTGACCAGGCCCTCCATGTGCCACTAAAGCTGGTGGTCGCCCCCGGTGCCTGCATGGCCCATCTTGGGGCAGTTTTGCAAACCGCAGGCAGAGCAGTGCACGTGACTCCGCGTGGCGGGGGTACGTGGCCACTTGAGGCCACACAGACCCCGACACCCCGCGCCGTGGTCGAGATTCAGTGTCACGGCCCTCGCCGTTCTGGATGATTAGCTGGTGCGGGACAGCTTTCTCGTGAGTCCTTCTCACTCCCAGAGGGACGCCCCCTGCAGAGCCCCTCAGGGCCAAGCCGCTGTCTCGGGGACACCCCCGGCAGCCGGGCGGCCTGGGTCATGAAGGAAGAGCGTGTCTAACTGCCTGTTCCCGCAGACGGGCTCCTTCGCTGCTCGCGCGGCCGGCGGGCAGGAGCAGCCTCGAGGGGAAGCGGCCCACGTCGTGCTCTTGTGTTCCAGGGACTGGTAGGCAGAGGGCAGGGGGCACTGGACAAAACCTGCCGCAAAGGCTCGCCAGGACCAAGACCCTCTCCCTGCCTGCAGGCCATGGCCAGGAGCACAGACCGTGCATCCGGTGAGGACGTCCCCCTCTCGGCCCTGCCGCGGACGGCAGTGGTCTCGGCAGGGAGTGAGCGGGGGTGGCCAGAGGCCGCTGAAGCCTGGGGAGGGAACAGTGGCCGGTGGCAGGAAGGGATAGAGGGTTGGGATCATGACGGAAGGTTCTGGATGTGCTGCCTGTCTCAGGGACAGTGAAGGCATGAAGCCCCCGTTCCTTTCCCACCACAGCCTTCCCCAGGAGGTGACCGGGGAGAGCGTCTGCACTGTGGCCAGCCGAGAAAGCTCCGGGGCTATGAGTCCTCTCCTCACGAGGGTCCGTGGGCTTCGTGGAGGCTGGTTGTGCTGCCCGGGGGAGGGGGGATGGCCGTGCGGGCCAGGGAGGCTCTGCTGTGGGGTCGGCCCACGGAGATCCCAGAGCGCCTCTTCCTGAGGGAAGCACGGCCTCCAGCAGTTTCTGGAGAGAGGGGACAGGCATGGACTGAGCCTACCGGCGGGCTGCTGGACAGCGTGAGAGCAAACACGGTCGTCAGTGAAGCCAGCGCTGTAGCTGTGGAGGAGGGGCTGCTCTGGCTCCGAGGGTCCTCACCCCCTCCCCCTCCCCCAGGCTCTTGGCCAAACCCCACTCCGTCGGTTGTTGGTCACCACCTCCCCTGGGCTGCCCGCCCGTCTGGTGGCTCCGCCTCCGTGACTTGCCTGTCTGTGAGGGCACCGAGGGCCTGGTCTTCCCGTGTGTCCTCCTGTCCGTCCTCGTGGTGCTGCTTCAGCCCCGGCAGGAGATGTCCTCCCCTCCCTGTAGGTCTCCTTCCGAGGTCTCCCCTCTGTTGCCAGACCAGGTGCCCACAGTCTCCACCTCGCTGGGTCGCCTGGAAGGTGGAGGGACGTGGGCCCACTGGTGGCCCTCACAGCCGTCTGGGGCGCCGTCCGGATGTCCACTCCCCGACGAGCCGCTATCCCGAGTTCTGCGCCCCCCACCAGCGGTGCACGTGGCCCTCGTGTGGACACAGGAGCCACGCCGCGCCTGCCCCACACCCGGGCTGTGTGAGGACACGGACTCTGAGAGCAGCCGCAGCAGCTCCCTCACGTCACGTCCTCATGTCTCTGTTGGTTTTGGAATCTGGAGATGACCCGTCCTTCCCTTTGGTCTTGGCGCTGTGTGGTGTGGTGTTGTGTGGTGTGGTGCTGTGTGGTGTGGTGTTGTGTGGTGCTGTGGTGCTGTGCCGTGTCCGGGGTCCATGTGCTACAGCGAGCGGCTCCCGCCCCGCTCCGTTCACCGCACCACGCGTCATCCTGCAGATCCGCACTGGCCCCTCCTGTGCACCAGGCTCTGTGGAAGGACCGCTCACAGCTGGGCCCGGGACAGGCAAACCTGCCTCATGGAACTCCCCTTTCCTTGGAAGCCGGGGTCCCCTGAGAGGCGAGGCTCACCGTCCCCTCTGAAGACAAAGCCTGCCGTCACCTCCGCTGGGCTTTGTCTGAGGGGAGCAAACCAGCTCCGTCCCGCGTGACGACTTCTCTCCTGGGTCTGGAGCACCTCACGCCCCCGTCCCCTCGTCCCCTCTCTGTCCCAGCCCCCTGCCCTCCCTGCTCTGGGGCTTTTGAGCTCGCCCACCTTGAGGTCCGCATCTCTCTTGAGCTACCGTGTGCTCACCCCCGCCTCTGTGAGCCTCTAGCAGAACCACCGCCTCTTCCGTTCATTCCGCCGTCCCGTCCGTCTACACACGGGGGCACGCGCGTGTTGTCAGGAACCTCATGCTTTAGTGCAAATGTCTGTCTGCTTCCGCGCGCACCCCCCACCCCGGTTCTGGGTCGCAGGCGTGTCTCCCGGGCTTTCCTGCCCCTGCTTGCTGACGGACCGCAAACTCACCACCGCAGACCACAGACGAGCACACGGCACCTCCAGACGGTCACGTCCAAGGACGCTCGCGTGCCTGGACCCGCCCAGGACACATCCTTCCAAATAATCCTCTCAACTTCCACCCACCGCCCTGTGGTCCTGACGCGCACGGCCTGGGGCAGAGCCCTGCGCCCTCCTGCGCCTGAACCGCAGCCGGAGGGAGCCGGTGGGACTTCCCGGCGTGGAGGGCGCCGTCCAGCCCTCGCTGCGTCCTGGCCCTTGCCCTCTGGCTCGTTACTGCCAGCAAATACACTGCGTGTTTCCCGGGTTGCCGACACCAGATAGGACCTCCGACCCCAGAGCTCTTTGCCGCCAAACCCACCAACCTCCATGCGCGTTTCCCGCCCTGGCACCTCACCGCGCTCCCGTCAACCCCATCAGGACGCAGAGGTTCTGCGCCGGTGCTGTCTGACCCGTGGCTGCTGCAGCCAGAGCCCGTTTCTGCACTGAGGCTCCTTGTCCTCTGGCCGGCCCAGCCTGGTTTGTGGAATCCTGGTGGTACGGAGGGCCCTCCTGTGACCCCGGGTCTCCAGCTGCCCCCACTGGGCACAGTCTTCTCATTCACCCTGTACTGCCTCGCGAGGGATCATCCAGACCCTGGCTTTGTCCTTCTTCATAGGATGGTGACCCCGAATTTAGATCTCCAGAGCGATGTGTTCACTGCCCTGCTCGCCCCACGTTTGTGCACTGGGAGGTCTGTGCAAAGTGAGCAGGACGCCTGACTTCCCTGCCGGCCCGTCGCTGCCCCCAGGCTCCCCGTCTTACTGACAGAAACCGTGTCCCTTTCGGCGTCACGCCATCTACATGCTGGATTGGGCCAACACACAGGAATTTGACTCGAACTTGGGCCATTTGTGAAGGGATCGCCCTCCGATTGTTCTGGATGTCCGTCCTTCTCACTCATGAGTGGGGATCTGCCCCGGCGGGGGAGCTCTGGTGACCCAGGGGGTGGGGAGGGGGGTCACGGGTTCGGGGGGGTGGGCCTGCGAGCCCTCCGCCACAGCACTGCCTCCTTTTCTCTGCCCACCTGAGGTGTTGCCCTTGGGTCCCCAATGGGAACCTGGCCATGGGGGCCCACCCACTGCACTCCAGGGGCCTAGAGACCCACACAGTGGTGCTCCCTCACGTTGAAGTTGGCTGAGGTCCATCCGGTGGGTTCTCTAGCCCGGGACCCCCATGTCCCCCCAGACTTCTCCCAAACCCATCTGCGTCCAGAAGCTGCCCCTGATGGAGGCGCGGTGCTAGTCGATCGGGGGCTGGTCTCGGGAAGTGAAAATGGGAACAAAGGGGCAAGTGCAGGTACTTTCTAAAAGCTGACGGCGTCTGTTTCTCTGACGTTCACCCCTCGTGCGGGGTTCGGCCTGATCTGATGGTTCCCGTCTCACAGCGTTCACTGTGAGCCCCATCGCGGCTTCCCGACCCTGGTACGCGGCGGAGGCTGGTTGCTAGAAGCTCGGCCATCTCTCTCCCAGGCACTGGGGACACGTGCATGGGCGACAGACGGCGGAGCTAAAACCCTTTAAGCCGCATGGAAACATCTCAAAACAAGACGTAAAGGAAATGAACAGCTTAAAGTAGGCGCACACGTTCCTAAGAGACTTGGGGCGTTTTGACCTATTTCAGGATCTGATTTGTGACATCTTGAAATTGTTCGCACTTTCTTCAAATTAATAAAGTCGTATTTTTTCCAAAAAATTATAACAAGACAAACTCAGGTACTTAGAAGGTAGGCGATGCGGGTGATGGTCACCAGATGGCAGACTCGTGAGTCCGGCTCCCCAAAGTGCGTCTGTGACAAGGACTGTGTGACCTCTCGATGTGCGCCGGACGTGCAGCTGGGGGTTAACCCGGCCAGCATCTCAGTGGGAGCAGAGGTGGCCTGCGAGGCTCGGCCTCATTTACCTGAGGCTCAGGAACCAGGCGAGGGCACGTGGGAGGCCCACGCTTCACCGCAACATGGTCTTGCTTTGGACTGAGTGCCCAGGGTCTGCCACAGAGGGGCCGCCCTGGGGGGGTCACAAGCCCCTGTCATCTAGAGAAGAGGGGTGGCCGTTCGTCCAGATACCAAAAAAAGAAATCTTTCCATCTAGTGCAGGGAGGGGACGTTTTCCCCAAGGGTCCGCGGCGGGGTCCGACGGTTACACTGACAAAGACAGACGAGCAGGAGAACAGCACACAGATGTACAGGTTGCACCTGACGTGGAGCGTAAGGAAATGAAAACCCAAAGAAACCGTTAGACCCCAGTATTTTATGCTGGATTCGATGCGCACTGCACCGTCACGGGGAGCACAGGTGCTTCAGGAGCGCGCGGTAAGGGCAGCCCGTGGGGAGACTGCGGGACTCTGCTCCGCTTTACTCCGTCTCGGAGCTACGGGCTCTCCCTTCCCTGCGTCCAGGGGGCCTGTCTCGTGAGGGTCTTGTGACCTGCCTCAGGGAGGGTGGGGTCGGGTCGTCAGAGAGAACTTCCTGCGCTGTCTCTGCCTCCTTCAGCGGGAAACACTTGTGTCCCGACACCATATGGGGGGGGGGGTGCCTTGAGCCCCATCCTCAGCACGGTGTGATGTTAGACATGCTTTTCCTCTTTTAAATTATTTTATTTCATTTTATTTTGAGAGAGAGAGAAGGAGCGGAGTGGGGTGGGGAGGAGCAGAGGGAGAGAGCTCTCGAGCAGACGCTGGTCGGAGCACAGAGCCTGACGCGGGGCTCCATCTCAGGACCCCGAGAACACAGCCTGAGCTGAAATCAAGAGTCAGATACTGAACCAGCTCAGCCCCGCAGGTGCTGTTTTCGTGTGCGGCTTCCGAGGGACCTGGGGTGTAAGCATCTTGCTTGAGTGAGGGCGGCGAGGTGACCCCACTCTCTGTGCCTCCGGTGTTTAGGTCGCTTCTCAGGCTCCTGGGCACAATTTCGTGCAAAGAAAGAGTTCTGTGGCCAAGGCCAGGTTGGTCCCAAAAGTTCCTAAAATGTCTGTGAATGGGCAGTTGGACTCCTACCCTAGATTTCGTGGACATTCTCTGCGTGGCAGTCGGTACCATGTGGCAGGACAGATGCTTGAGGTCTCACTGCGCTGTTGCCTGTCTGTGGACAGACGCCGCGTCCAGTCGTTCCAGGGACCTCTGGGAGGCACGTGCTCAGAGGCCCTGTTTAGGGGTCTGGCTGGTTCCAGGAGGTCACTTGACAGGGCGGGACCTTCACCCACAGAGTGGAGAGACCACGTGGCTGAACATCCCCATGTCAGAGGTGGGGGAGAAGCTCCACAGGGTCAGGGTGAGGGGAAGCTGTCACGTCCTCGGTGGCACAGGGACCTGCCTTCGTCATGCCTGCTGAAGACTCACAGGATGGTGGACGGGACTTTTGGCTCACAGGAGTGTGGCCGTGCCTCGGCTGGCGGGTGGCTGGGAACCCCGTGAACTCGGGCTCCACAGAGGGCCCCTCAGCCACCATCAGCCCCGTGCAGCGTGGGGAGGGGTGAGTCACAGGCGGCGTCTGACTGGTCTGGGGGTGCCGTCAGCTGTGGTGACAGAGGACCAACGTGCTAAGACTCACACTCACCCATAGAAGGCATCGTGACGTCTACACAGCAGGCGCCTGCGGCTTGAACGGCAGACTCCCTGCTGGGCAGTCACAGACCCGGGGCTCTCCTTCCAAGGACCTCTGCAAAAGGTCAAAACCGAATGAAGTATGAAACCATAGGAAGGAAACTAATCACATTGGAATAATCGAATGGAATTTGATGATTTCCTTAAATTCTCCTCACGTGAGGGGACCCTGCGCATGTGTACTTGGGTCCGTTGGTGGGCGGGGCTGGCAGGATTCCAAGCGAGTTCTCTCCTTTTCCAGAAGTTTCCTCAGTAGGTGTTTGTTTACTTTGAAATCGTTGTGGATCCGCAGGGGCTCAGAAGGACAGAACAGGGAAGCCGTGTTCACACTTACACACCTGTGAGGACACAGGAGGAAACGCAGCTGTGTGTGGACGCGCCGGGGCCCCAGCCGTCAGCTATAGAGAATGCCAAGAACGGCTCAAGTCGCCGCGTGTCTGTGGACATTTTCCGTGGCGCCCACAGGAAGGGTGTCGGGAGTCATTTAAAGTATGTCTGGTGTGGGGATCAAGGCACATACTTGGAAACCCAGGGGCAGAGCAGGGGTGTGGGTGCAGCGGGGGTCGCTGGGGCCGGTGCCGTCGGAGCAGGAGCTGCGGAGGGCAGCGGGCCGCGTGGCAGGAGACGGGCTCTCAGGGGTGTCTCGGGTGGAGACTGAGATGCTGGTCTTGTGTTTTCAAGGGTCTACGATATTCCTCAGCTGGCGTGGCCTCCCATGGCTCCCCCAGGCTCCTCTCTGCCCACCCTTGGGCTGCCACAGGGACACCGACCGTCACGGGCCTCCTGGGAGCCCAGGGCCAACTTTGCAGCCTCTCTCCAGAAGCATGCACAGGCCCCCAACACGCGCTAGCGTGGTCCCAGGGGATGCAAGGCGTCCCTGTCCAGTGCCCATCCGATGACCAGAGCCATGGCTGAGCATCCACTGGGGCTTGGGGGGGACGCTGGACAGACCTGGGCCCCCCACAGCTGTCCTTGGGTGCACAGGCCACCGGGGTCATTCCAATCTGCATTTCTGCACAGAGGAAATGGAACTTTTTCCTCCTAGAGGCAAAAAGTGCATTGGTCCTAGGAAAGCCTATTTGCTCGTGAACGTTCCAAGTTTGTGTTTGAGCTGGAAGCTCTGCGTGAAGTTGCGCGAGAACACGGGCAGGACCTGCCCAAATCTGCTCTGTCCTCGGCCGAGGGGCCCCCACGACCAGCAGATCTGAGGCTCAGTGGATGGGCCACTGCAGCTTCCGCGGCCCCACGCGGAGCCCTCGCTGCCACTGCTCACGCGGTGCTCGTCTTCCTCGAAAGTGAAGAAAATCACACAGAAGTGCGTTCGATATAACTCATGGCACTTGACATATCGAAAAATAGGAGTTTATTATAGAACAACATCCTTCCCTTCTGGAACGCTGTATAAAGTATCACGTCGCGTCGCCATGAATGTCTTTTCAATACTTTCTGTGATTTAGCGTCGAGAGCGGCGCCGAGCGAAGTGGCAGTTGCTATAGTGACAGATTCAATTTTTATTCAATGTCAGAGTAAACAGTCACGTAAAATGAAATAAGTAGCGTCTGCCTGTGGCTGCGGCCCACACCTCTGCCAGGCCCTGCCCTCCCTTCCTGCACCCCCTCCCCGCTCTCCCCCACAGCCCCTCCCCCACCAGCCCTTCCCCTCCCCCACCTTCTCGGCTACCTTCAGCTGCGTCTCCGTCTCCGAGGAAGCCGGCTTGGCCTGGGTCTCCTTGCGGGCTGCCGTCTGGGCCGGGACTGGACAGCGTCCCCGTAAGACACGGGGGTCCGTCTCAACAAAGCGTAAGATTGTCCTGTACCATCCTCTAAGGAACCCATTATTATAGCCTCGGAAGTTAATTTTCATTTAAAAATGAAACTCTGGACATAGTCCTGAGAGCTCTCAGAAGGTCCTAGTTCAGAAACCCTTGCTCAGGCTCAGCGGGTGAGGGCAGGAATTGCTGAGCGTGAGGAAGGCCGGAGGGAGTCCACCAGTCCAGACCCCGACCAGCTCCTCGCGGCACAGCCGCCCTGGCCGCCGGCCCCGTGGCTCACAGACGACCGAACGGAGAGAGGTCACAGGCCAGGGCGGTGTCAGGTCCCAGCCAGGCAGCCCCTCTCCCACGTGGCCCCACACCAGCCCGAAACCAGGGGGTGCTGGGTTCTGCCTTCTGGTGAAAGAGACCTCGTGGTTCCTGCCACGTGTCCCGCCTCCCTGCGTGCCCGTGTCCCCGCCTCCCCCGCAGGAGGGTTTCACGGCTTCGGGTCCCCACAGACAGACCAGGCCGAGGCCCCACCGTGGCGGGGCGCCAGCCCCTGCTTCTGCCCGGGTCTCGGTCGGACGTGGAAGGAGAGCCGTGCGTTTGGGGCTGGGGAGGCTGTGCCGCGAACGGGGGGCCTGGACGCAGGAAGCCAGGCTCACGGCTCTGGGGCCTGAAGTGCCGCTGCGGCTTTGGCTGCCCCCGCGGGGGTGAGAGCGGGTCCTGTCCAGGCTCCGTCCGCGGCCCGTGGACCACCGGCCCCACCTGCACCTGCTGCTTCCCCTGCACGTCCGCGTTCACATCCCGACGTCCCCTTCCCGCGGACACCCCTCATATTGGACACCCCTCTGTAATGACTCCGTGTCCCAATAGGTCCCTCTCCCACGTGCTGGGGGTTGGGACGCCAGCGTGCCATTTGGGGGAGACAGCTGGTCACCTCCCCTCCCCACTGCATTCGAGAGCTTGGGTTTTAGCAAGCTGTTTCCCCGTCGGGGGTCCCGAGGCCGGTGGGTGGAGAAGCCGCGCAGGCGGCAGACTCCCCGTCCCCGAGGCAGCCTGGGCGAGAGGCACACCGCCCCCTCCTGCCTGTCTCTCCGCGTGGCATCCGTCAGAGCGGACTGGAGCGACCTGACTTCGTGTTTGTGCCCATAACCGTGCACTCAGCAGGAGCTCCACGTGTGTCTCAGTCGTCCCCGGAGTCTCCAGAACTCTGCACGAGGCCTGGCCTACAGCAGAAACTCAATAAACATGCGTTGAAACGAATTGAATCGTGAAGCCTGGCTGAGGGTAGACGCCCCAGCCGCTCCCTTCTCCACGGGCCACCAGACGGCCTCTCCCGCGGCGCTGAAACCCCTGTGGGAAGGACGGAGTCCGTAATCGTGTTGCGTGCACGGTGTCCGATGTCCCTGAGATCGCAGAGGACTGTCTACACGGCTTCTGTCCCGCTCGGCCTGGCTTCATCTCCATGACAACTGACTGGAACACCTCCTCTGGGCTTCATCCAGGCCTTGGTGTTTTTCTTAAAGGCTCTTTTCATCGCATGAAATAATTAGTAATCAATATAACACAAAATAGAGTCCAATGCTAAATTTAAATTACTTCTGTGAAAGCAGGCAGTCGACACAATGGTTGTCAAGTCCGGCAGAGGTAGACGTGTCCTGAAGTTTCCTGTGTATCAACATGTGTGCCTGTCTGTCCTGTAGTGAAGAGGCGTCCGTCCTGCTGCCGTTTCCCTGAATACAGTGCCTGTGTCTGCAGTAAGAGCAGGAACCCGCATCCAAGGACGGTGACTGCCGGTGGGCCCCATGGCCGGGGCTGGCTGGGGAGCTGACAGGTCCCATTCCCTGGGCTGCTCATCCAAGATTCTCAAAAGTTAGTCCCCTTCGTTTCACCCCAAGGCACAAGAACGCTCGCCGTACTTTATGCCGTGAAACGCTTTTTGCCTGGAAGGTCGGTTGAGTGCGTGTATAAATGTTTCACCTGCAAAGTCCACAAGCTACAAGTGCAAGCCCCCGATTTTCCAATTCTGAGCATGCTGCCCCTCCTAGGGACCGGGGCAAGCCACTGGGTAGACCCCGGAAGTGCGGACGAGGGTTGGCAGGTAGAACCGGGCTTCGGGTTCCTCCGGGTATGTCTGTGTTGCCAGCTGGACCTTCTTCCACCCCAGCCTGGAACCCCTCTGTGGGGGCACCGTGCAGGGCCTGCTGTGCACGAACCGTGGGCGAGTAACGGGGGCCGGAGCTGCTCCCATAGGACCCCGCAGCGCCCTGGATGCTGGACATGTGGACACAGGCCCTGGCCCCGGCCCGAGGGAGGATGACACGCGTTCTCATCACGTGCTGGGGAGCCCTCAGGAGACCCGGTGCTCACACGGCCCTCCCTGCCTAGAGCACCAAGCTGCTCAGGAGGAGGGGGACGTAGAGGGCCCTGGGCAGCAGGACCCCAGCCAGCCTTCGTCCGTCCGCACGCCCCGAATTCACCTCTCATTTCTCTGCAACAAGAGACCTGGCTCCCAGGCTGATGAGGCTTCTGCACGCACAAACCCTTATATGGAATTATAGCTCTGTTTTTCTTAACGAGAGCGTGAAGCAGAAACATGTTTCTTAGGAAGTAACTTTCCTCCTTTGACAAGCACTTGGACCTAAGGCTGCCCTAAAAATATAAACGCCTTCATCTGCCCCTAACACGGACCCATGGTCTAATGTGTCTTGTTGGTGTCTGCTTCAACTGTGGGCTCCTTGGCATGTTAGCCCCAGAAGACCATGTTTAGACAAGCTAACATCTAAGAAACAAAAGTGCTCAGAGAGGAGACCACTGAGCCATTAAAGGTGAAACATTGTACCAGGCTTAAAGGTGAAACATTGTCCCAAGCCAAGGCGGACACGGCGAGAAGAGCGAGCATCCTTAGGAAGCTGAGGAGAGAGTTCGGGTTTGATCTGCCGTCCCGGCCACAGCAACTAGAGATGACCGCGTGTTCCAAGCAAATTAAGTCTGCACAGTGACGGTGGGAAGACCCCGCTGTCCCGGTCAGTGGGGGAGGCTTGGCCGCGTGTGACTGACCAGCCAGGACACCTTGTGGCAGTGCCCTCGACCCCTGTGAGGGGAAGACACGCCCTCCTAGTGTGGGGGTCCCTTGACATCGAAACAATGTAAACCGTGTTATAATTGTATTTCTTTGGCAAAAGGCCATCTGTTTCTTTGTGGCTTATTTACCGTCGGAAGCCTTGTCCTTTCGGTGTGCAGCAGGTAGAGTGATGAATTTATTCTAGAAATGTCAGTGATGTTTTATGACGCTCCCTTCGGCAGCAACATAAAAGGGACTGATTGTGAAACTGCTAATTTACAGATCTTCTCTAAGTGAATGCAAACAAATTCTGGTCCTCAAAGCCCTGCTAATATACAATGTTCAATTTTTAATTTCCAGTCCATCTTAGATTATGAGGATGAAAAACAATATTTAATCCCTCGTTAACACATGAATAAGCGGAAGCTGTCGTTTTCAACCAGACAATAACGGGATTATCTCAAGAACTGTCAGTTTACGTGAAAACATTATGTTGCCCAAATTTTCATAAAAATTAGCAGTGGATAATATTCAAGATCAGAGCCACGGAAAGAGGAAAGTCTGCATTCATGGTAATAAATATTCATATTTGTCTGCTCAGGAGATGAAAATCTAATCAAGGGGCTATTGATGCGCTGGCTTTTTTTTTTCAACCAAGACGTTTCATCTAAATTGGGTTTGATATGGAAATGAGTCTCGCTAGAGTCGTCCAGGCCGTGAGCACGCGGGATCACGGGGCGGGGTGCCCACGGGGTCGGGTGCCCACGGGGTCGGGTGCTGCTCTGACTGGCCAATGCGGGCCACCACCACCACCGGCGCTGGAGGCCAGCGTCTCGCTTCACTCAGGGTCCTGGGTGTTTAACGAGATGGAGTGTTCTGGACCCTCCCTCTCTTTTTTAAGAAAAACAACGTAATTTCATGCCAGTTAACTCCTAGCTACGACAGGGTTAAAATCATCTGTGTTTTTGCTTTTGTTGACAATTACCATAAATCAGAAGACACTCTGCGTGAAGCTTAATGAAAAATGTATGATTTTAAAAAGAAAAGATAGTAGCTGCAGGATGTTGGGGTGTGTGCCTGCGCGTTCCTGATACGTTCCTCAAGGCTCCTCTTTCCCTACACATCAACAAGCATTTGAAAACATTGAATTAAACAGGCATTCATTAGGAAACACGGTGCGCGTGGATCCCATCAAGAGATGTCGTTTCTGGCCCCATCACAGCGCGCTGTCTTGACCACGTCTGTGTTTCGGGCCACTAGGAAAGCCCCAGCACTCAGGGGGCTCCCTTAGGCCCCAGGCCCTGCGCCCACGGAAATTCCTAGAGAGCAAGAACAAGATGCGCTGTTTCCTCCCTAGCAAAGGGCCGAATCTAGCCATTCAGCATGCCCGCGCGATCGTCACGTGTCTTCACTGTGTATCACAATGTGTCCTACTTCCACAGACAGGATCTTCTTAGATTGCTGTGGTTACGCTAGAGAGCAGAATGCTCGCATCAATGTATATGTTACATACATCGTATATACGTGTGTTTTACAACGATGGCGCTGGCACGTCTTTCCCTTTCACTCCTACCCTCTCGCTCAAGTGGACCTGATCGGGACGGTCTGTTGATCTCGGAGAGCACATAGGAAATGTGGCTTCTCAGGATAGGGCTTTCTGGGTAGAGATCTGCACGGCTCCTTCCGTGCCGGGACAGGAAGGCCAGGAAGGACTCAGGAGACTTTCCTTCCACGCGTGTTGATCGGCGTGTGTGTGCGCCCCTCCCATCGAGGTCTAGCCCTCACAAGAGCTGTGTCTCATTTCCCTCCTGCCCTACCTTCTCCTGCCCCGCCAAGACCTCAGGTTTGCTGTGGGGTCTGGAGACCTTTCGTTCCTCCGTGAGTGTTGGGGTGGGGAGAGGGCGCACACTCTGGGCTTGTCCGTATCGCTTCCTACGTGCATAGGGAATTCACGAGGCTTTGTCAGGAACAATCATTCCTCCTAGGAGTCTGGTTCGGTGTGTTCTCTGCTGGCTGCTGTCGTCCTCCAGGGTCCCTAGAGTAGGCTCCACACTTACCTGTATAGATGCTGCGCCTCGGGTACTGGGCCAGACTCTCTTCCCAAGACGCTCCTGCGCCCTAGGACCCAGAATGTGGGCAGCAGGAGAGCCTGCTCCTTAGGGACCCCCCGTGTGCTCACCCACAGCCTCTCCTCACGCTGACCCGCCCGGTGCCAGCCGCGCCCTCACCGCGTGTGAGATGCACCCTTGTCTCCAGCCGCCGGATCCTGTGCTGGAATGTGCTGTCCCGTGTCAGTCACAGAAGGATTCGTTCATCCTCAGAGAAGCAGGACGGGCATGTGTGCATGGGCAGAGACCGAGGGGATGGGGAGGTGTGTGGCAAGCTGGCCCGCCGGTTCCGGATTCCAGCAAGTCCCAGCAGCCGCCGTCTGCACACTGCAGGCCTGGGGGCGCGAAGTCGCACCCAGGAGCGGGTGACCGGCCGGGAGAAGATGCACATCCCAGGGCCGGCAGAGAGCAAATTCTGCCTCCTCTTTCTCTGCTCTGCTCCGCTCAGATTCCTGGTTCGTTCAACCGCTCCTGGAGGGACAGTCTAGCCCCAGAAGGGACATCTCAGCAGCTACCCACACCCTCGGCCCCATTGCATTGACCGTCGCCACCTCCTTAAAGCTGCTTTTCCCACAGCCTGTCGCTGGAGAGTCTCTGCGTCTTCACGGACGGAGAGCGGCGGTTTTCAGTGTCGGGCTTGGACAGGAACTCCTGTCGTGAGTCAGGCCGTCCTTGTCGGTTAGGGTTCCAGCACCGTATGAGTGTGAGGGAACGTCCCCGTGAGGTCAGGGTGAGGGTGCTGGTCACCCGCAGATCCTGTGACATCCTTATCCACCTCCCCCGGCAGCAAACACCTGCTCATGAGGGCCGTAAACACCTCAGGGTCCGTGTCTCTGCGGCACTTAATGCGCCACCCGCAGCCCGACTTCCAGCCGCACTGGGCTGCGGGCACAGCTTGTCCCGAGCAGGAGGCTGAGGCCCAGGCCTGGGAAGCAGCGGGAGGGAGCGGGATGGGTGGGGCCTCGTAGCAGCGACCGGAGTGGACTCTCCAGAGGCCGTGGTCCAGTGGGGGGGATTTAAATAAATAAATAGTTACATTAAAGAACTGGGACTTTCTGCCGTGTACTTATACCAAGTCTGCTTCTTCAAGGAAGGGGATGATCAGCCACAGGAAAAAGCTGTTGGGTTTTAGACACACTCACGATGCCGCATGTGAATTCCGTGTCCTCGGTGCTGAGAGCTGATTTCCAGTGCCAGTGCTGCGCTCACCGTGGGCCCCACACAGCACGCTTGGAAGCCACGGCGGACAGGGCTCGCATGAGGGGTTTCCCACGGGACCGTCTCCAGCACTCACGTGGGCACTGGTCCATGCAGCCTGGCCCATCCGCGTGAGGCTACGGAAGCAGCAGGACCTGGAGGCAGGGCGAGCGTGGGTGGACGTGGACGGTAGTGATTCTCTCCAAAGGAAGGAGAAGGCAGGTGTGCCTGTGGCACTGCTGCACGGAGTTGAGTCTGGGCCCCCCCCCATGCCTTTGTCCCTCTAAGGAACATGGAGCACAGGTGGGCATGAAAGCCAGTCCTCCACTGCACTGTGGGTGTTAGTGGTCAGGACTCGGTCTGTTAGGTGGAATGTCATCGGTGCTTCCCCAGAGAGAGAGCCAGAAGAACTCACTTCCGTTTGCCATGGTTTGGACCCGGCCACACAGCCACCAGACCATTCCAGGAAGCTCTGGGAGTGGCACCATCCCTTCTTGGTGGGCCTCCCTTGACCACCCTGGGATGGCTGAGGTGGCTGGGGCATCGTGACCATGAGGGCCACACGTATATCCTCCTGCCCCACATTGGGGGTCCCGCATTAGCCGGCTGGACGTCCGCACGTTGGCAGGACTGACAGAGGGCACCATGGGAAGGACGTGCAGAGACAGAAGGAGCAGGCAAACCATCTCTGGGAAAGCCTGTTGGGGAGGACCCATGTTCCAGAACTCCTGGCTGCCGCTCTCGACTTCAGGTTCCCATCACCCCCACCAGAAGGATGGTGTCCAGCCTCGAACAAGGTTATCCGAAACTGCTGACACAGATCTTCCCATGTTCTGCTCCAAAAGCTCGAAACCGAAAGGAAGGAGCAGCAGCTCTCTCTGGCCCATGTAGCCTACAAATTCTCTGGTTTTCTCTCATTTTAGGAACTAGAGATTCCCCAGGGGCTCCTGGGACAGCCCGTCACCGGCCCCCCAAGGAACAAGCAATCAGCAAGCTCCCTCTCTCCCAGACCCTCACTTTGCAGGACCCCGCTCTTGGCAGGAGGGTTTCCTGCAGGTTTCTTCTACTCATCTGTGTGTGTGTGTGTGTGTGTGTGCATGTGATCCAGTGTGCATGTGTGAGCGTGTGTGCACAAGCCTGTGTGCATGTGTGTGAAAGCATGTGGGCATGCATGCCTGAGTATGAGTGTGTGGGCGTGTGCGCACAAGCCTATGTGCGTGTGTGTGAAAACATGTGGGCACGTGTGCTGGAGTGTGTTATGTGAGCCTTGAGTACATGTGCATGAGTGTGTACCTGACTGTGAGTATATGTGCATGAGCCTGTGAGCACGTGTGTGTGAATGAGTGTGCACGAGCGTTAGTATATGAGCATGTGCACGTGTGCCTGTGAGCCCATGTGAGCGTGTGTGCACGTGAGTGTGTGAGCGTGTGTGCACGAGCCTCAAGCATGTGAGAGTGTGTGCGTGTGTGCATTTCATGAGAGTGTATTAACTTCTGCAAGTGTACCCAGCGGCTGCTGGCCAGCTCCGACACCTCCACCTGCTCCACCTTCTCGCTGCCTCCCAGACCCCAGATGCGTCTGTGGTGAGTCAGGAAGCTTCCAGGCGAAGACGGGGTCTCCTGGAAGAAGAACTGTGACTGTTGCTGCAGGAAGGACACTGGGTTGAGGGACAGGCGCGCAGAAGCGTAGAGAGGAGTGGGTGCTAGGAGTGTGCCTGGCAGGGGTAGAGAACACGGCGGTGCCCAGAAAGCAGAAGGTGGTGGTCAGACTGAAGAGAAAGTCAAGTGCAGGACGTTGTCTGCTGACCTAAAGCCCACATGTGGTGGAAAGGTACTTGGGACTTTGCATTCAGGGTGAAGGCAGGTAGCGTGTTCGTGGCAGTGGGAGTCATGAGTCTTGCTGAAGACCAGGGAGGAGCGAGGTAGCCAGGAGACCGCTGGGGGCCGCTCCAGTGCCTTCCAAGGGGCCAGTGCGGCCTGAACCTGCGGACGCGGCCCTCACCCACCTGCCAGCTGTCAGATGGGGACGTGGTCTGAAGGCGAGGGATGGTTTCAAGGAGCGAATGCCTTAGTCCCCCATTGCCCTCCTCCGGTGCCTCTAGAAAGGGACTCAGGAGCTGAGGATCCATTTTATGGAGTGGGGGGGGTGCCCAGGGTAGCCAAGACCGAGAGGAACAAGAAACCTGTGATGGACTTGTCACCGTTCCAGCCGCCCCCGGCTCAGCACTTCTGACAGCCCCATCCCTGTCCGTTCGGTGCTCCTCTCGCACAGGCACCTGATGGATCTCTCCACTGACGTCATGCAGAGAGCTGAGCTCTCCCCTGACATCCCGAACCAGGGTCTTCATACGTCCAGAAGATGCCACGCCCGAGGGAGCTCTGCAAAGGAGCCTGTTTTCTCCAGGCCCCCTTACTGGAGGTAGAGCCTGCAAAAGCCCGAGGTGGTGCTCCCTTGTCTCCACTGGATCAAGCCTTGGGATTTTAAGGTGAAATGAGCAAAATAGGAGGGTATTTCCCTGTGCAGAGTAAGCCCCTAATGCATCAGGGTTGGTTGGTCTGTGTTTCCTTCGTGGTACATATGAGTTCATTCAACAAGCACTTGTTCGACACTTGCCATTAGGTAGAAATACAAGGAACTTACGTTTTTAGGTCAGAAATGGCGAAGCCTTGGCATTGCCATGTGGTTCAGCCTCCAGAACCATCGCTGGAATTGGGCCCCGGGGACATGACAGGCAGGCAGCTACCCTGAAGCAGCGCCAGCCCCGTCAGGGGAGGCAGACGGGGGACTCTGTGCTGGAGGTGAGTCATCAGATGCTTCCCCCAGGGAGCCGAGGGCCTGGGCGCACACAGAGGAGAGCCTGGGCCAGGAGGCTGGGCATGGGTACATGGACCCTCCTGACCCCACAAGTGGATCAGGCAGGATCCTGGATCCTGATGGACATTTGGTGAGTGTGGCTGCCCTGTCCCCTCCTGGGTGATCCGTCTACCGGAGGAAGACCTCTTACTCTTTGTTCCACGGGGGCTCTGATTTGGGACGACTGAGGAAAAGGCTAAGCATGTGCTCTTCCAGAAGTTCCCCATGGCTGTGCCTTGGGGCCCCACTTGAGAACCCCTGCTTGAAACATCTGGGTCTTGACTGGTGAGACAGGGGGAACGGGTGCCTCATTCAGAGGTGACTTTGGGGGCTGGGAAGCTGGGCTTCCTCCGAAGAGCACTTGTGGCCAGGGACGTCTGTGTGGAGGCAGGGGTACCGTGTGGCATTGAGAGATCAGCCCCCCATGTGCTCTGAAGGAGCCCCCAGGTACGGGACATTCTCAGGGCCCATGATGACCTGTCCCCAGTGGGCAGGCTCAGCTGAGCACAATGGCCCACCCACCTGCAGGGCCTCCCAGGTTGGCAAAGCGTTCCAAGAGGAGGTGACGGACTCCGGGGCTGCCATCCGCCGCCGCCCCGGGCTCTCCTGAGGGCACGGAGCACCACTCGGGGGAGGGAGGAGGGCGTGCGGGTGAGTGCAGGTGGTCCGCACAGCCTCCCGGGGGGCCTCAGCCTGGGGCCTTGGCCGGCTCACCCCATTTTCTCCGCTGGCATTCTTCTGAGTTTATCCAACGCTTGAAGCTGTTGTCTAGGTTTACAATGTGTTTGTCTCCTGAGGGAGAATGTAAAGTTCGTATTTTCTTTGTTACGTATGTCTGTTACGTAAGTATGGCCCCGGAATTCTACCAGATGAACTAGTTCTCAAGACTCTATATGTAGAAGAGACAAAGGAAGAGACGGGGGACCTGCTCCAGCAGAGGCTCCGAGGCCCTTCTCAGATCTCCTGTGCGTCAAGGAGGTACAGCAGGAACTAGGCACACACTTGGGGCCCCAGCAACGTGAAGCTGCGGGAAACATGTGTAGAACAACTGACTATTTCAATACAAAACCATCTTGGCATCAAGAGGAAAACCAGACATTTGACTTTTTTATACTAATTTTTAAAAATTTTTTTAAAGATTTTATTTATTTCTTTGACAGAGAGAGAGAGATCACAAGCAGGCAGAGAGGCAGGCAGAGAAAGAGAGGAGGAAGCAGGCTCCCCGCTGAGCAGCGAGCCCGATGCGGAACTCGATCCCAGGACCCTGAGATCATGACCTGAGCTGAAGGCAGAGGCTTAACCCACTGAGCCACCCAGGAGCCCCTTTACACTAATTTTAAAACTAAATACTGACATTTTGAATTATGTATGATAGGGTGCTTAGGGGACGTGGGAAAGCCTGTAAGCTCTATTTTGGAGGCTTCTATGACTCCTACATGGAGTCTGATCTAAAAATGGCTGCTGCGGTGGCAAGAATGTGGACAAGTTTTGGAAGACCTGGCTTCACCAGTAACTCCCTAGTCACTTTGAGCTGGTTGTTGACTCCTGCTAGTCTGCTTCTTCATGTCTGAGGTGTAAAAATTGGGCAGATGATCCTGAACACCTCTGGGTAGAATATTCACCAGAATTTATGCTCTGTGAATAAGAAACTCTACTTGTCTCATATGTCTTTGCATGTCCACCAACCCACAATGTGTGCTTCACAACAATCTCCACCAGTTTTTGTTGGATGCATGGATGGGTGATGTCTGATAGATGATGGATGGATAGATGGAAGGATGGATGGATGGACAGGTGGATGGATGGATGGATGGATGGGTTGGTGGGTGATGGCTGGATGGGCGGATGGTGACGGATGATGGATGAGTGGACGCTGGATAGTGGATGGGCTGTCGGAGGGAAGGATGACGTGGGTGGACGGTGAGTGGACGGCTAGACGAACGGATGATGCGTGGTTGGGTGGACGAGTTGAATGAAGAAACTGTTCATCTGGGTGACTCAGAGTTCTTTATCCGGAGCTGACCTTGGTCTTGAAATGAAATCTTTTTCTATGTGCCATATTTTTCTTCTTCTTAAAAGAATTCAGCCAGTTCTTAAATTACAGCAGAGAGAATATAGATACAGGATGAGTGCAGGTCTGAAATTCATGGGACTGATTCCTTTCAGTGTGGCTCTACTCTGAGGGAAGGGGCTTCCCTAGAGCCGAGGACCCCATGGAGTCTGGAGCCTTGATGCTTTGTCCTGCAAAGACGGGATTCCATCAGGGAAATATCACATCATGGAAACAAACAGGTGGGCTGTAACCCTGAAAAGGAACTTCTCTCTCAGCACACCCATCACCCAAGATGTCCTGGAGAAGTCACAGGTCAGAGGAACTGGCTTGTCCCACAATCCCCCATCACTTGGCCATGAATGGGTCAGAGATCCGGTCCCAGAGCCCTCATCTGATGGCATCTGGAGAGGAGCTGTTTCTGCTTGGATGCACTCAGATCACTGGGGTCTGGATCACTACGTACCTCAGTAAGCAAACCTTGCCTGGTTTGGCCATTTTGGGCGGCGATTGACAAGGCGTGGAGCGTCTGTTGCCTTCCGAGGCTCAGGGTACTGGGCATGTGCCCCACCATTCCTGAACCTCTGATGGTCACCCCAGAGACCCTAGTTAACTCGGAAAGGGCTGTTATTCCCGTTAGTGACCCCTGCGTCCCTCGGCCTGCTTCTGCAGACTTTGTAGTGTGTGCCCGTAGGACCTGGCCCCCAGCCATGCATCTGCTGCCCCCTCAGGGCCTCCAGCGGCCCTCCCGCACCAGACCAGCCCCTGAGCGTAAAGAGAGAGGCTGCCGGGACGAGACTCCTGCCCGGGAGCTAGCGCACGGGCTCCGCCTTTCCGTCTGCGTCATGCTCTTGAGATCATTCATGTTGACTTACGTGAGTCAGGTGCTTTCTTCTTACCCCAGGATCACGTCTCGATGTGAATGCAAGTCATGGCTTTTCAGTATTTTTGCCCACGAGGACCCTCCGGTTGTGCCCATGTGTTCTGAGCGGGCCTGAAAGCGTGTCCCCGGGCACAGGGATGTGAGGAGCTGATCCCGATTCGGTGCGGATCCTGACTCGCTCACCTCGTGGTGTGGCCACAGGGCGAAAGGAACCTTTATGAACGTGCGGCTGCTCAAGACGGGGAAGGTGCGCGAGGAGAGCAGGTCACGTGTGTACGTCTGTGTGTCTGTGCAAGCATGCTCTGTGTGCTGGTATGTTTGTGTATACGCACAGGTGTGTTGTGTGCATGTGTGTGACTACGTGGGGGTGCGGTGTGTGCTTGTGCTTGTGTGTGTGTGTGTGTGTGTGTGTGGTGTGTGCTTATCAGCTGTGCACCGGGTCTGCACGTGTGTCCTGTGTACATGGCGAGGCAGGCAGGGAGCGCATGTGTGTGCAGAGTGTAGCGGCTGTTCTCTGACCTGCGGTCTGCGAGCACAGCTCGGGCACAGCGGCAGCAGGTGAGGGAGGGAGGGGGGTCTTGGCTCAGAAGCACGCCTGCAGCTGGCGAGTGCCCTCCGGTCGTGACGCTGCCGACCCTGGAGCCATGCTCAGACAAGAGGAAGAGAAACAGAGCAGCAGGCAGTTAGCACCTGCTCTGGGGCGTCGGTGCAGGGAACGGGGAAGGTAGAGGCACGAGGTCTGCAGTCCTGTTGTCCAGCTGGCGCGCGGCCCAGCGGGAGGCAGCCCAGAGGCGCACAGCCCGTGCGGCGGGGGAGGACACCCTGCGCTCTGAGCTCCTGTCCTGTCCCGTCTCCCACGTCACTGCCGGATCTGGCAGGCCAGGCTGGTGATCATGGGCTCAGGGACAGGGGTGAGGCTCCATGGGGCGGTCCAGCGGGCTCTGAGCCCATGTGGGAGCTGGTGTGGCCGACAACCGTCTTACCCACCAGAAGAGCAGGGAGGTTGGGAGGAGCGACAGGTCCCCTCCAGGGTTCACTGGGCCATTCTGACACGCCTGCGCGTTACAGTCAAGCCTCACTCAGTCTTCACTTGACAAGCCTCTGGGCGGTGGGGCCGGTTCCCCCAGACTGTGCTGGACCCAAAATACGTTTCTTCGTAGAAGCCGAAGTGTGCCTCAGTGCCGGAGGCCTCAAGAGCCCTGTCTTGCCAGCTGCGGAGGAAGGAGGCCTGGGGGGGAGGTGAGGCCACAGGTCGGCAAGAACCGTGTTTAAACTATCAGAGTTTTAAACTATTTGTTTTCCTTTTGAAGAACTACTTCTTAGTATAAAGTTCTGTGGGGCTCCAACCGGATCCAGCTGAGCTCGGCCTCACCTGTTGGCTGGGACGTCAGACACGGGTCGGACCGGCGGGAATCACGACCTGCCCAGACGACGCGGGACAAGACTGTCCGGAGCCGTGCCCGCCGCGCCCACCCGTGTTCTCCAGAGCCCCCGTTCCGCAGAGCTCTTCTAGGCCCGAGGGTTCTGTGCTGTTACCAGGCTCACTTGTTAGGAAGGCGTGAGGACTTGGCAGGACGCCTCGGGGCCCCACCGTGCGGGCGCTAGCCTCTCCTCGGTGTGGGGAGACCGGCCCTGAGGTCCCTGAGCTCCGAGCTCCTCCCGCGTCAGAACCTGCAGCGCCCGCTTCGGGCGGAAGCCGTCGCTCCCACTTTCTCTGCCCGTGGCTCCCTCGAATGAGCCGTGGTCGTGGATCGGTCTCCAGCTTCTCGTTAACTTCTTTTCGACAACTGTGGCTGTACCGCCTGGTCAGTTCCCTGAAAAAGTAAAAATGAAAGCGAGCCCAGCCCGCCCGTTGCTGACGGAGTGGACCCGCTGGCGCGGGCAGATGACTGCCGCAGCCGCCCGGCGAGGACCGGCGTGGGTGCAGCCGGCTTGCACCTTGTTCACGGCGTGTGTGTTTATGTAACTGCTTGCCTCCTTCCGCCACCTAATTACCTCCACGCGGTTAGTGAGCGAGATATTAAAGCAGAAGATTAGATATTAAAAAGCATCATTACGGCACCGAAATGAGATTTGCATAGAGCGATATCTAATTCCAAGCCAGAAAGGCATCACACAGCACACAATTAGATACCGAGAACCCAGCCTTGAAATGTCTCTATAGGAAAACAAAGATAAAAACTCATTACTATGTCCAAAGATAGGAACTCTTCCATTTTTTTAAAAAAATGCAGTGTTGTGGCTCTCCAAGACTTGAGACTTAGATGGTACCTGACGTGGGATCCTTTTACAAAATAGCCCTGACCTCCGACAGAGAAGGAAGGCTGAGGCTGGGACTTCGCTCCGGGGCCGCGTCGGTGTCGTCCCGAGGGGCGGCCGTGGCCCACGGCCCTGGGCCCCTCGAGCCCAGCGGTACAACCAGACTGTGCGACCCGCTGGGTGCAGCCCCGCCGTGTGCGGCCCGCCTGCGTACAGCCTCCTGCCGCGGCCCACTCTCGCCCCACCAGGGATGGACGAGCACGCCGTGCCTTCTTCAAAGGCAGCTGCTCGGCGAGATGTTCAGACCTCCTTCCTCGCTGGCGTGGAGCAAACGGAAGGACGCGCGGCTTGGAAACAGACCACCCGCCTGTCCGCAAATACTCAGAAAGTGTGTGGGAGATACTGCGCACAACGTGAGGGAGCGAGTCTCAGACCCGCAGTTGGGGAGGTTTGCTGAATGACCGTGTGGATGCACAGGTGTTTCAGACCTTCCTCTGCTTATAAACTGTTTCGGTGTTGCGGTTCACTTACCATTTCCTCGGAGGAACAATGTAAAGCCCCGTGATGTCTCCATGGATGGGAGCCCGGAGAGGCGGCTCAGCGAGGCTGCAGCGGGGCAGGAAGGAGCAAGTGGGGTGAGGGGTGCGGTCGCAGAGTGGGCGGGGGTCCGGGGCCCTGCTGGCCGCGCGAGGACTCGGACTGGGTGGGGTAGAATCGGGGAACGCAGACCCCTGCTCACTGTGCGAGGACTTGGACTTTGCTGGAAGGTTCTAGAAAGCCGCTGGGGAGTTCAAGAGTTGCCTTCCCAGCATGATGGAGGGTGGAGCGGGGTGGGGTCTGGAGTTGGCAGGGTTTGCTGGAATAGTCCGGACCAGGGTTGAATCGGGCTCGGTCGTAGGTGCGCCCGCGAAACGGACTAATGATAATCAATCACAGCGTTCGTGGGGATCACAGGACGTGACGTGCGAGCCTCCGGCAGGGGCTGTCACCCAGGACGCCGTGCGTGGTTCTGCTCAGCAACCACGGGAAGGGCACAACCGAGGTCGCCTGCACTCGTTTCTGCCCGGTGCGTCCCTCCGCGTACTTTCATGTCATGAATGAATAAATGCTTGAAAAAGGAGTGAATGACTCCAGTAACAGCAGCACTCTGTGCGCAGAGTCCGTATTGTAAAGGCAGAAGCATCGGGGGGGTGACGTGTGTCACGGAAGAGAGGCTGGGAGAGCTCTGGGCTGAGGCACAGGGGCGCGTCCCGCGTGAAACCCCTTCTCTACGTGATTTTAAGTCTGTACACTTCATGTATTTTAATTTTTATGACTTATAAACAAGAACTTTCAATGTTAAATAAGCTTTATAATAGTTTACTAAAATCAGAGGAAAGCAGACACGCGTGTGTCACACAGAGGTTGGCGGGTTATCCGGAGCATTTTCGAGTTAATGGGCCACGGAGACCACGTCCCGGGCTGTGGACCTTTGAGGAAGGGCTGTTCTCTGGAGACCCGACCAAGCAAAATGCACGTCCCGAGTCAGGGCCGTTCGGAGCTGCTGGCCTGGCTGTGTGATGTGGTTTCAGGGGAGGGCTGTGCCCCCTACTGAATTGTTCATAGTTACGTTTCTGAATGACCTGGGGTTTTCAGGCTCAGCACCTTCGCAGATGATATGTTCAATGTGATTAGTACAGATTACAGTGAGAATGTCAGAAGTTCCAGTCCTTTCGAGAGACACTCACTGGGCATGGGGCGAGGGGAGACCCTTTCGCTCGGCCGGCCAAGAGGGGACAGACAGACACCACAGCTCAGGACACACGAACGGGTGAGCCTCACGGGCTTCCGAGATGCTCCGCAGCCCCCACGGCCGCCGCAGCCGGCTTCCGGGGACGCAGACCGCCGCGCCTCGAGGACAAACTAGCAGACCAGTCCCAACAAGAAGCACGGAGCAGGTGACCGTACGACTCTCGTGAAAATGGCGACAGTTGACGTGTGCGCGGAGCAGCCGTCTTCCGCACCATCACGTCATTACGTGTTGAAACGCTGCTCGCTCCGTCTTGTTCTCCTCCTGGAAGGCTTATTTCCTAGATGTTCTACAACCTGAACAATGTGTGCGGTGGCAGGCAGATGCATTATCAATAAATCCGTGAGTATTGGCAAGTGCTCCAAAGGGACAGGTAGAAAGCGTTTCAGAGCAGACCAGGGAGATGATTCCTCCTGATCTGAGGGCTGGGATTTTCTTCTTGTTCCTCTTTATATCACTGCTGCTTCTCGAGAACTACGGTCCTTTTTTGTCTCAAATGTCCCACTAGACAGCCGGAGGAGGCAGCGACAGACCTCCACTTTCCGTCCCTCTGGCCCCTCCCTGGGCACGACCATGGTCCCAGCGCCATGGGGTCCCCTCAGCTCAGCATTTGCGGGCGACGGCACAGTGATGCCCCTTTGCACCCTGCGGGAGTGGGTGGCATTGCCACGGCCATCCATGAGACACGTAGCTCTGGCACAGCTGCCTCCGAGGCGCGCAGCCCATGGTGCCCACTGCAGGCCGGCCAACACCCCCGGCAGCTTTGCCAGAGCCCGTGGGCACGCCTGTGCCGTGTGGCTCTCGGGCCCCCTTCCCACCAAGTCTAGCCCAGATGCCCGCGTCGGCCACCTGGCTTCTTCCTTCGGAGGCCCGCGCGCTGCCCTCTGTGCGTCCAGTCTCTGCGGTGGCAGCGGGTCTTAAAGACCCTGACTTTGCTGCTTGTACTAAAGTCTGGGGGCGGGGCGTCCCAGAGCGAGGTGTCACAGGGTTAGTTCCTCCCGAGGCCTCGCTCCCTGGGCTGTGGGCGGCATCTTCTCCCCGTGTCCCCGTGTGGTCATTCCCCCTGTGCGTGCCGGTGTCCTGGCCTCCTCCTCTTACAAGGACACGAGACTCGTGACATGAGGGTCACCTTGGTGAACTCACTGTCGCCTGCTTACCTCTCCACACAAGGTCACTGCTTGTCCTTGGGGTTGGGGCTCCAGCCCAGGTGTTGGGGGACGTGGCTCAGCCCCTAACAAACGAGGCAGGCGTTCCTGTGGCCGAGGACCCCAGCTGGCACGGCAGGAGCTCCCATGCGGAGCTCCGCCCGGCACTCTTCCTTCCGTCCGACCGTCCAGGCCTGTTACTGTAGAGACTCGCCCCGGGGCCAACTCGGCTGTGACAGACGCCACCCCTACCCGGTCAGGAAGGGACTGGGGTGTGGCCTCGGAGGATCCCCCACCCCAGCGTTTAAACAAAGGTCACACGCACAGACGACTGTGTCCTGAGATGTTTGGGGACGGAGAGGAGGCCAAACAGCAAATTCTCCTTTCCAGGGTCCCAGCCCAGCCCCTTGGCCGCGTAGTGACCGGCTTCTGTCCGGAGAGGGCTCCTTGTCAGCAGGCGGCCTCTCTGCAGGGCGCCGGCAGTCGGGCGGGGAGGCCACCCGTTCCCCTCTGGGGCAGAAGCCGTCTTCCTCGGGTGCCGCCTCGGCACTGGGTGGGCAGGAGCCGAGTCTCGCCTCCCTTGTCCTCTGCACGCGCACCCACCCTCAGACCGGCCGGGAGCTGCTGGCGGCTTCCAGTGTCCGTGCTCACGGGTCAGCAGGGGCAGCCGTCTGCAGTGGCGGGGGCCCGCGCCCCATTCTCTGCCGTTGCCTGCCGTGGGCTCTGAGCCCAGCCCTCCCCTCGCAGTGACGAGAAACAGCTTCAGTCCAAGTAGTGAGAGGAAAAGACGCCAGGGGAGCATCCCCCTTGCAAACCGGGCGATCAGCGTCCACTGCCCGCGAGCCTCACGCGATCAGTGGTGGATCTTCAGGCATCAACTGTCACCTGTGTCACTAGCGGTTTTCACGGTAATAGGGAACCCCCGAACCCCACCTGGATAGAAATGTTTTTTAAGATAAAGTTATTTAAACATTTAATTTAAGAGTAATTGGTGGGAAAGAAGGCTGAGTTCAGAAATTTCTTTTAAGATTTTATTTATTTATGTGACAGGGAGACCACAAGTAGGCAGAGAGGCAGCAGAGAGAGGAGGAAGCAAGCCTCCTACTGAGCAGAGAGCCCGATGCGGGACTTGATCCCAGGACCCCAAGACCACAACCTGAGCTGAAGGCAGAGGTTCAACCCACTGAGCCCCCCGGGCACCCCAGAAAATAAAGATTAAAATTTCCAGACCTCCCTCTGGGGCCCTGTTGTCCGAGGCTCGTGCCCGGAGCCCCTCACCGCAGCGGGCGTCATCCTGCTCTGAAGTGAGGGCCGCGTCGCCCTGCGACGTAGGGTCGCAGAGACGTAGAGTCACATTGTTTTCCAGAGACGTAGAGTCGCTTTCTGAAAATAAGTTGATGCTTTGGGCTGAAACCCTAAGTAATCGGATGAAGAACTTGCTAACGCTTGAGGATTGTCTTAAAATAACTTCTATGTAAGTAAGTAGGTCTGTTTGCTGTGAGATATTTTTAGCATATTTCAAAAATTTAGACACAATGATAGGCAGCACTCTAAGCAAAGGTGTGTCTAAAATCTGGAAACGTTAAGGTACGGTTTTCAGACAAAAAATTCAACACAGACGGCTCTGTTTGTTTACAAGCCATCGTGCATCACATCCGACGTGTAGCTCTGGTCACAAGTTCCTGCGGGTCTTTCGGGGGGTCCAGAGGGAGGCGGCTGTGCACCGGCTGCACGAGGAGGAAGCATCTGGCTCCGTTCCGAGCACGGGGCGCTGGGGCTCTGTGCCGAAGGCGAGAAGCTCTGAGCCGCAGGTGTCCTACTGCTTGTGCCCGTGGGAGCCGGGCGCCGCCGAGGCTACGGGAGAGAACACGGCCCCTCCGGGGACGGTCTCTGCACCACACGGCCTGGCCGCTTGCCGGGTGTGTCTGGTTGCAGCCACGTGGAGGAAAGCTAATGTGAAGGCACCTGCCGGAGGCGCCCCACGAACCGACCGGCCGCCTGCACCCCCAGCACCAGACGGCGCCACGCCGCAGCCGGCCGCCCCTGCCAGCAGGACCGGGTCATGGCTTGTGACCCAGCCGGGATTCGCCTTCCCCTACGGACAGTGAGGGCCACTTGGCTCCAGCAAATCCACGGCCGGGACAGGAGGACTGCCCTCCGTCGCTGAATCCGGGGGGGGGGGGGGGGGATGCCCATAAGGTGAGGTTTCCGGGGCTTTCTCTCCGCACAGGTTTTATTCATGAGCGGCGTTTGTGTGAATTTTCGGATACGTGCTATGATGATTTTGAGAAGTTAGGGATAATTTAGACTCTCGGCTGATGTTCTTTGTATTATTTAAATAATGCATGTGCTTCTGAAGATTAGCTATCACCCCGTGGAGGGGCCCCAAAATGGCCTCATTAAGAGAATGATGAAAAGCCTCCCTTTGGAGCCTTTTCCAGGGGCTGGTGATCACCACCGACATTCATTAGGCGAAAGGGAAGGGAGAGGCCTGCTGCTGTGTGGGGCCTGCGGGAGCCTGGGCCGGGCAAGGGGAGGAGCCTGCTAGGGGCCAGCATCGCTGTCCCCTGCTTTGCGGGCCCGCCCCTGGCCCTACAGGAACCCCTTACTGGGGCAAACCAAGGAAAGCAAAGAAAACCCTGACCCAGAAGACACACTCCAGAGGGGGCTGCTTTGTGCATGGGGCTCCCGTACGCCAGGTGGGCACACTTGGATCCCCGTCAGCCCATGGGGGCGGCCACCTGCTGCGGGGGGAAGGCCCCCTGAGCCCTGGGCTTGACCTGCCCCACCGGGTCCCCACACCCCTGCCATCCCATGGCATCCAGACTGTGTTGTCCCTCCAGAAACTGGGGGCCAGGGTCTCCTCATGGCCCCCGCCGTGGAGTCCCGTGGAAGCAATGGAAGGAAATCCATCCAGTGGCTTGGGCAGGGCACGTTCCAGATGCGGCACGATGACCGCATCCCCGCAGAGCACAGGTGAGGACACCCTCATGCTGCTCGCCCATCACGCCTCCGTGCAGGACAAGACCCTTCGCTGGACGAGGCCCGTGTGGAACGTGGCCTGGGGCCCCTCCGCGTCTCCCCAAACTCCCAGAGATACAGCTCGCAGAGAGAACGCACCGTCTTTAGGAATATTCCCTCCCCCTTTCCA